>NW_025939124.1:61335-448121 GCF_000764305.2 Hyalella azteca | reverse complement strand
TTTGGTGTGATATCGAAAAGTTTGTTGGTATTGTCCAATCGTGAGATTTTTAAGATTCTGGATGTGTTTTATTTTTATTTTAGAATGTATTCATTGCAAAAATGTGTCCGCTAGCCTACAGATAAACGACTAGTTAACTTGATTCGGCGTTGGCAACACGGGATTGGATTTCAAACCACGCGCGATTTCGGAAGAGCGGCAGGCAGTTTCCAATGAGCTCAGTTTATATGATTTCACTGCAGTGGAAGGTGAGGTGGTGTAACGCGGTGGTAGGGTTGATTTTTCGATACGTTTTCATATATTAACATGAGAATATATTAACTATACAGAATTCCACACTGGACTCCTTAATGTGTCGGAATATACCGCGTCTACCCTACTTATAGCCATAGGACTCAAAAATGAACTTGAGACAGGGTCTAAAAAACTCTCTGCTTTGCCACTATGCCCCGGGGGGAGGGGGGGGGGGTTCCTTGTTACCCCGTTTTGAGGAAAGGGCCACCATTTTTTCTTGGAATGAGATACTAGTATGCTAATTCTGTCAATCATGTTTTTATGCCAACACCAGCATGCAACTTTAATGTAGGTAGCTAGTTAAGATTTTTCAGTAGGTGTAGGTAAATATTTTTTCTGCTACAGACCTTAGCAGAGGTACCTACTCTTCCAAAATCTCACTTTTCACACTTTTTTTCATGGATGTCTTAGAGGTAATAGCTAAATGTATGATTTCTCAACTTGCTTTATGCTGCATAGATAGTAAAAATGTTTAACTTTATGCCACTATTTTTAATTTTGCAATATTTTTATTAGTTTAGCTGCTACAACATTTCTAAAAAATGTTGGATGAGTGGGGGCCACCCTTCTCACTGCAGGGTGGGATAGGTAACAGCACCCTGCTGGGCCAAGATAAAAGCAGTGAGTTTTGGGTTGAGAGTCTAACATGTTGCGAGGAATCTGTGCAATCAAGAAACGGCGTCAGGCAACATTTGTCCTAATGAACACTGACTCCACCACTAACCGCTTCTGTGTGGCCGCGATAACCGCTTCTTGTGATTCCACTACTACTACTACTTTATCAGTAAATGGATAATAGTTTTATGTAATGATAAATGTTAAGCCGCAAATTAATATCAAAGACAAATAACATCCATGGAATCAAAATTAAGCAACTTTCAGGTTCGTTAAGAATGTAAACTCATGTTTTCTAGTTACACAATTCCAGAATCAATACAATTTTGCATATCTGACTAATAATCTGAGGCAGATCCAAACTTCATTCTCTCATCACGTCTATTGAGAACTAAATTGAGACGGGTCGCCTGCCGAAGGCCACCACTGCCCTGGATGTAATGGACCATCATGATTCCTGCCTTCCGGAACGAAGCCTTCAACACTTCAAGCCGTCCGTATCTAGGCCGTGGGTCGAACCAGCCCTCGGTCGAACGGTCACTTGTCGAAGGACGATATTGGTGGTGCACGGCAGGTGGTGGTCAAGGCCGGAAGAGGACAAAGCCGAGTGGTGCACGGCTGATTGGTGTTGGTCCGGAGAGATCCAAGGCGTTCGATTCAGGGCTTATTGGTGCACAAAATTGGTGGTGCACGGCTGCGCTCCCATTGAGACTAGGAGCGGCAATAACACATTTCTCTAATCTAATGCAAAATGATGACATATTGCAGTTAGCAGCTTTCGAATGTTTAGTTATTCAAATTCAGCTACTAACATATGCACCGATTCCCAGAAAATAGCAACGGATTGTTCGATGTGAGGTTAAGCAAGAATTTCCACCAGTCAAGCGCATCACGAACAATTACGTACGAGCCATTATACACCTACTTTTCACTTACTTATGGTATTCGGCTATGCAGACTCCAATATCATGTAGAAAACATTTTCAAACTTTGAAGCGGTGTTTTGAAGTTCGATGCCCGCCCCGGACGCCTTGCATGCTAACTGCATCGTTCATGAAACTCTTAAATAACTCATGTGAATCTTGATGACGGGTATTAGGGTCGATTTTGCTCTATTACCGCATACATTTAAATTTATTTTAGAGGGTGCGAGAACATATTTTTTATTTAATATTTATATTGGTTCCTGTAAAAATGTAAGTCGCTCAATGTAGTTCCAATGAAATGTAGTGGACAACGGTTTTTATTATCAAGGTTGGACGCCAGAAATAGTTTCCTATCATCCTAAGGAATCCTGCCTACATAATAACTTAACCCCACAACTGAGACACGCCGTCAGACACCGCGAGCTCAGCGGTGGGGGTGCTTAAGAGCAATCCCCCTAGCAGCGCGAAATCCCACAAGGGGGGATTGCTCGAAATCCCCTCAGACACACGTCAAAAGTCCCTCCTGAGGGAATACAGGTACATATTTGTGTTCAGTCTTGGAGGGTATCAATCATAAGTAAAATAGACTACATTTATTAAATGAGAATAGGAAAAATGGACCCTTGAATTGGAGCAAAAAAAAAAAAAAATTGAAGGGCAATACAATAATTAGAAGTAAATCATACATACAAGATTGCTGTGAGATACAGGGTTATAACAACAGGGGGCACAACCAAATGAATACAGATTGATGAAATAATACCTCTTATCTTAACGTTTAAGTCGGCAACATGACGTATCGGGGCCGAAATATCCGAGAATTGATAACTTCGGAGCGTAACAAGTGAACAAAGAATCAGAACAATTAGAAATTATCAGGATTAATTACGTGACGTACCTGTGAAGATAAGACGTGTCTAAATACCTGAATAATACTAGATAGGAAATAAGATCTAGGTAAATTAACTGGACGACTAAGCAGGATGCAACGACTGGTTGAATAGTAACACGGGCAACTGAAAGCATAAGCATTTTACTAAAACGACTTGCAAATAAATCAAAGAAGTAAAAGATGCTGTGTTTTGCCATTGAAAAAGCTGATGGTACGAGAAAGATGATGGTACGAGTCTTGATGGAACAATTCCTATTTACGGGCTTTGGCGCTGATTATTTTTATGAGTACCTTCGTCAATAACGAGCACTCACTGTACTAAATTGATTATTTAAAATTTGCATTACATTTACTCACAAGGAAAAATTAAACTATAAATCAAAAGTACGATTTGCATCCACGCACAGACAAAGAACGCAATATTAATTTTAATGAGAATATCGTAAGTAAAAAGCACGCATGTTCTTAATCCTCAAATACGGCCACAGAGAAAACTACGATACATCTGAGTACGGCTCTCAGAAAATCAATCAGATGAATTATTACTTATTAGTGACAGTTATGAGTATGCAATAAGTATTCATTAATCCTAATTGCATTGCTGGTACATTGCAGAAACATAGTGGAGTTCTCCCTAGACAATCACACCACCAAACGATCAAGGATCTTGGAAACACAAATGCTACAGGCACACAAAGCTTGAGGCAGCAAGGCTTAATGAGACATATTTTATGCATGAAAAAAAGATTACTTGCAATATTTTTCTCAAAAGATATCAGTGTTACATTTGAAAATTCTACTAAAACAGAAAATTTTTATTTTAACCGTTAATTTAATGCCGTTTTGGCAGCATCTGACCCCTGGTTAAAAACGAGAAAAAATACACAAATAATAGGAGAATTGTACGGGACCAAACGAAGCCAATAACGCTTCAATTGAAAATGAGATCACAGAGAACCAAAATCACTGAGGACATTTGAACAGATAAAATACTGAACTGTACTTGAGGAAGCAAACGTGATCGCGACCAGGTACAGCACCAGAACTGATCGAATAAAATAGGGATGATTTATTAAGTTCATCATGATTCTCACTGCCGTCATCCACCTCCTCAAAGCAGCGCATAAAATACCATAACCGCTTAAATTGTTCTTGATACATCAAAAAATTTTGAGGAAACTCGCTTGCGATTTAAATTTTCACCTCAGGCAAGACGGCAATCATTTTCCTACCCGCAGTATCATAAAAACAAAACTATGGGAATTTAAGAGTAGCATTTATACAAGGTCGAATCTATACAAGAAAAAGTGCTGTGCCACTTCTTAGTTAAGATGCCGCTGAGGCATGGATATCCGTACCTATATCTGTATTTTAAATTAAGGCAATTACGAGTTGAAAGAATCTGTTATTTAATACGTACTTCAACACATGCGCATAATTCAATTAAAGAATAATACATACATTGGGTGGCAGAACTCATTACAAGCGTCAAGTGACGGAATTAGACGCAGATCACCAAATGCGAGCCCAAAGTTTCATTGCATTAAATTATCAGAATGATAACATTCACACATAAATATTCCGAAGAGCTTGAAGCCGTCTGAATGGGTTGGTTATTCATTTTATAGGCCGAACCCTTATTATATTAGTAGGGAAGAATATCTGCTGAAAAGAAGGTAAGCTGCAGTTAAAACTTTAGATCAAAGAATTGTAATTTTCATCACTTTCTATTTTCACAATTATCCATGGTAGAGACAATGATACATTAGAAATTTTGCAAGATTAAATTTTTGAATAACGCATTTTCCCTAGGATACCAAACAACCCGATACATAATACTTGAAAGAATTTGAATACTGGTAACGTTGAGACTTAAAAAACTAAGTTCACAACTTCACTGTTTTATTCACGGTTGCATTGATTGCATACGCAGAGTTGATTTTGGTTGAGTAAAGCCAATCAGAGTTTCGTTTGCACTATTTCTTGGTGGACGACAGCAAGGTCTTCATGTCATTCAAAGCCTTCCGAATGTTACGAGCGAAGCCCTTGGAGTTCTGGAAAATTAAACATCTTGTAATTATTTTCGATAACAATGGAGTAATTTTTTAGCTAGAGAATAAATGAAAACGGGGTGGAATAAAGTACGACCACAAGGCAGTGAGTAGCACAGCGTTTGCGTCGACAGGACCACAAAAAAGTAGGATGACACCATATATAGACAACTCTTCACAACGCAACTAACATAAATAAATGCGAAATATGCTGAACAAGAAATCAGATTTTGGAACACTTCATCCGGCCATGAATGAATGTAACCAATATACTACGTAACTCGAAGACTTACAGTTACAGACGAGCTCTTCTTGCTGGAGACATGGAAGAAGATGTTGTTCTCGCCAGCGATGATGTACGACACGCCGTAGCCGTCGTCAGCGACGGGCCCAAAGCCACCGCCGGCGCTCACACACTCGGGGTGCTCCGTCAGGTCCAACTTGCCCGTCTGCCCGTGGGGCGTCTGGGATGTGCTCAGTCGCCACGGTTCAGAGAGAACTTCCTGAGGGGGATTTGATTAGGATAAGACGTGCGTGCTGCGTTGTGACGTAAGGAAAACGGTTCTCAAACAATGAACAATAAATACGTTTCTCAAGAAATAAACAGTTCTCAAACAATTAAAACTCGTCCTAAAAGAGTTCCTGAAAGAATGCGATCAATTAAAAAAAAAGATGATAAGAAAATTTCGGGCGTACCTGAACCCTAATTTGTACAATTTAATAACTTGCTAACAAATGAAGTATAATAGAATTCGTGTGATGAGTAGTTATGATTAAACAAAAATACTGCCACTTCAACTCTCAATTGGGTCAAAACCGGTGTAATTAGCACATACAGTACCTATCAAGCTTGCCATCCAAAAGATGGTTCAACATCAATTCCATAACCGAGGCTTCCATTCATCACCGTAAACTCTCCAACTTAACCTCGCTGCATACGAATAATTAGCCTGATACCTCATTACGAGTGAAGATAATTAGTAAAGTAAGGTGTCACTCACATTAAGGAAGGGCGAGTCAACTTCCAGATACTTGGAGATGACGTAGAGGCAGAAGAGATGTCTGTCGATGCCCTTGCCGCACATGGCGTCTTGGTAGCCCCGCTGGTGGCGCCTGCAAGCCTTGTCCAGCAACTCAATGCGAGTCGCATCCTAAGAAACAAAATTAATACTAAATTAAAGGACAAATAGATATTCATTTCTATTTATTCTCAACAATTATTCATTACTCAGCAAATCAATAAAATATTTATTAACTAAAATTAGTACATTCTCCTGGAAGAAAAAAAATTGATCTAGGAAGAGACAAGATTTTCTGTTGAGCTAAAAAACATCGGTTGATGGCTCCAAAACAAGAAAGCATATGAATAACAATAGTAAATGCTCAAGATTTACGAGATATTTTAAATAATCTACAGTTAATTATTCTAATTAAAGCGTTAAAGGTTAGAAAAAAAAGGAGGAAGCACAACCTAGTTTAATTGACACAAAATAAAGCACAGTTATTTCGACAACATCTTCCAGTAAATTAACTGGCAATTACTAGATAAATAATTAGAAGATAAGAAAGAATATATCACTGACTGTTTCTTTGGGGTTCTCCATTGCTTTGACCCATGCTGCGGACTCGATGGTGCATGGCCGTACAGTCTCCGTGCGACCTTCCTTGAAAAGCCTGGTCATGCTGGCTTCATAGGTCAAGTTGAACTTGCCAGCGTCGCGGTAGTATGCCAGCTGTAGCGCCATCTGAATGTAGGCGTCGGGACTGAGATGTTTCTTCTTCATGAAGCCTTTACCGTAATCGTCAAACATGATGAGATGCAAGTCGACATCGTTGAGCAACGCCTGGGCCACTTTATAAGAGGTCTCGATCACTGCCTGGCACTCCTTGCTCAAGCTCCAGCGCAGCTTCACGGGCGCCAACGGGTTCACTCGCGCCTCGCCCATGCAGTTTCCAGACTCGTCGTAGCTGCCATAACAATATTTACATGAGTTATGAACTTAAGGGATGACACGTGGATATTTCAAAACGATAATCCACCTAGTTATGGTCAAAACTTAATCAGTTATGTATGTTACATTAACGAAAAAAGTTTTTTATTCGCAGGAGTGTATAGGAAAACAACAAAGTGCTTTGTAGAGTCAACTTGAATATTTTACATATACCATTGATTTGTCTACTAAACATACCTCATATATACAACTCGCACATGATCATTTTCAAATAGAAATATAAACGAAAACAATTCCAACTCACCGCTCATTGCTAACAAAGCGTTTGTACACAGACCCAGGAAATTTCCTTTCAAGTATACAGCCTCAATATGTGGGATATTATAAAGTATTTGGTCTATTTGGTCACCCCAGGGTTTGATAAATACCCAAGTGACGAAGGAATCCTCTAACTTGCTATAATTACCGATTCATAAGTTACCAGAATTTTATGATCTCGGTAAACATTTTTTCAGCAAATAATGAGCCGCAAGCCTGCTAAATAATGGTTAGCAGTTAGGGTTAATCAAGATATACACGTGGTTACAATTCACCCAAGAACTATAACCTAGACTATCAATCTCATGAAATTATATTAGTTTACTAACTACTTCAATAGAATTAATTTTAGTTCAAGGACAGAGGAAAACACAAAAGCATGTCAGGGTTTACATTAATGTAGAACAGCTGCGGATAACGATGAGAACAAACAAGCCCATCATCCGCAGTGATCGTTCAAAATTTGTATCCCCAACTATTTTTCATAGACACAACAATGATATTAATTAAGGATCAACCATCAACTCATGGATGATAATCATTTTTTTTATAAATTTTAATATAGTATAAGACCACCAATGGTAAGAATCATAAAAAACAATCATTACATATCGTCCGATAAAATCAAATAGGCATTGTAGTAATAGGGGCTCAGGGAGCGTAGGTACCGTGAAAGGTATCTGACACTGTACCATGACCGTCAAAACTGCGGGCTTTATATTCACAGCGCGGAACATAAACTTACAAGTACCAAAGTTTTTTGAAGCAAAAGATGTTAGTCAGCACTGCCGTCTATTTAAGAAGCCATCTACTGCGTGTACACAGAACACCTAAGATTGTTCCAAGAACCGATAACAAAACGTGAAACGCTCATCAGAGCTAAGGTGTGTTAGTGGCAGTTCATAAACAGAAATAGAAAACAAGTCTCGAGTTTACCCCATCTCGAGCAGGTCTTTAACCATGATAAACTCCCACATGTGGCCGAGAATAGGAGCATCAGCCCTGAGAAAGAAAGATGTCTCAATGAAACACTACTAAAGGCGCTCAGGAGGGAGAGGAGCGGGGGTAAGGGAGGTTGAGGAGGGCGAGGTTGGAGGGAGACGAAGTTCTTCCAGGAATATGTTCGTTGCGACCAAAATTACGGGCGACGAGCACGGAAATAAGACAACGAGGAACAGATGATGAGAGGGAAATGTGAAAAACTATGGACCAAAGTAAGAAGCTTTCCCTCGGTGATAAATAACTTTTATAAGACACATTAAAATGAAGCCGAAGTTCAGGCCAGATACTGCGGTAGTGAAGTTTGATTTAAAAGTGCAATCGTGAGAAGAATTGAGATGAAGTGAAAGTAATCATCTAAGATAAAATTATTCCTTCAAATACAAGCTAAGAAACGAGAAGAAATATGCGGCCACGGCGAGTTATAAATGTGCTAACACATATAACGCATGTTCTTAGGTGAATTTCTGGGCTTTCAAGTTTGAGTAGCCAAGCAGAAAAAACTGGGTACAAAAATATAGTCGAGCGTCACATTGGAAAGAGATGGGCACGGCAAAGTAAAATTTAAAGTGTACAAATCCCAGTGAAAGCGGCAAGGAATGTGAAGTGAATAGTGTGTGAAACCAAGTGCAGAGCGTAACATCGAAAACTGTAGATCTTCAATGAAATGAACTTGCATCTCTAAAAATACTAAATGTGACGAGAACCACGACCACCAGAATATAGCGACCAGACCCACGTCGCCTTCGAGGACCCGACAAGGACTCTGGCCAGTCGCGGTCACGATACAAGAGATTACGAGTTCCTCACCAAGGCTTGAGGAGGTCCTGGACCATGATGAACTCCCACATGTGTGAAGCAATCGCAGCGTCAGCCCTGACACGCCAACGCGGGTACACGACAAGGTACTTGGCAGCGTGTCAAGGTGAAGGTTCAGGGGTGAGCGGTTCCAGGGTGGATGCAGTTAGAGGCAAATGTGGTTCGACATAAAAACGGCCCAATTGTATTACGGGCCAATGGTGGGCGGCTCGATGGCATGAGGGGGTTGATTGGAGGGGAAAGAGGGTACGGGGTTTGTTTGAGGGGAGGGTGGTTAGAGTGAGGGTTGTTTGAGGGGAGTGTGGTTGGAGAGGGGTTGTTTAAGGGGAGGGTGGTTTGAGTGGAAGTTGTTTGATGGTTCGATGACAGGCCAGGTCGAGGGTTTGAGCAGAGACGGAGAAACATATTGTAAATAACTCGTTTGGAGGAGGTGGGAATGGAGGAGACGGAGAGACACTGATAAGTCACACGTAGAAATTAAATAGAAAATTATACAATCCATATTTACATTGCAACAAATTATGAATGACTATCTGCGTATCAAAGTATGGAATTATTAAGAGCGAGATATACAAGTGAGAATACAATGAATGCAAGGAAATTCACTCATCAAGAAAGTTCATCAAAAAATGTGTCAAGTTTACCTTAATTTAATTCAGACAAATGGAGTGATATAAACAGATGAGCCAAATATTTGACACGATGTGAAATGATGTTTTAAATGGTGAAGGGAGCTATACGCTTGATTATCACAGGCAATAAGTACGATATTACGAACAAGGTTTCTAACGACCAACACAAGTTAATCGTTTATCATAACGAGGAATGGGGCAGGACAACTAATGACAGCTACTGCTGGAACGTAAACTATAGCAAAGCAAAAACCTATTGTTAAAAGTGAGACGACATTGTTTCTTGTAGTAGTTAAATGACTAGCAAAATTCTTGCAAAGCTAGAACATTTGATGAATGAACGATGGGTTTTAAAATGAATTAAAAAATTTCAAGTTGATTATAGGAAATTGACTGATATTAATTATGAAATAAGTAATTTACTCGAGATGTAAATGGTCATTATAGTTTAAGTTGAAGGTTTACGTACCAGCCATGCTCAGCATTGAAACCAATCTGAAAAATAGAAAACTAGTATTAAAAGAACATTAGAGAATACCATTTAACTTGAAAATATGAGAATGTAATACCAACAATGGTATTAAAACGACTATAGTGAACCGCGCTATAAATCCTAAGGAAATTAATGAATTCCAGCGATCGGAAATGAACTTGAAATGTCCACTTCAAATTTCATCAACTCATTCAAATTGTCAAAGATGATTACAATTTCTCTAGTTACTAAAACAAATTGCAGGAGTCCTGAAAAACAAATCCAGAAGTGAATTTATTTGAATAATTTTTCGAAACTTCCAAGTCGGCCATTGTCTTAATTTGCCGTAGGCCATGACTTTCAATAATTAGAACTATGCAAACAAATTAACACGTTGACTACGAAGTGGTACATATGCGTACCACGAAATGTATTTCTCCAGGACGTAGTGGTGCATAATTCAGGTTGCCTAAAATCGGCCAAATCCTAGAACAAAAAAGGCCAAAAAGGCCAATAACTCAAAATATACTAGTTTATTTGTAGGTTCCACTATGAAAATTCCATTTATTTTCTTTTTGCAGTATTTAAAATTCAATTAGGAAGTAGCCCTATCATAAATTTTAGCCGGCCAACGCAATTGAGAAAAACTAAATCACGGAATTTGTCCGAAAAAAATGACCGTCTGGCAACCCTGTTTCAAAACAGTACAAAAAATGAAATAATAGCACAAGATGAGCAATCGTAGTCAACGTGTTAAAAAAACTCCAAGCCGTAAAAAGCAGTATTGTGAGTTACCTTTTCATTAGCCATGACTTGGAATTAGAGGATAATGATAACAAATTTTTTAGACTTGCAAGCCGTAGTAACTGACCTTGCCGTTAGCCATGACGATGACGTTGAAGCTCTTGTCGTACCAGCGGTCGTGGCCCTTGCCGTGCAGCATAGTTCTTACGAAGCCGTCCAGATCGGTGCCCTTGTCAGCGTTGTAGTCCTGTGACTCGGTCTCCAGGCTCAGCACAAACGCAGCACGATCTTGTACATGGAGAAAAATCGGGATTAGAACTGGAATAGCATCAATGAACTGAAATACTATATCTTAGCAGCGAGCAACGCATTGGAGCAGATAATCGAACTTTACCTATTAGGAAATTTGGGCCAGCTTAGTTTCCACGTCGACTAAACACCATTCACCATGGAAATCGAATATTTTGAAGTTCTCTATAAGACTTTGTGATTAACGAAAAATTCTTACAGTACCCTATACTACAATTGTCCAATTTACAAGGAAGATTCCAGAGGCGGATTTGCAATAAAGGGCCTTAGAGGATCAGGATGCAATGTTGGCTAAATTCATTCATATACTTTGCAGCTTACCCAGGGCCTGTACTCCCATACAACTATGTACTACACACTGTAACGTATATATACAGTAATAGGCCCAGCTGACCTCTCCTGTAAATCAGATTTTTAAAATTATTACAAACTATTATTAAATTCACCAATGGCCTGTAGCGAGGCTCGGTTCACGCCAGTCGTGAAGAACTTCTCCCTGGCCATGGCCCAGGGCCTGCGTTCTCCCGCCGTGAGCGCCCCCATCAGCTCCTCGCCCTCGTCAGGCTTCACGTCGTCGTCCAAGATGCGCTGGAACTGACTGTTCACCAAGAACCATTCTATTAATTTTACTATTATTATTGCAACGAACGTATTACGTACATAATAAAAAATATTTTTCAGAATAAAGTTAATGATAAAGACAGATGAGATATTAAACGATGGACTTGGCATCCTCAGTGTGGATAAAAATGTGTTGATATGACCCATTCAGATATTCAATTATCCGAGATAGAATGAAATTGCTTGAAAATTTGATGAAAAATAGTTTGACTATCAACACGATAAGACAAAGCAACCCTATGAAGATATTGGCAGAGTAATGTGTTAAGTAATGCTGAGCATGCAAACAAATGTACCGGTAAGCATCAAGGTTCAAAGCTGCAATGAAGCGTTCTGGGCATTGATATTTCGAGCAAAGAACAAATATTTCCTAAGTAGAAAGAAGAGCTACATAATATATATAAATTATACAGATGGTGGACGGACATTTGCAGCTCGGGAGGAGTGAGAAGTTGCCCCTTGTAATAGCACGGCACCTTGAAGTAGCGCCCGTTGTGTATCACCACGATGTGCATGGAATCTCCGAAGTGTACTAGTCTGCGCGAAAACAGTTTCATCAGTTAGTTTATCATAAGTTTTGGTCCTTTGTCAGCACATTTTTCGATGCTAGAGTCTTTAAACATATGCTATCATCACAAATATCGATTATAAGTAAACGTTATTTCGTTGCACAATTCCTGTAGACAAATGTAAGTCAATTTATTTACCTGTCAGTGTCAATGCCAGGCACGCGGGTGGTGTTGAAGGTGCGCTCGTACTGGGCAGAGCACAAGGGCACCGTGCCACTGACCATGATCTGCGGGCAGCAATGATCGCTTTGCCTATAATATCAAGTCTTCTAATTGAAGAAATTTCACTCTTAATGCGATATTATTAGGAATCAATGTAAAACAATCGTAAAGTAATAAAATTCTATCAGCTTCAGCTGGTGTATATACTGGTGAAACCGACAGGACATCTGCAGTAATACAAGTAGCATGGATCGGAAAAGCAAGCACATAACGATCCAACCGTTACCCAACAGATAGAACAAAACAGCAGTTCACTAACAGGCTTTAGCTGTTGTCGGTCAATGAGACGGCGGAAAAGGAAGGCTGAGTACGTGACATTGGCGGCCCTGGCTGCCTGCACGAAGGTGGGATGCACGACGATGGCGTCGGTGCCATAGAAGTTAGAGTTGATCATGATGGGGGCACGGCCACGCAGGTACACGTACTCCTCCCACCAGTCACTCACGTAGTTGGTGGCCCACCAGCTCTTGAGGATCAGGTACTTCTGCAGCTTGCGGCCGATACCGCCCTGGAACTCCTTGGCGTGGCGCTCCATGCGCGCGTACTCTTCATCGTTCAGCAAAGGACGCACGCTGCGCAAATACTGCAAAATGCAAGGCAACATTACTATACATTGTGATGTAATTCATTTTTCCAAACTTCCTTTAATAATTGTCATATCGATTAAAATGCATACATATTAATAGTAAATATATTCAGAGACAAAGTTGCAGGTGGTTCGTTGACATGACAAATTCATCGATATATGCGATACTTATCGACATGCATGTCCACACTTTCACACATCTCCTACTAGACTAGACTTGGGCACTCACAGACACTGCATTCAGCCAACAGATACGACATATCAATCATAAGGTATTAAATAAGATGTGCGCCCCAGTGAGAGAAACTATTAACCATAACAAATAAGACGGGCGACCCAGTAAGAGAATCAACAGTTAAGTACGAGCAATAATAAGACGGTACCCGAGTCATGGTGTCCTCAACGGAGGGCACGGGCAGGGAGGGCAAGGAGCCCTGGAAGGAGTAGAGCATGGGAGAGGAGAACTGCGACAGCAACTTCACTGTCATCAGCCACACCTTCGACGTTAGGGACATCTTCGCACCTCGACCACGCTCTTCGTACATCCATCCTGTCTCAAATAAAGTAGGTAGTTGATATTGACTCATTCATTTCATCATTAATGACGCTGGTAGACAGAGAAATTTCACTAGAACAATCAATTAATTTTACATACTGAATCCAAAACTGTATTAGGTTAGAAGTGTCGGTGCTGAGCTTTTTGAACCTGTAGCCGATTCATGTAGGTACTTTTTGTGACTTCTGAGGAGAGAAGTACATGTGCGGGTTCAGAGGAGATAAAAAAATATAACTCAGTACTCACAGCAGTGAGTGACAGAGAGCGTATTTTCTCGTCGACGAAAACTTGAGGTCACGGACAGACGGACGGACAGACAGACATGGCGAGCACAATAGTGCATTTTTTACATAAATGAGAAAATGCGCTAAAAACCCCGCCCTTTTGACTGGATCTTTTCAAAACTGACGTTTGTTTGCGATAACTACTTGACTTATTACCAGGGCCTATACTTTCAAAAAAAGTCAAGAGATCGTAAGTTCATCAGCCAATCCTTGATGGCCTTTCAAGCAAAATCCACCAATAATATACAAGAAAATAGAGCGTAAGTACTTACGTTCACTTTGCGATTTTTGAAAGTATTGGCCAGGTTCGTAACGTGATAGGAATTTCAAGAATGAACATATACCCATATACCCTGCATAGCATTGTCTAGAGCTCTAGTCTATTGTAACTTCCCACTTGCAGCATTTTTATCTAGACATGAGTTTCACTTTTAAATTTGCGCGTCTGGCATTAAAGGATCTTAAATTAAATACCTACTTGGAATTTTTCGTCTACGAATCAATTTAAAACAATCATAGGGAATAATTATAGTAGCCTGGGGAAGAACCAGCCAGACGACTTAGGAATCTCAGCAATGGGTGATTGCAGGACATCCATTGTAACCATGAGTGAGGTTCTTAAGTGTTCTGCTCTTACTGCTAACTGTGCGGTGCACACTGCACCGCACATAACTGTGCGGTGCAGTTATATTGCACCAATAATGTAATACAGTAATATTTCTTGCCCACTTACATTTTATTCAAGAACTTTTTACGCCATAAACAGTTATGCGACAAATAAAAAAATCTAAATGAAAAGTTTAAACAAATTACTCGCATTCCAGAGACCCTTCTACATTCAAAGCCCCTTCTTCAAGCCCCTTCTTTTACATTTTTTTAAATAGGATTGGTTAACATAAATTGCATATAGAACTGGATACACCCTAGACAGTATAATTTATCGTAAATCAATTTTTCAAATAATTTCATTTCGATCGTTAAAGCCACGTAATTCTATTTCAATCCAAAATGGCCCTTCACACATCTCTGATTTCATGCGTTCAGAATTGACTTGAAACATTTATTGTATATTGTTTGAAGAAGAAGCAGTACCTTTGTACTGGAAGAGACCTTTGAGGCTGTACTTGAGGGCGTAGCAAACATTTATTGTATATTGTTAGAAGAAGAAGGAGTACCTTTGTACTGGTAGAGACCTTTGAGGCTGTACCTGAGGGCGTAGCAAACATTTATTGTATATTGTTTGAAGAAGAAGCTGTACCTTTGTACTGGTAGAGACCTTTGAGGCTGTACTTGAGGGCGTAGCAAACCCCGAGCCACACGGCCACGCCTGACAGGCTGGCGCACACGATGCTCTGAGACGGCTCGTCTCTGTTCAGGTAATAACGTTCACTTCAATTTAATTTTAATTACTTAATTAATTTCATTTCACACACTGCCAAACACAATGAAATATTGTTAATAAAGCCGTAATAATAATAATAGCATTAAACATAAAACGAACTTAATCTGTCTTCTAAATGAATTCTAAACGACGCTGCAGGATTAATAGAGCACATTTATGTCAATTATTGAATCAACCAACTAAGTATCTAGAGTGAATATATATGTAGATTATAGATACACAGTTACGTTCAACTTCTGCTATAGAGAACATTTCTAAAGCGCAACAAATCTATAAAAACAAATCAATAAAATCGAAGTAATCGCAATAAAACTCCCATTCATTATAAAGAAACATTGGTAAAATAAAGGGGATTGATATTATAAAAACAGATCAAGATCGATTGGTACAATTTCATTAAATAAAACGGAGCTGATACAATGAAGCCAATGAAGAAAGGTAGACATGAAGACTATGGGGGAGCACTAACAGTTTGATGTATTTCCTGAGGACATCGATGAGGCCGAAGGACGGATCAATGTTGTGGTTGTAGGCCTGCCTGGTGAGGTATAGGCCGTTGTACGTGCCTACGCTCAGCACCATCGCCGACAGCGACCCTGGGTATACGCCGCATCTGATGTTGTTCTGCAACGAAGATATATTATCTATAGTGTCCGCACCATAACAACTAGTGTCTGCACCATCACAACCACTAGTGTCCGCACCATAACCACTAGTGTCTGCACCATCACAACCACTAGTGTCCGCACCATCACAACCACTAGTGTCTGCACCATCACAACCACTAGTGTCTGCGCCATCACAACCACTAGTGTCCACACCATCACAACTACTAGTCTCTGCACCATCACAACCGCAACTAGTGTCCGCACCATCACAATCACGACTAGCACAACTATAGTCTCCTATGAATATTATGGATTAAGAAATGCAGATTAAGAATTTAAAAGCAAAGAAAACAGCCAAAAAAACTCATCATTTCTCAAGAACGAAAACGTTTCGGAGTCTAGCTCCATCATCAGCTCAAAAGTTCAATAGTACCTATAAGACAAGCAGAATCAATTAGAAAACAAAAATTCACATAGAAGATAAAAAAATATAACTCAGTACTCACTGCAGTGAGTGACAGAAAGCGCATTTTCTCGTCGACGAAAACTTGAGGTCACGGACGGACAGACAGACAGACGGACATGGCGAGCACAATAGTGCATTTTTTCCATAAATGAGAAAATGCGCTAAAAACAGAGGCGGAGTAAATACTCACGGCAAACCTGGTGAAGTTACGACGCCAAGATCGCACGCCGGAGTGGAAGATGATGTGCAGCAGCTCGCGGTCATAGTCCACTTGTACGCCCTCGTGGGTCACGGAGAACGAGAAGGCCACGGCCGAGTGCGCTTCTGCCATGCTCAAGACGTAGGCTCAGCACTGGTCTTCACTAGAGGGCTGATCTTTTTTCTATCTGATATATCTTTTTTTAAAATGGCAATGAACTTTGTTGGAGTAAAATACTTTGAAATTAAATTTTGTTCGAGAATTAGATTAAGGGAAGTAAAAGTCAGAGCAGGAACTATGTTTTTAGCCTATTTATTTTAAATTAAAATGAAAATAAATTCCCTGCCCCAAAGCGCGAAAGCTCCTACGGGGGAGGCGTTTAATGCGTACCTATGCCTGGAAAAAATGTCAAAGTTTAATAAGAAAAGTTATTCACGGATCATTGAGTCTAATTAATGGTATTTATAATTTTAGTATGTTAATACAATTAGGTCACAACTACATAACGACTAATCTAACCTCATTCCAATTACCTTAAAATGAAGATAAATAGCTACAGAAAACACTGCGATAAATCGCTTGTGAACCGTTTCCTCTTTTAAAAAAAATCGGTGAACTCTTAGCATATATCTTTTAATGATTGGACTAGGACCACTTTGGAATTTCAGAAAATAATTTCTTTACGATAGCTCATAAGGAAATACAGATTACATAAACTAATCAAAAAGAGAGAAGAAAGAAACGAACCCAAACTCCTGTGATGACGCAGGTAAAGATCAAAGTCCACTCGTAAGAAAGCTTGCACCAGCCTCCACGACACGCCTTCTGAATAGACCAGTCACAACTCACATTCTTGGCAGACTTCCAATGTTCTCAAGCAAGACTATTTGCGGCGTGTCAAAGTAGACTCGACGCCACGAGAGTCGCGACACGACCAGAAGACGCTTTATAATTACTTTTAATTTTTTTCTGGTCGGAGGGACTGATAGTGCTAATTCAGATTTGGGCAGCGTGTCACGAAACCTCAGGAAACGCACTTATTCTAACTACGAAGCCAAGTGGTTTTTTGGTTTTATGGAAATCTTCTACGGTTTTTAATGAGGCATTTGCTTAATCGGCAGGGTAAACGTCGAAATCTGATGATAGTACAGTAATTTGGTTATGGGTAAACACTTGATTACTTTACTGGCGAGCATTTTTCTCTGTTTAATCAAGATTTTGACAAAATAAAATCATATAAGAGACATAGTACCAAACCGTCAGGTCATTTCATTGAGCTAATCATTGCCGCGATTGTGTTGAATGCATGAACTGTGCACTGAATGCATGTTAAACTGTGCAGCACCTGCATTGACAATGATCAGAGCCTGTGATCTCGCATCTGAGGTCTCACTCACACGCTCTCTCATCAGCAGCAGGCGCGAGATGTGATATCGGCAACGAATAAGACCAGCTGTCGACTTGCAGGCTAATACTTTTTTCTATTACAATTTTGGAAATGCGTGCCTGACGGCTCACAATCATCCACCTTTGGATAATTGCAAATATAAACAACTCGAGCGCAATACACCGCACATCAGGGCCAAACAGCTTTTCTCCATCCCACTAAAGAGAAACAATGGAAAGAGGGATAAAACATATCAGACACCGGGACGCAACTTCGGCTAAAGTGGGCCAAAGTGGATCTTGCCACTTGACAAGAAAACGCAGGGTACGAAGTCCACAATTGAAACCGGTATCGCCTCGCTCACTCTCACCCTCCCGCCCCTGCTCTCATCTCCTGCTTCTGCCATTCGCCCCCCCCCCCCCCGCGTTTCTCTCGGGAGGCGCAATTGACGAACCATCACCTAGTTTAGAGGCCACATGTTTACCAGCACTTCAGCTGCTAATCAGCTGTCTAGCACTAAATGTCAAGTCCATTATTACCAATGAGGTGTGAGGTTTCAAAATGAGAGTTTCTCGCATGAAAAATCTTTCATCGCACATTGGGGGCGGAAGGTCTCAAATGGCCCGGCCGCTGAAGCTGGCTCGAAAGAAGCAGCGTTAGCATCTCAAAGAAACGAAGTGACAAGGAGGGACAGGTGAAAAGCAACAGAAACGAAGACACTCGGACAAGAAGTCGCTTACGCTGGACGTCGGTCGCCCGCACGAGAGAGACAATTAAGGAAGAGAATTGTTATAGGAATCCTGCCTATACAACTGTGACATAGAGTCAGGCACCGCGAGCTCTGTGGTGGGGCGCTCAGGAACAATAAAACTGAAGTTGCAGTGCAGACTCGATAATGTACCATACATTGAAGCATGGAAATCTACATCCCAGACACTCTCACTTCACTGGACAAGGTCAGAGGCTCCTGGCAAGGTTATGCCGAGAACACGGCTCAATTCTGAGCTAGCAACATCGCGTCGCACCTAACATGTCAGGATCAAGAGACAAGAGAGCATGACTTAATTAATGATCTTTTAGTTATAAGGTAGCTTTCAGTCATTACGTAGGTTAGGTTATTAGTCAATCTTTCATAGATTTACCCTCCAGACACAAGTTACTTACATTGGTTAAAAATTCAATACCGTAATACATAAAGTAATTGGAGCTGAATAATTGTAAAACGAATAATATTATAAATGAACTTCATTTCATGAACGAGCATTTCATCGTATAATTTAATAAATGTCAACTGATTGATATAGTAAGTATGTACCAATGTGTTTAATGAGTATGTCAAGAAACATTTTGTGATCATCTGGTACTATTAAATTAGTCATCCAGTATAAAGTTAAAAATCATGACTAAGTACAACACAAATCTGTCTAGCACAACTGAAAATCTAGAAAACAAATGAAAAGTTACATGGCATACGACAGAGCATAGACGCTTCTCTCAAAAGAAAACGCTGCGGCTTCAGTGAAGAAAACACCAGAAAAACGCTGTCACTGCGGAAACTACGTCTACGAATACATTACCGGTTGCCAATGCTATCCGCATCCTTAGGCCTATTAGGAGACAAAGGCTTAACGGAAGCAACACAGGCTAGCGTTTGACAGAGCCGACTCAAGCACGACCACTAACTACACTCGGCTCGGCAATCGAACGAACGGGCAACCGAGACAGCGTCGTTTAAAGAGTTCTTTCCCATGCAATAGTTCGACGCATTACACTCACACGCACTTGAATGAACCACGACACTAAAATCGTACTCGAGCTAACTGGCGTACCACAAAAATTCCAGCATTTAAAATGATAAAGCTAAAATATGTCAAACATAACAAAGAATCAAAACCCCTTTTGGTCATGATAATAATAATGAGACTTATTAGAAGGAAGCTGCACACTTCAACGCCGACACGTCTATTCTATTCTAAAAAGCAGCCCACGGTATCGGACAGCTCTCAACGCGTCGCGCGGGGAGGGCAAGCTTGACTAGATCTCTCCTCCCCGACCTCCACACGCCGACTGATTGCCTGACTAGCTAACTTCTGCCAACTACCATGCACTGCCATACATTATTCTGCAGCCATGCTGAAGCACCCATTAAATGCAAGGGATCAGAGTCCAAAGTCCATAACCAGCCGGCAAGATATCGTGCATTGCAATAACGAACACGAGACTAACGTCTTTGCGAGCATTAAGTGAGCAACACTTCTTAGCTAATGTCATCGAGATACGAGATCAGCAATGCATGCAAACTGCGAACTAAACTTTAATTTTGAGAAACGTCATAAGCTTCCTGAAATTGTCCTAGGCTTCAAAACGAGACCCAAAAATCGTGAAAGTAAAAAAATTTAACTCAGTACTCATAGCAGTGAGTGACAGAGCGCGCATTTTCTCGTCGACGAAAACTTGAGGTCACGGACGGACGGACAGACAGACAGACAGACGGACATGGCGAGCACAATAGTGCATTTTTTTCATAAATGAGAAAATGCGCTAAAAAGCTTAATTCTGGGCACGAATACGCTCTGAAGGTAAAATTAATTCAAAGAAATTCTCGGTTACATTGGACTGACAAGCATTAGGATACACCTACTTGTCTGACGAGATACTCAGTCCCCAACAATTGGCAAACGAAAGAATAAGACCGACAGAAACAAGTTTGAAAAATAATATAAAATAGAAGGATAAATTAAATTTACTTGTCAAAAGACGCGTATGGAGAGTCTCAAAACTTAAAGTGATAGGGGATAAAACGTCGGGCATTTTCGTGCAAGTTAATACCTAAAAATTTCAAGGTAACACGAAGAACCATAAGCTCAAATTGTTAAGCTGGCTTCAACACAAATCTGTTCAAATTACTGCTATAACACACAAGTGGGTGAGTCAGCCTTCGACCAAGTCATTTTAAATAACGAATATGTTAGTGTGTGTAGCGCACTGGTGAGCACCAGAGCACTTCATGCCTAGTGAAAGTTGAGGGGAACAGCACACTGAATACTAAGCGAGGGACAGGGCTGCGTTCGTGTGTGAGCTACCAAACGAAACACCTCATGTCCAAGAGAACTCGCGTGAGAGCAAAATGCGAGAACGATGCAAAAAACTTGGTCAACTAAAAAAATAGCAAAATCACTCAAAAATTTGAGTAAAGATGTCATAGATGGATCTAGACTGTAATACTCTTATCAATGTTTAATAGACAAGACAGTCTCTTTATAAATAGACTATTTCTGTACGTCACCCTCACCCAGTCTGTCACCCCTGAGGCCTCTACTTAGATAACAATCTCTTATGGGCTGGTTGCTGTAATTTCTGCCAGTATGAAGGTGATTTCTGGGGAATGGTGATGATTTATACTTTTTTTTTTGTAGTCACGCAAGGCAAAATCACAAAAACCCTACGAGATAATGAACATACAAAATTTGCTAAAAATTTCATCAGTCCCAAAATAAGACCAGTTGAAATCTTTAGTTAATATTCATTTCAATCTTTCCCAGTAAATAGATTGCATAAGCTGTCTGCTACGTACCAAATATTTCCTTGGGATCTCATCTTAGATCATTTTCATGAGGCATGGGTCTTGTACAAAGATGGATGGGTGGTGACAATGCAGGGTACAGCTGGAATTGGGTGTGATGAAAATGAATGGAAAAAAGAAATAATTAAGAGGGTAAACAGATATGGAATAAGAGTGGAAACATGGAATGGATGGAAATGATACCCTCAAACCGTATCAAATGAAAATGATGCCTAGAATAAATGTATGTAAGATGGAAGTAGATGAGGGACTTGTTTTTAGCGCATTTTCTCATTTATGGAATAAATGCACTATTGTGCTCACCATGTCCATCTGTCTGTCTGTCCGTCCATCTGTCCATGACCTCAAGCTTTTGTCAACGAGAAAATGTGCTCTATGTCACTCACTGCAGTGAGTACCGAGTTATATTTTTTTAGCATGAGGGCAGAGGTACTGGGCATGAATGAAAGTACATACATACAGGTGGAATGAGGGAAGGGGGGACAAATGTTCACTGTGTGATGGGGATGAGAGGGAAACCATGGAGTTCTTAATGGTCAAATGTAGGGCATATGAGATAGAATGACATTCTTTGAAGGTAATAATGAATGAAGGGGGTGAGAGTAAAAGACTAGGGTTTGAGAGAACAAGTGAGGAGCAGATTACAAGGATTATGGATTTGTCTGAGGGAAAAAGTGTGGCTGTGATTGAGATGAGTAAAGAGATGTTTAGAGTCTTTGGAGGCTGAGAGAGAGAGAGAAGAAGGACGTTAAAAGTGGATTCTTGTAGGTTGGAATTCTAGGAATGATGGATCATATATTTAGGATGAATCCAGCTTGTTAACTTGATCAGTAAAAAAAGGTTAGCTAAATATGAAAGGAAAATCTAGTTTCTGATTCTTAAATCTTATTCATATATTACCTCTATTTTTGTCTTTTTGAAATGGATGGCTAAAAAGGGCAGTTATTACCTTCAAGAATGGCCAAGGTGGTGTTTACCCTTTGGGACTTTTGGGTAAACAATTATTGATAAGTCTATTCATTAGCTTTGTAAAGTTTGTATGGAGCAAGGTAACGGGCTAAATATAGACAATTTACCTGGCTTCAAAATACAACACTTCAGGAATGCAGAACTCCTAAACATTGAAGAGTCACATAACAGATAGATAGCTGATAGCATCAATAGATCTACTAGTTTTATGTCCTATAAAACTACCAGACTCTACCCTCTAATCACACCAACTAGTAGTGACGGAGTGACTGACTGCACTGTTCCCATTAGATGCAGACCAATAAACCAATACTGAACAAAAACTGAACAACCAAACAAACCTCAAACAAGACTTATGTTATGAGAAAAGCAAACACTGTTTGCAATAAACATGTACAAAATTCAAACATTTTATTTCCATTCACTGCATTTAATTATTTTACTATATATAGTTTTATAATTGAAATTGTTTTGTTTCTAGTTACAGTATAAATTCACATATTTAAAAATTGAAATTAAATATTTTAATTAGAATACTCATATTAGAGTGAAAAATCTTTCTAAATGCCTAAAGGGTCAATACAATCTCAACCAACCATTCTTATATGAGGTAGGTAACACATGTAAATTGTATAATTTAACTAATTACTAATATATAACAAATTGTTAGTTAAAAACTACTTATAGCCTCATAAGAATTAGCTAAGCTGCTAGCTATGTCCTATGTATTGCAACACTTGAAGCCTCTGTACCAAAAACATACAATTAATTGAAATGTAATACACACTAGTAAAGGCAACAGGTTTATATTCCAATTTGTCAAAGTACATTTATACTAAACCATGAATACCTGAAAAAAAATCAAAGACTGCCAATCAATATATTTAAATAAATCCAAATAATTGAAAAAAATAAAAAAATTTTTGATTTTTTCATAACAATTAGTTTGATTTAATCATTGCCAACCACCCAACCCTGCTTAAAAGTTAAGGGGACCGGCTACCCTCCGGAAAAACTTCTACAATTATTATCCGATTATCATGAAACTTCACATACATACGTAAAAGGTAAAAAGAAAAACATTTTGCTCCTATGTATTTTTCAAAAAAATTGATAGAAAACGTGAAATTCATAGAAAATCCGCTGTAATTTTCTTAGGTCTATTTAGTTAAGGAACTCCACCCCCCGCCCCCAATTAAAGCCTGGCCGTCTGCGTCAATATTGCCATACATGGATCGCAGTAGTATCGTTGGAAAGCTCAGAATGTCAGCTTTAAGATGAGACTAAGCATGTAACTGCAGCACAACTCAAGTAGAAACTATATTCAAAGATTTCAGCAGCTAATTACTTTATATCTAATTACTTAGTTAAAGAACTCTCTCACCCGCTTCCCTTTAAAGAGACGTCATGAACGTAAATATTAACGTACAGCAATGGCAGTGGTACCATTGGAAAGAGCAGAATTCCAGCTTTCAGATGAGCACAAAAACCGAAAAACGCCAAAATTGAAAATTTTAGGGTAGCCGGTCCCCTTAAGCTTTCCTGTCATATCTGGAGCCGCAACATTCCCGCTAGATAAATTACCTCCTTTGTAATTGTTAACAAAAGTACAAGATTGGGCTGCGAGATTCCAAATGTATTGAAAATTTTTTGCTTTGCAGCCATAAGATTTCATTCATAACTCATAAGTAGGAAATTTCCAATCCTGAATGGGCTGAACTTGATTGGTAATGATTGCAGCCTAGCCTAGTAATGCAACTGGTATAGGCTATAGGCTATCTACCATTCTACCTACTTTCTGAGCTCTGACAACTGACAAGTGACAAGAAAAACTCTCATTTAACAGTTAATAAATAATAAAAAAAGTGCATGATCAAGCTAAATGATCTCAAATTTATAGTAATATGTCACTTTGCGGTTGGCACTCTGGACTTTAGAGCCATAAGATTCCAAATTTCCAATCATAAAAAAGAATTTTCCAACCTTGGACTACCTAGGTAGTGAAATCTGAAATAGTCTGAGCATTATTTATAGTTCTTTAGCTGTTTAGCATTTACTGATTTAGCACAGAGTAGCCATTTTATTTTTTAAACAGTACTACAGTAGTGAGTAGTCAAACGGCAAGGCCAAACCCAAATAGCCTACCTACGTACGATGTACTCATGTACCTACCTACCTAGGATTAGGAAATCGAAAATGCATGTTCTTTCTGAAAAAAATAATTTTCATTGCACGGATAACTAACTATTCTGGTCAAAATGTCTGACCATAGCTCAAAACATAAGTCCTATTAAACTTTAGTTCCAGTCATTGAAATTTGGAATGGGGTTAAATTATTCCTCTTTCATTTGTTTGATGCAAAAGCTGAAGACAGTCTTCCGCTTATTATTGAGAATAGCACAGAAAATTCATAGAATTGGAAATATTTAATTTAGTATAGTATTTATTGTATTTTCAGTAGATTGTCCCCTAAAAAATAAATGTGTACTCATTGTGTAATGTGTAGAAATAGTAGAATAGTCTGTTTCTGTCTCTGAGCCGGTGCCGGAGCGTAGTCTACAGAGTACAGTGACTACAGTCTACACTACAATTCAACCCTACGTCTCTAGTCACTCCCTACTTTTGCATAGGCTCAGTAAAAACTTACATTGAAGCCTCTGTTTTCATACAAAGCTGTGTGATATATTAAAAATTATCAATAATTGTCTATTCAATTACTTGCTCACCCGAGTGGCTCGGAGTCATTCATTGACCGAGGTCAGCCGAACAACTCTCACCGAGACCAGAGGCCGTTTACCTCTCTTCCGGATTGATGACACTGAACTGATACTAACAAACTAGTCATGTAGTGATAGCGATACACAGATACTAGCCATTACTAGGCAAGGAATTGGTAAGTGGGCACCTCGTATAGTGTTGTTTGTAGTTAACAGTAGTTTTGTGATAACATTAGGGAAGGTTGAAACAAGGTGCAGCACACTCCGTTATTTTTAGGCCTAACCCATCACGATAATATAGAAACCGTCAAATACTAATGTCAGCTAGCCCCTATGTAACACAATCGGACACAAATTGCCGCTTTATCACCGAAATAATTCCTATGAGTCATGACACATGACTGGGCATTCGCATAATTTCCAAACTTGATTTGTGTAATTAAGTGTGAGCAAATTTTCGATCCAGAGAAATTGATACAAAACTTATTTGTGTTAATTTTAATACTATCATACATGATACAGCTCGCAAAGACAATCAAGCTACGGTGTTGCCAGCAATTAAATAAAGATACATAATATTTGTTTGAAGTTCCAAATCGAAAAATGATTTTTCCATTTCAATACGCCCGCAACATACATATACTGGACCGATAGATAAAACGCAATTTCTAAAGAATTGCTTTGAGTGTAAAACTTCCTGCAAATAATGTGAAACTTACTTGCCTACCAAGAACTTGTACAAAACCTACGCCGAAATCTAGTATCTAAGTCTGTTAAAATAATCACGTACGATAAAAAAACAAGCCACCACCGTAATGCTGAACTGATGATTAATCGCCTCCATTTATTGTTATTGGCACCTTCAGCTTCGCGTTTCAGGAAGAATTAGCATTAACAAGGTATTAAAGTCATAATTTACTTCAGGAAGAAAAAACGTCAAATTGCAAGGAAGCCCAGAGGCGTCACAAGTGAAGATGAAAAAACAGCACGGATTCATAAGAAGAAAGCAACAGTCATAATGTGTGCGGTGTGTGAGTAATAATAGTTCTAGAAATGAAATGTAAAGGGTACACATTGATAGGAATAAAACAATATAAATTACATATATCTAGAAAATATATGGAGATTCAATAAATTATAATGACGATACTTACACCCCGGGGTAAACAATGTTATTCTATGAAATGTTCGTCAAAATTGACCAGAAGCAATTATTGACGCATCAGCAATATTGGTTCAAATTACATATGTGTATACACAGAAGGACATATTCATACTAACTGCAATGTAAATAGTCATGTACTATTGATGCGCTCGTAACTCGCTTTGGGGCGTATAGAAATCACAAAAAAAATAATTATAAAGTATAAATAAATGAGAAAACAAATTTAAAAATAAAAATCCGAGCAAGGATTAACGTCTCTTTATTGATTTCTTCTGTTGCAGCAGGTAATGACAAATTTTTGCTGAACTCTCAACACTTTACAAAGACACACATACGATCAGGGTAAGTTATTCCGTAACAGGCTGGCAGGGCAAACAACCATACTGATGACCTGCAGCATTCGACTCTGAATAAGAACTTCCTCAATAATTATCAGGAAACAAATAAAATAAAACGTGCTAAAATACGTACAATTAAAAACATTTTTACACTTTTTAATAGTTTGAACGCTCAGGGATTTCACCAGCCCGTGGGCCCAGAGATCCCCTCTGGGGCGCACCAATTCGCTGGTTCCAAACATTATTGTTTCCTTCGATAACTTGAATAAATTAAAATACAATAATATTACTTTCAACACAGACCTTGTACTGAAAGCTTCAGTCCAATTGCACACACCAGCATCGAGTATTTAATTCATTGTGAGATACAAGTATTTTTGTGATAACACTAATTAGAGAGTAAACAACTAATAAAAATGCACATCCCCCCCCCCCGGATATACTTTAGGATCGTAGCTCGGCTAAAACACAACAGAGGCCGTAGAAGAAACTTTGCAATATTCCACATCACTCTTAACAGGTGTATCAGATACAAGCTTATCACTAATTTGTTCAAAATAAATTCTAAATAGACAGTAACTGCACGAAGTACATATAATATCAAGTCAAATATATGATAACAGTTGCATGTGATGATCAACTTCGATGCTGAATGTCTCATGTGTAAGCCGTAAGGAAATATTTTTCTCTTGCAAAAATATTAGCAACGGCGGAAGTGGATCGTATGCAGACTAACCATAATCTCAACATTGTTTGAGCCTAAAAATTGAATAGAACATCGGAAATGCATGTAAATTAAACCATATATAAAAGTTTAATTGTAGCCATTTGCTGCCGTCTATTGCATGATTACCATCTTATCAAAAGAAACAGCAAAATTGTATTCAGGACTCGGCGTTGCCATACTTGCGGCTCAAGCTCTCCATGAACTCCTTCTTAAGCACCTTCACGCAGCTGAAAAACAAGATCGTCCATGATAAGGATTCTCAGGAACAACTTATAAGCAGTGATTGCGAAAAGAACTTTATGCTAGTAGGGTAAAAAAATCATTCTTCATTCGGATCGCTGAAATCCTCTTTAGGGGGCCAGCGTTATAATTGGATCAAATTCGTTTTACGCATAATGTATTCATAAGCATACATGTATACGTCATATACAAGAACCCGTAACATATTCAAAAGAAGGAAACTTCCTTCCAATGAAGTAAACTTACAACTTGTACTGAGGTGAGGTCCTGAACTTGGCGATGTCGAAGCTGGGCGCGTGCGGAGTGTGGATTATGAAGGCGTTGGGCAACACCAGGAACTCGTAGCCCAGCACGTGCAACTCCATGATGTGGGACACCTGCAACACGATGTGTTATACCTGCAACATGGTGTGGAACACCTGCAACACGATGTGTTACACCTGCAACATGATGTGTTATAAATGCAACATGATGTGGGGCACCAGCAACACGATAAGCTACACGTAATATAAGGTGGTAGTTTACAATCACAAAAAAATGCGTACTTTAAAAAACCTTTTTAAAAAACCACGTTTTTCTTGTGGACTAAAAAGTAGAAAATAAATTACCTAAAAAAACTTTTTTAAAAACACGTTTTTCTTGTGGACTAAAAAGTAGAAAATAAATTATGGCTCGCCCCAAAAAACGTGTGTCGGGCAGATTTATGGTTAAAGCGAAAAGCACACAACACACGAATTTTGGAAATTTGATGGTGAACGTACAGCCCGACCCACGTTTTTTGGGGCGAGCAATAATTTATTTTCTACTTTTTAGTCCACAAGAAAAACGTGGTTTTAAAATTTTTTTTAAGTATTTTATTTTCTCCTTTTTAGTCCGTTGCTACACATGAAAAACGTTGTTGCGAGCCAATTTACTTGACTTGACGTACGTATCGATGATACGCTGCGTATCATCGATATACGCAGTCTAAACACAAATATCCTCTCGAGGATGACGTGCATTAAAGGTTCCCAACCCCTGCTTGTGAGTTTTAGAGTTTATAACTACAGCACAAAGGTCAGCCATCCTACATAATATTCATTTTATTTCAGTTTGCCACGCAAATGCACGAAAGAAAATTCTTTTCGAAGTTCTGTAGAAAAATGTATTCGAGGGGATACATTGTTGTTCCCGTATTGCGTCCACAATTTCTCGGTCGACATTTCATTGAATAAATACGCCTGGAAACGTGCAACAAATTATTGATTATTGTATTGTCATCGGGAGCTGAGCTTCCCTAAAAGTTTCAGAGCGCTAGCTAGCGGGAAAGTTGGTGAAATATCGATTGCAAGATTTGATCATCACAAACAGACAGACAGACGGACACGAAAGCGAGCCAAGAAAAACGTGGTAAAAACATACTTTATTCCAACCAAATCCCACGAAGCGAGTGTCGTACAGTGGAACGTCCTTGTGCACTACGATGTACGGCTCGAAGTCCTCTTCCCATTGTACCTTTAATGAAGCAAAGAATTATTAGTAACAGAATATAAAATTTCATGTGTAACATTATGCGACGCTCATATCTCACTGACTAAAATCATGAGATAGTGGTGAAAGGCTTCATATCTATCGATTTAATAATAGCGATAAAACGCAATAAATAATAAACAAATGGTACAACAGAAATAGAATGAATAAAAATACATACAGACTCTACAGAACACGGACAATTAACATCACATGGATTTTTAGATGGCTTTTGCATAAACGTTTTAAAAGCAGATATTAACGCTAGGATTAGTCTAATTCCGGCATAATTATATTAATTACAAAATATAAATTTCGATGTCGGCAACAGAGCCGACGTTGTAAGGGGAACGTGAGGCCAGCTCACCCGGTACGGCGTTGTGGCGGTTCTCCACTTGGCGAAGTTGGTAGGCGCGTGACCTTTGGTCCAGATGTGGTACCTGGGCACCAACAACTTTATTATCTCCTTTGCAGACATTAAAACTATTGCTTTGCTTACAGAAATAATAACAAATGTCCCCCCTTTATTGCGTTATGACCTGGCGAGGAACACACATGATATATATAGATATATACTCAGATCAAAATATTACCACGGATGATACGTTTGTAGGGCAATCAGCTTATAAGAAATAACGCTAATAAAAAAGAAGCATTGTGAGCTAGTATCGAGTTATAAGCAATCGCACTATTTTATTATAGATACAAGAAAAAGGAAACCTTTTATAATGCCAGCAATAAACTTAAATGGAAGTGGTTTTATACATTATGTTTTTGTAATGCAATTTTTCGTATAAGATATAATGTACAAAGCTTATGTTCAAATGCATATAGGTAATGAAATTAGGTGAAAGGGCCCAGCCGTGACAATTTCCCACACACCACACACTCTCCTGAAGGTGAAGAGCTCCCCACACCACACACCTGGAGGTGAAGAGCTCCCCACACCACACACCTGAAGGTGAAAAGCTCCCCACACCACACACCTGAAGGTGAAAAGCTCCCCACACCACACACCTGAAGGTGAAGAGCTCTCCCCACACCACACACCTGAAGGTGAAGAGCTCCCCCATATCCAGTCCGTGGAGTAGTTCGGCTTTACTACGGGGGAAGGTGAGGCGGTAGCGTTGCGTCTCAAAAGCCGGCACTACGTATGCCTGAACAATACCAGTTTTCCCGTCACTCACAATACAACAAAATCAACAGCTAGTTTTACTGAAATTATGAAGCCTTGTTGAAAATCAACCCTTTCCTCCAAAAATAATTTGGATAGTTAGAACATGTTTCAAAAAACAGTAAACATCAGTTCAAGTATATCACCGCGAATTAAAGTATCAGTTAATTTATCAAAAAAATATCAACAAGATGTCTCATGTGGTTGTTGAACCTGAACAACTCAGTATATACCTACGGTATGCAGAAATGTACATTGCAATAGATTCGAACCAGAAAAAAATATTTTATATAGATTTCAAAAGGGAACAATTATTTATGAACCTTTTTCGAAGCTGCAAGTTCCCAGTATAGCCATAATATATTTATAATGTTAGTATTTGCCAGTGAGAAACACTGCCAAGACACACCGTTTTGTGGAAGCCTTGCGTGGCCTGTAGAGCGGCCAGGGAACGGCCGAGGTGTGCGTGCAGATCAAACATGGGCAGGAAGTCGATGTCGGTGAGGAACACAAAGGGCGTCTCCACCTGCTGCATTGCCACGTTCCGGAGGAAGTTCACCGGGTAGAAGTTCTGTCCATACAAAAGATATTAAGGATACCTTCAACAGGGAAAGGCCTGGATTATTTCTAGAGAGTTCACTTGTAGGCCTGAGTAGCAGTTTGGCTGTAAAACTGCATTCGTATGAAACAACTTGAGGCCCAGACCCAAATTGGGTTGTTGTTGTTGTTGGTTTCGACCGTCACGCACGCCGGGGGGGGGGGAGGCTCTGGTGGCGGGCGGGGGGCCGGAACCGGAAGAGGTGGGAGGCGGGCGAAGGCAGGGAGGGTGGCTAGGAAAGCCGCTACCTCCACGGGCCGCTACCTCCAACTCCAAATTGGGTAATCACAATATACTTTAACACAAAAAATAAGTGCATCAAACTCACAGCAGAAGATGCACTGCTTTGGTAAAGACATAACTACCTATTCTGTTGATGGTACCTAAAACTAGGACGATATTATTTAAAAAGAAAATTAGCACACGAGAGCCTCACTCCTTCTTTATAGACGACGTGGTATGCGACGTTGGAGCGCCCAGCGATAATTTCCGAAGTCTGAGTGTAGGCCAGGAACTGCTGCGCCTCCGCGTCTGATAAATACAGCGTCAGGCTCGCGGGACCTGCACATAGGATCTGCATCATCACTTCCGCGCCACACGGGCACTCAGCTCCTAACCATGTGTTGTGTGCAATGAGTTTTTTTATATACGTAATAAGCCATCTATTTTAGATTTTCCAACACTTGGTTGTGACATGGTTGTTCTGAATATTGACATTGCAGTTTTTCTCAGCACAACTCCTTGTGATACGTTTGGTTAACAGCGGTAGGTAACAGCAGGAGCCTTGAGAGGGCTACAAATCTTTCAACAAATTGAAATAAATGCAAAAATTCGGAATACAATTTCAACTGTGTGTCTATTGATAGAGACAATTTATTTATGAAAATTATGTTCAGTGTGTATACACTAAACTTACCAGCCCAATGCATCAGCAGCTGCTCTACCATCTGCAGTCTATCCATGGACAAAGTCGCCACGAGCGTCACGTCCACAGTCTGCTGTGGCGCATCATTTTCTCCTTCACCGCCGCCATGCTCATCCTGGCTGTCGTGGTCGCCGATGTCAAGGCCATCTTTGCCGTCGTGAATGCTACTGTCACGTCGATCTTTACCGTCGTCGTCGCCGATGCCACGTCCAACGTTACCATCGAGGTCCCCGAAACCATTTATCATGCCACGGCCGTGCCCTGCATCTTCGCGAGCACGGCCATCACTGCCGCCATGACTCCGTCGAGACGACGCAGGAGGCAGCGCTGCCGGATCAGGCGTACGCGGCGCAACGAAGAAGATATGCGTGCGATAGTTGGTGCGGCGTGCGCGGTGAAACTCGTAGCATTCGTCGTCGTCTTCGCTCAGCTGAAAAAATGCATCAGAGCTGAAAATATTCACTAACTAGTCCCAAGAATGTTGTAAAGCCAAAAATTCATTATATCTGTAAAGATAAAATAGGCCACCTGAACTTGCAATTGTGAGGCCTTGCCGGCGGTGGCGTTGCAGCCGAATAGCTCCCGCCTCAAGAGGTTGCCGTCATACTCGAGGAAGGTCAGATGCAGGCTCCGGAAAAACTCGATGTGTTTGTTGCGAACTTTGAGCTTCTGCGGAGAGTTCCAGTGGATAGCCTGCAGCAGCAGTGAGCAAACAAGCAGCAAATCAGTAACAAGCAGCGAATCAGTAACAAGCAGCAAATCAGTAACAAGATCAAGTAAGCAACAAGCAGCAAATCAGTAACATGCCGCAAATCAGTAACAAGCAGCAAATCAAAAACATGCATGACAGGCATTGATAGTTACGCTTCAAATTGCACTTTGAGCAAGCAAGAAAAAAAAACGGGACTTCATTTGCCAATGGTGCTTGACTTCTCGAAATATCATATATATCAAGCCATGAAACACTTGTTTGATTAGTATTGATAATAAATGTGAAGTTACTGAAAAATGAATCATGAATACAGAATTGTTTGATAAAAAATACATGATAGAAAATTCAGATGTTATAAAACTTAGTAGAATCTCAACAGAAAAATAGAAACGATTAAGACAGAGGGAACTGGTAAACGGACTTAAATATCAGTCAGGTAGAAATGATCACTAACTTTGATATCGGCGACCTCGAGATAGCAGGTCTCCGAGCGCGTGTTGTCCGACAGCTGAACGTTCCACTGGCACGGCAACTTGTACGCTATTTCAGGATGCTCCTAATAACAATTTTAATAAACAGAGTTGAGCGATGGCAGGGTGCAAGAGATTTCACACAAAGTCATGTAATATATAATCTGTCCCAACTAAATAAAGCAAAATTAGGCATTACAGACGTCGGCAGATGGTATAAAGAGAGATTACCTGTTGAAAAATAATGGCCATTAGACGTAAGAAATCGTTTGTCTAAATCAGACTTCAATTTCTCTGATACTGCAGCCCAACGTTTTTCTAATCTATACATCACATCTTGAAAGGAAGCGTTAAATCTTTGACGAATATACAGTAAATGCTTCAACCATACCGTACTTAATTTACAAAAGAAATTCACATCAGAAGTTTGCAATGCACAAACAAGTGATTAAGCGAAAAAAAACAGGAGAATAAACAGATTAAAAAGATGAATCTAGAATCCAAAAATTACTTGTATCAAATAAATAAGGAGCAGATATAAAAAAACTAATTCAGTATATAACTATTTCCACTGCATTGGTGAAAAACAGTAAGATATTGAAGCATAAACCTTGATTACGGCGTTGATAATATCCTGGTCAGCAAGCTGCGTGGCGAGCAGCGTAGTGAGGTGACGCTCCGCTGCCAGCCGCCACATCTGCGTCCAGTTGCTGGCCCGCAGCGCCCCTAGCCGCACCAGCATCACGCCAGTGTTGTACCTGCAATATGATGAGTATGGTACTACCTCTCTATGCATCACTGCAGGTACATCACGCCAGTGTTGTACCTGTATCACTGCAATATGGTGAGTATGGTACTACCTCTCAATGCATCATTTTATGGCACTAACATCACATGCGTTTTGTACCTGTATCACCTGATGTAATCATATCCTTGGCACATAAGGAGGCAGTCTATAGAGTAACTCTAAATATTCAAGTCATTTTTTCATTCTATGCACGATTTAAAGCACATTATAGATAGGTATATTGAAATAATTGTTCATTTTGCAAATAATTTTTGATTAAAAACTACTATAGCACACAAAAATAATTGAACTCGTTTATGAGGATTTGTATTTATCTGGCAAGAATAAAAAAAACAGGTTTAACAGATATCAAAATGGAATACATAGAAAATGTTGTTGGCTTTAAGGATGAAGACCTAAATAAGATTTAAGCTCACCCTCTTCCAACAGCAGGCCATGGTCGGTGTGACTTCCACAGCTTGCCAAGATACCAGTCGCTCTGATTCTCCCCCAGACCAAACAGCTGATAAAAACCCTCAGTTAAACTGCCATGTCATCAAATAAAACAATATCTAAGTTGGGTATGCAGTTTAGTTCTAAATGACAAAAAAAAAAAAACAACCATGAAGTTTAATAGTTACATAATAGGAGTTACATGAAGTTTAATACCTATTGACATCATTGCAAAATTCCCGGAATGATGACTTACGAGTGACCGACCTGAAAACTGTATATTATTTTTAAATAAATCCCTTTCAATATTTGCAATGGTTGTATGGTTTAAGAATAGCTGGTTGACAATATTCACAGATTGAATAAGGATAAATATCAATGGGAATGTTCATTGCTAGAGAAAAGGGGGTTCAAAGCAATTTCTTTGCAATGAGCATGGTAATGCTCACTGCAAAGAAAATTAATGCGGGTTCTAAATGAGGCACAACAGACCTGTTGCGGCTTGAGCTTGGCAAAGTAGCTCCAAAGTTGAGCAATATCCGTGGCAACAGTGATGTCCGTATCAAGAACAATGACCTTATCCAGGGACCGCGGCAAAGCTTTGTTGAGAGTGAGCTTAACAAGGCCATACAGCGCAGAGTAGTGCTTGTTGGGTACCCAGGATATGAGGTCCGTTAGGGGGACGATGTCGTGGAAACTCACTGACACTGAAAAGGAGTACTGTTTTCAGAATAGATAATTTCGTCATCATTCTTCAAAAGCACATGTATAATCTAATACACAGTAAAAATGAGTTAGCCACATGATATTGGACTACTTTTGTTGTCAGAATTCTAGGTGCAAAATATAATAAAAAATGTTCAACTGATGGAATAATGATTTTGTCTCCACTTACAAGATTTAGTTACACTGCAGTTGTAGCAAAAGGTAAATGCATTTTTGAGGATATAAAGCCCTATTTAAGCTTGAGTTCAATGATTACTTATAATAACTTGAATATAATTAGTTATACAGCTACCGTGAGGAATATTCCAGGATGATAGCAGAGTGTGCAGCACAACACGTGCTTTATCGTCAACAATGAAGTGAAAGTGCAGGGGATTTCGGCGGAAGAAGAGCACACTTTTCAGCAGAGTCACCACTGAGCGTGATGAGTTGTATCCAGCACACACAATTGCTATGTGAAGGACTTTGCACTTGCTTACAATTCCTTTCTGCAAATTTAAAACAAAGTTTTAGCTAATCAGTTATCACTTAGGTATATAATTCTTAAAGCCAAATAAACATTTAGAAATGAATTTAATGAGAAATTTCACAAAAACATAACATCATAAAAGTTGCCAGATTTCATTCAATTTATTCAATCAGTTAACTTGAACACAACAAAACATTTTCTTCATCACCTCATCCTTGAATATTTACTAAATTACATAATGAGTTATAAAAATAAGTCTCATAAGTGTCTGGTATGGAACACATTGAAGTATATACAACCGTGTCTGGTACAGAACAAATTGAAGTATATACAATCATGTCTGGTATGGAACAAATTGAAGTATATAACATCACGTCTGGTTTGGAACAAATTGAAGTATATACCATCATGTCTGGTATGGAACAAATTGAAGTATATACCATCATGTCTGGTATGGAACAGATTGAAGTATATACCATCGTGTCTGGTATGGAAAAAATTGAAGGATATACCATCGTGTCTGGTATGGAGCAAATTGAAGTATATACCATCGTGTCTGGTATGGAAATACTTGAAGGATATACCATCAAACTCAGCTCTAAGCTTGAGCATTTGTAAAGTCACTACAACAGGTGTACAATTGATATTGTACAAATCAGTGAAATCTGGCATAAATAAGATCTAAAAAAAACACACAGAATGGGAAAAGTAATACATTATCTTTGCAAGGGACACCCAGGGCATCCAAATTATTTCTTCTTCTTCCTTTGCCTCCATTAGGATGAAGTTTGGTTCTCAATGTATCACTCGTCACATCAAAAGAAGAAGCTTCTTCCAAGACTGCAGCACTCACATCATCGTCTTGTTGCTCCCTTAAATGTAGAGATATTTCATTACAGAATGTGTTCAACACATGAAAAAAGATGAGGCAAAACACCCCCAGATTTCCTTCCAAGTCAGAAAATATTGATCGGCTAAATTGGGATTAGTTTTAATTTTGAGTTCTCATCAAATGCCTCATTCAAAAAATGTAAATTTATAAATAAATTTAATTTTGTTTGATACATAACTTTTTTTTTAAATGATATGATAGACTGATATCATAGAAATTTCCACAAGCAGTAAAATCTCATGTTCAAAACTTATTCATGTGTATGAAAAAAATTTGCCTCAAGCCTAAAGCTATGTATAGGTATAGTTATTGGTTATGTGAATTTTTATTAAATCAATGCATAGCAGGTTAAAAATCTAGAAAAGAAAAATCTTCAAATGATGTGCTAAGAAATTTTCATAAATGAATGTACATTACCTTGCAGATGTGCTCCATGCATTTAAAAGCTCAGACTGAGAGACCAAGAGATGCTTGCGCAGCAGCTGCACCTGCTGCTCACTTTCCCTCAAGCGCCCTACGAGTCTCACTTCCCTTGGACTGAATCCAAGCAAACTACTTGGGTCATGATAACCTGAAATTTGAGAAAATTTCAATGATAGAGAAAAAGGAACTATGAGACAATTTTCTGGAAAGAAAATCAATTTTAAATTGTCAAGGATGATGGAAAAAAGTAACCTATTGATTATTATCATAACATTTTGAGGATACTTGGTAAAGAGAAGCAGGGAAAATGAGACTGGCAGGGTATATATATATCAGTTCATCATTCTAATGGGATGAAAAGGTTTATGCAAACTGTGTATAACTATACAACCAGAAAACTGGCATGTAAACTCAAGCTATGATGCTTGCTTATCATGAGCTGCTATCAGTTGTAGTATTCAAGTGTTTAGCTTTTATCAAATTTATACTGATTATGTTTTTTCTATTTTCATGATCAACAGTGCAAAGACATCAGCTGTCATATTGTAAAATATTGTATTCCTTACCATCAAGATGATCAATAATAAGTAGTGCAAATATGGCACCTAACAGGATGCCAGCCAACAGTCCACAGCACCATCGTCGAGTGTGGACGAATCTCACACTCAACACACGATCTCGATGACGACCAATGATGGAAAACTTTTGAGGCCTGCACACAAGAACTATTCATGGCATCTCTGGAAGAAATTCAATTTTGTTTATGAGAATAAGTCTTGACATGTGAACAAGTATCAAAATATGTAGGTATTATAATGAAACTGAAGTTAGGAAGTATAAATGAAGTTCGGAATCTGACTAGTATTATACAGTGCTGTTTTTAGTGATGAGCCACTATGTAAATGCAGTAAATGCTAAGTATTGACTTAAGCTGCTTTGAAGGACCAACAGATGAATCATCTCCTATCCTATTATTAATAAAACTTAATAATTAAATGGCATTCTAATACATGACATTGACGATACAAGACCAGTTAAATAGAATTTTACAATTTTGATATTTATTTTGTCCAACTCAAGAGCCAAGAGGGTTAGTGTGTGTTGGGTTTGCTTTTATAGAATCCCTTGCCAAATAAAGCAGGTTTTGTTATTGTGTTATTTTTGCAATTGGTTTCTTGGATGTCTGATGTCTCATCCTTCACAAAGTCACTCATAGTACAAATGGCACTTATGACAGTATGACACTATGACTCTGCATGTGCATACCTAGTAATCATAGTGACAAACCAAAGATTTTTTTAATCATTTCATTTCTAATTAGTAGTACCTGAGTCCTGATTTACTCAAGATTTAAACCAACTTCTTATGTAATATGTACCAAAGATTGATGCTGGTCTTGCTGGACTATTATTGCTGGTATTCATAATACCTTTCTGGTCTACTTATAGGACTCAAAATGAACTTGAGCCTTGAGGGATAGCTTAAAGGCTAAAAAACTCTCTGGCCTCTGCTTTGCCACTTGTCTCAGTTGTCTGTGCTGTGAGCTGTGACAGACTGACAGTGTGAAACAATCACACAGACACTGACTCAGTGACTGAGAGTCTGAGATTTTGATATGTGGGTACAAAAACTTCAAAAGGGTTTGGTTCATAACACTTGTCAGTTATCACATATCAATTATCATATTGAATAAAAACCATGAAATTAGACTTTTTTGCAAATTAGATTTGAACAAATTAAACAGGTTGGATTTATTTGGAATATATGAACAACTAGCCTATTTCATTAATTCCTCCAATTTGCACCAAATACTCACTCATTGACAATTTGACATTGACCTTAACAAAACTGTCCCAACTCCCAACTCACTCCCAAGCAGAAGTTAAGGTGAGGTAGTTCAAACAAAACAGAAGAATTTTAAAGACCCTGTTAGCTCATTAGCTGGATAATCAGGATTCAGGATACCTAAATGATATGAGGTGACTGAGGAGACAGTAGTAGCAAAGCAGAGAGTTTTTAGACTCTCCTTCAACTTCAAGTTCAATTTCAACTTTTCAAGTCCTACTGACTAGGCTTCAAGTCCCAGACTAGGTACTGTCCTAGTAAGGCTAGCATAGGCCTAACTCCTAAGTCCTAAGTACCTAGACCAGCAAACTGAGCAAAGTATCATGGATACCAGCATAATAGCATCATCATATGTAAGACATTTGTTTAAATCTTGAGTAAATGAGAAAATTAAAAATGAACCGATTCTAAAAATCACTGGTTTACCAAACTGCCACTATGAGTACTAGTGAGTGAGGACTGACTGACTCAGACTGAGCCTCACTGAGGTCCAATGAGGATGCAATCACAGAAAAAATCTATTATCATTACAGTTATTACCTACACAAGTTCATTTAGCTAAGCTCTTTATAAAAATTTTCATTCAATTCAATTAAAATTAAAAGATGGGAGAGGTTTTGCACTAAGAATCATCTCAAATTTGAAGCCAACGTTAATCCGGTGAGAGTGAGTGATTAAATTAATAAATGTCATCCAAGTCGCCATAGTAGCTAGGCTACCTACCTACCTAAGCACACACCGGTCTCATCATGATGGTAAGAAACTTCATAAGAAATGGCACATCTCATAAAGAAAAGTAAACCAAAAGTTTCTACTTGGTTTGAACAAGCTCAAAAGTAATTTTTTACGAATAAACCCTAAAAACATGGTTTTGATTAGCATTATTATTATATAGGTACTAATATTATATATAGCATTCAATGCTAGCAGCGACTCCGGCAAGTTACAAGCGGCATCTCTGCGACTCACGACTCACACGAGTCACGACTCAGCCTCAGTCATTGCTACATTCGAGTGATTAGACGGTATTCGTTCGGTAACATATAAGATTTCTAAATAAGAATGAATCAACAACAAAAACAAGTAACATATAAATTATACGTGAAAAGCATGCTGCTTTATATAGGTTTTCTGCATAAATTAGGCTAAAGCCATAATGCCGCAGTTTGCCAAGAAATTTAAAAGTAAATAAATAGAACGATGACAACAAAATCTTCAAAACTTATGAAGTTTATTATAAAAGAACAATTCAAACTCGAATGCACCAGATGGAGGCTATGATTTGTTGTCCACATAAATCGGGAGAACGCTGCCTCGAACGTTTCGTCTACTCTACCGTAGGCAGGATTTGGTGTTTTTGTGTGGCGAATCAACACATGAGAACTCACTCATCGTCATCGGCACTCGGCAGTCTGAGCGTGCAATTGCCGGAGTGAGGTCGGTACATCGTGCTCTTAATTTTCAAAATGGCAGTCTATTCGCGCCGAATCATCGTGCAAACTGGAAATATAATTGACATGGAAGACCAAATACGTTTGGTCGGGCAATCTTCATCTGAGGAGGTGGGATAAATTCTTACTTACACCATGTAAATTTAGCAAGAAACGCCTAAACTTAGTCGTTCATAACAAAATTATTCTTCTTTTGCTATACCTACATGAAATCACTAGGTAGCTACCTACTTGTTTTATTGTGGCGCATCATTCAGAAGCGATTTTTCTTAACTGTTAACGTGACATGTTTGAGCAACAATCGAGTAAACGACATCGAGCGGTTCATTACAGGTGATCTAATATCCTTTTAGTCGCAAGCCGATGACCTAACTCTACGGTACAAAAATGTGAACGTTTTGGCCTGTGGTAAGTTAATACCCAAAACGTTGTTTAATAATTAAATCTCGCGAAAATTTCTTATGATGATTCTCTTTTATATTTTTTCATATTTTTCATTTGTAACTAATCTTGATTTCTTAAAATTATTTTAATTTTACTGTTTGTGCTGATTATGCTATACTGTTTCACTAACGAAGAGATCTGTCGCTAACGTATGATTTTAATACTTAAGTTCAAGTCCGTATATTATTGTACTAATATACAGTAGTTTATACATTTTGCTGATTATTTGTCATGTCTGTTCGTGTTTCATAACAAGGGACGGCCACTGGGTGAGCATGGCCATGTGCCATGATGTGGTGCAATAGGAAATGTGCTGACTGTGGCTCAGCATGCAGTCTGCTCATTGGCTCCATGCTTTACACCGGTCTAGATTTTTAATTTAACATTATGGCGTTCCGACTTTTTTTCAATTCCTATGCAGCATTACAAGATATAGTCGATTATCGTTTGCTTTTGCAGTTAAATGATTTAAATTCATCAAATAAGTTGAATGATTTAAATTCATCAAATCTTTCCTAAGTTAACTCGAATTAAGTATTTAAACATAAACTAAATTAACTTTTCTAAAGTTCCCATTTTTTCTTTTATTTAGTGAAAAATTGGCAAGTTTCGTTGCAGAAAATAATCGATGTTGGTACATTTAAGAAATATTATCCCGAAAATCAATCAACAAATGATTTCAGGTAACATATTTCGAGGCTACAATCAAACTTGTATGAAAAACAAGTTTGACACAAACTTGTATGAAGACAGCTGGTTTTCATACTGATAGTAGTGCCCATGAAACTATCCTACCTAATTCCATTGGCCAGTCTATCCGAGCGAACAAGCGCAAGAATGTCGAACTTGAATTCCTCGAGTTATTAATATTCATCGTTACTAGATCCAAGAATGTGGTGTCGTTATTTTTTTGTGCTTCTTTCTCTTTCTCAAGCCTGGAGTATCGATCGCGTATCTGCGATATACCTATCATGTCTCAGGGATAATTTTTAGCTGTGATTTTATTTATTGTGTTTGAATCGCATATACAAACTGAAATACAAAATGAAATTTTCTTTTCATTTCAAAACATGTAAACAGTTCCGAAAAAAATTCCTCCCACGTTCAAAACGGGGATAAAATGTTTTCTTGTTAGTACCCGGCGTTGTTGTTATTTAAAGAATTAAGTGCGTGGTTTTTCCGATAGATTTCTATTTATTATGGTAGGAGAAAGCTTGGTTTTTAGAATGGATATCTGTCTCTAGCGGGTCGAGATTGATGGCTGTTATCCTTTAAAACAATGCTTTCAAGATCTTCGTACGTATAACACTAGTGGTATAACACTAGTGGTACTCGCATGTTAGTGGTAATCTGCGAGTACCACTAACAACACTAGTGGTACTCGCATGTGTCTCTTTGGGAGTCATGAAGGATTTTGTAGTTAGATAACCACAACTGTTGTGAGTGGGTGTTTGTTGTGGGTGTGGAGGTGGTATAGTGAAGGTGTTGGTGTATAGTTAGCAGGAGGTGTGGAGTGATGCCGCGTGCCACCCACGTTGTCCTTGTGGACCACTGGTACATTTACTTGCATCGCTAATTGCTGGTGTGTTGGGCGAGATAAAATAGAACTATTGCTAAATATTAGCGGCTGGTGCACAGTAGTAAGTATATGCGGTGGTACGCGGTGATTACGGGACCTCCAATTGCTACTCGATTACTATAAAAGATGATAATAATAATAATACCTAGCTTTAAAGCAGCGAACAAACCAACGAGAAGCCTTTGCCTTTTGAATTGAAAGTGTCACCAAGCCGTAGTGCTAGAACACGTCTTGAACGGCTCAGTTACGACCATGCTTGGTCATGCAAAATCAAAGAAAATATGCGATTTATATGAAATTATAATTCACTAAGTATGATATTGTGATTTGTATTTGGCTTTGCAAAAATGTGCAGTGAAGTGAAGTGCAAAAAAAGGTTACTAGACATCCATTAAATAAATCCTGAATTGTTAAGACATGTTCGCGCATGACGGTAGGTATTTTTATTTTAGGCATGTGGTACATGCATGGCTGGACACATTGAACCGGAATGATGAGAAATATTAGGACCATCATCTAAGATGATGGACATTAGGTTCATTATCTACGAGTGTTATCTCCTCAAATTGCATCATTCTCTCAAGATCCATTACAAATAGGTTTTGCAATGTTTTCAAACTTTATTAAATATATTATTTGTCTAGCTGGTACGCTTTTCTATTCGGGATAAATTGTGATCAATATGTTATCTAAATCATAATATCAAGGATAATCTACTGGCGGAGGTAAAGCAACGCAAATGGCTAACGATTCCTCGTCATCCCATCTTTGGTGACCGACACAGGACATGCGACAGTTAAAAGTATATCGTACATCCTGCGTTTTATTCGTCTACATTTGAGGCCAAGCGTTTGCATGTGCTTACTTTGACCTTAATGGCAAAGCAAACACTCTTGTCCTGATACTACCACTAACAACGCTTTAACATAACCGGATGGTACCGGTTTTCAAGCCGGCCACTCAGCAACGGCACAGAACGAGCCCGATTAATGAGCGACCGCTCGTGAGAAGTTATCTTGACATGGAAGCTTTCGATTGGCATGCGACAAGCCTATCTTCCCGGGGCACTGTTACCACGCATTTTATTTCAAGCAAGTCTTTTGCTTGTTCCTACAAGTTAATTACAATCTAAGTTACAGTGCTATTGCTACCGAAATGTTACGCCAACCCTAATGTGAGAGGTTGTATGGATAATATTTTACGTGTCAAGTACGTAGATCTGCCTAAATTATTCTGTATAAATGACCAGCTCTTAATGTGCTCCTTGCAAGTAACAATAGTACGGTGTAAAGCGCTATAGATATATCCCATTATATGCCGGCTTCAACCTCAAGACGCTTAGCGTTCCGTAAATATAGGTTAGTACAATTTGGTCTAATTTTATCATGTATTAAACTTTATATAAAAGAATACCAAAACATTCAAAAGCATTCGTCTTCCGTCAACGCAGCTATCTTACAGGAATAGTTGACATGGCAACCATGCACAAGTCATGGCTTCCGTTAATAAGATAAGGTTGAAACAAGGGTCGGGGGATAACGAGGATTGGCCTCACACCAAGGCGGACGTGTCACCTATACAGCCGTATTAATATATTTATGTTGGTATATTTAGGCAAAAGTTATTCTTTAATTCACCTTTCGTTAAGGACCAGAGAGCATTTCATGTTAACCATTTTTTATTGCTTTTTTTCTATTAGGCCAATTAGACTTTGGTAAGATTTGAAAATTCGAATATGAGGTTTCCGAGGGACATTTAAATATTATTGTGCGACGTCGTCCCGATTTTTCTAAATATTATTTTTCATGGCAAGGTTCTTGATTTCCGTGTTTTTGTAATAAAGAGTTTTATTCTATCAGTTGTTGTTGTATTTCTGTTGTTATTTTGCTTGATCGAATTGAGGATCCGCGGTGTTCATTTTATTTTACTAGTAAATGCTCAAGATGCTGGTTCGTTGATCGTTATGTTCATATCATGTAAATATAAACTTGCATACATGATACTTGTAAATGTATTTCGGCTTGCTGCAAAATGAGCTGAGAACCTGGTAGAAACCCCTTGTTTAAAATATGTGAAAATAATTATAACATAAAATTAATTTAGCTGTATCAGCATATTTTTTATAATATTTAACTCACAAATAAGAAATCGATTATTTAGATGCTGCTCAGAATGCACCGCTCCTTTTATGAAGTCATGTTATGCGCACAGTAGTAACTGCAGAGTCTCGCAGGGACCTGCACGCGGCATAGTCTTGAAACCGAACGCCGGCATAAGCACACTCCTTGTGCTCAGAGCACATGAGGATGAATATGTTGTGCTGATCTCCCTTAGAGCAAATGTGAGCATATATGTTACATCCCGTGCTAAATATGGCCTTGCTCGGAAACCTCATCTCATCACTTGCTGACGTGTAATATCTTGCTGACGTGTAACATCTTGCTGACGTGAACATCTTGCTGACGTGTAATATCTTGCTGACGTGTCATATCTTGCTGACGTGTCATATCTTGCTGACGTGTAACATCCTGCTGACGTGTAACATCTTGCTGACGTGTAATATCTTGCTGACGTGTCATATCTTGCTGACGTGTCATATCTTGCTGACGTGTCATATCTTGCTGACGTGTAATATCTTGCTGACGTGTAATATCTTGCTGACGTGTATCTTTACCATGAAAACGCAGCAGACCCGCAGTCAGGGTCGCGTTGCCTCATGCATATCATATATCCGGCACAATCATCGGATAATTTTTTATACGATTTTATACGATCGAGTTATGAGCTCGGAATTATTTTTTAAGTATTGGGATCGATTTTTTTCTGGCGCTGTTATCATTTATATATTTTTTTCTTCTGTTCTCTGTGCATGCCTCGTTTTTGTCCACTACCAACTTGGGGGCCAATAAATAATAAGAATAATTTTGTACTTCCATGAACGTTGCCTCTGGCAGGCCGCTTTTGCTCGAACTCTATAATTAACAAGTCCTTCTGATTTATGAAGCAATGGATGTAGGTAGGAGCTAACGCAATTCTGAACCCGAAATTGTGAGTGCATTTTGGTCGATTTTTTGTCTCGTTCGCTATCGAGTCGAAGTGTCTTCCGCTCTTTCAGTGCCTCGATCCTCGGTCGCTAATTTGCATTTTTTATTCAACTGCTTAGTAAGTTGATTAATTTCAGCATAGGGATTGATGATCCAAATGCTTGCTATTGTTAAGAAAATCTAACCGATAATTTTTTGACCAACTCCACTAGAATCTAAAAATGGCTTGCCGTTATGTACGTGACATTGCCTGCACAATGAATGAAACAAATCAAGTATCACCTGAATGACATGTTGAAACTAATGCTTCTCGTATAGATTCAACAAACGTTTTTCCTTTACGTGATAAATTACCTTATGTTGAGTTCCTTTATCCAGGTTGTTTAGAATGTTTTTCTTTTTATTTGTTGGCTCGGAGTGCAACTGTTTCCACATTTATTAGGTTCATTATTGGCATTAATAACGGTTTTATTTAATCCCCGTAACAGCTGAAGGGGTGCGTGAAGTCTGCCCTGAACCAGTGGGAGAAGCAGGAGGAGCTCGGTGACGTGGTCGTGGTGCAGGGGCGCCGTGAGCCGCTGCTTCATAACTCCGCTAGGGGCATCTCCACCACTGCTAAGATCTTCCTCTGCGACAACTCCGGCGACACCGTCTTAGATGCCGTCAAAACAGGTGCGCACTCAATCATTTAAATATTGGAGTATATGTGAACTCTGTTACCATTGTCCGTAACGCTGTCAAAACAGGTGCGCACTCAATCAGTTAAATATTGAAGTATATGTGAACTCTGTTACCATTGTCCGTAACGCTGTCGAAACAGGTGCGCACTCAATCATCATATTTGTAATTGTTTCAACTCGCATGATATTACTTGCTCGTTAAAACCAGTTTATCAGCTACCTGTTAAACGAGTGTCTACCTGCTCGATAAGACGAGTGTCAAAACTGTTTGACGAGGCAAGTGCCCGAAAACGAAGAAAATTGCAGAGGTCTCTAACTCCGCAACAAATGTGAAACACTGAAAAATAACTTATTATGCCTCATTCGTAGCTTTATACTGGCTTCAATGCACCAAAATAACTTAATTGCCCTGCATTGTCGAACAAGATCTGAATCGCGTGAGACGCTCTGATCGACTTACTTCGCGGGTATTTTGTCCACTTTGGTTTTGTGGCTGCGACTGAAGCGATAATGTCACTGGAAGCAGATAACAGGACCGAGCAGTGGACCGATAAGTTTAGCAGTGTGAGGTCAGATAAAGAGTTAGTGAAATTTTCTTCCAATTTAATCAGAAGTACGTTGTAAATATTTAACCATTGCTTCAACGCATGCACCATATTTCAGAACATATTTTCTAATCAGTTAGAGGAGCAGGTATATTATTCTTAATTCAATACGCTGGAATTATCTCCTTTATGTTTATCAGTATTCAAGTTTTGACCATATCTATCTACTATAACCTTTAATTGAGAGACGTTTGTATATGAGACATACTAACACGTATGATACACACACGCAGACGCATACAATAATGTACGCCTCTGCATGGTATTGATATTTGGACATGCTGTTTAATGTTTGCATTTACATTCCATTTACATGCATGGTCGTGCATGCTGGTAGTGTGATGAATTATAAATGTATATAGTTGAGAGTTTGACCGAGATCATAGCACACTAAAGGCATTTATACAATATATGCAGAGATAAACTGCACATATCTCGTTGCTCGTCTCTAAATGACTAATGCGATGTTATCAGAGAAGCGTTCTCACTGATATTCATAAAAATTCATTATTTGTTCGCTGCACGATTGGAGTGCATTGCTGTGCTGCGCAATGGTACAGTAAGTCTGCTCAGCCTGTACAACTGATAAGAGATTTGAAGATGAATGAGCTTCTTACGCGAGTGTAGACGAAGCCTGCTACACCGAGTGTAGACGAAGCCTGCTACACCGAGTGTAGACGAAGCCTGCTACACCGAGTGTAGACGAACTTTTTTCTTTTTCTTTGGCTCTTCTACATAATGGCAAGCATGTGCTTGCGTCATGACCTTCCGGGCCATTCACATGCCCTTTGCAATGAACTTGCACGTTTTCATGCAACTAATTTAAAAGACGTTCAATTGTTCGTGGCTAATGTGTTACTCACACGCCATTGAACTGACTTCGCTTGACCAAAATGCCCTCTCTTATGAACCCGACATCACGAGGCTTATTTATTTGACTTCCCATTAAATGACTAAATGATAGTAGTTTTCGGAATCAATTTCACTGTATTTATCTCGTGGGTTGGAAACCAACATCAGTGACTTAACCTCTGTTTGACTGCCATGCGAGAAATTAACTTTTTATTTCAAGTTCAAACAGACTCTACCCTTGATTTTAATACTTGACGATATCGCTTCTGGTTCCTCAACCCTGGGCTTGTCATCAGCAATGGCCGTTTAGTTCCTTATGTGCACGATTATGCTCCAGTGCCCTCACTCCTTGCGAGCGAATGTTGGTTGCCATTCTACTCGTTTTTGTTCGATTCTTGAAATGATTGCAATTCCAAATAACGAATAATGATAGAGCGAAGCTTTCCTATCATCTTTCAATTTGATTTTATTCTTGAATTATCCTGGATACCCATAATGTTTAGAAGATGATTATACTCGATTGAATAATTAATATTTGTTAAGTTTATGATTATTTGACTGGGTAGTTGTGTTGTTACTGTTTAGTGTTTAGACGTATACCTAATTAAGTTTGACTTCAGGCACTTTTTTGGTTGCGGTCAGAAAATGCAACACAATGTGAAAGTTGGCCGCTTCAACGCTTGCTAATAATGCCTTCTAGTATTAGCTCTATGATACATGCCTGTAACTTTATTGTCGCCTATGGCCCTAGTTCAAAAATTCTTTTCGCTTGACTGCTCTGTAGCTTCCTGCTTCACTGGCCTATAACTCTGTTTTCTCCAGCTGGCATTTACGTTTTCATTATGATTTTCATAATTTTATATAGAGTTCAAATACATATTGCCAATCCAGCGACCGAATTTTCTTATTCGTATAACTCTCAAATTGAATCTTTTCTGTGTCATTCTCTTTTCTCTATCAGTGTCCTTTTTCTGTATCATTCTCTTTGAATTTTTTTTAAACGAAAAAAGTTGCCTTTGTTAAAATAAACAGTTGCCCAGCCGTTAAGAGTTAATAATCTTCGATTAAATGTTAGAATGAGCATTAATTGAATAGCTTTGAGCAAGCGCGGAACGCGTATTTACTTCCTCGTTTGCCACGATATTATGAAGCCATGATGCCACACTTCAAGAGGATACACTCAAATGCAGCTAATCAGGGCTGATATTAGATTCAAAATATCTCAGGAATACTTGCATAGTCAGTCAGTTACAACCTTGGAAATATTGAGGTAATCTTGATATGTATATAAGCATCGTATTCCGACAGTAGTATTATGCACAGAAACTATATATTTCCGTCTGATTGAACGCAGCTAATGTATAATGTCTTGGCGAGAAGTCAAAAGGCCACCTCATCATGCCAGGCAGGGACAATGGAAAGGTAAATAGTGCTCACTCTTCGTTTGTTTCCTTTATCTTCTGTAAAACTGCGGAACAAAATTCCGCACATTAGAACAAATGAAAATACAAATTTGGGAATTTTACGAATTGTAAATCTATGCGGGTATTTAATAAACCAATGTTTAAGCATCACATAACTTTCGGCTATAATAAATGTCAATGTAGCTACCACTACAAATCCCTACGAACTTACGTGGAAGGTGTGCCCTAGTCTTTAAATTCGAAAGTTGTCAACGGGAAATTTAAGCCTACTGTACTCTGTGGAGAAAAAAACTACTTTACTTCACATAGGAGAACTGTTAACCGACTACGAGAATATGAACAATAAATATACGAGACAATTTATAGCAAATAAGCCTAAGGAATAGTTCAGCGAAAGCCCTGCTCCTAGCAACAGCAAAAACATTAATAAAGCAGACGGCTGCGATCCTGGATATATGTACAGCTCCGCCCCGTAAGGCTACAATCGAAAAGTACATGTAGTACGCGTACCGGATGCCACACATGGTTACAAGCCCAAGTATGCGCATATGTTGTTCCGTAACGACCTTGCCATTCACGTTCAGTATATATTTTGGATGAACTGCTTATTTCTAAAAAAAACATCGAAATGAGATTGCCTATTAATGTACTTTCGCTATTAAGTTTCTGGGTAGGTAATAGGTCTTTATTTATATATGGTACCTACTCGTTTACTTGTTTTGTACATGAATGTGTTTTTATCCCAAATTGAATCTTGTTTTTGATTGAGACCTGTTCAAGCAGGTTACATATTTTGTACATGCTTTCTGAGAGCAAGACATCATATAGCGTTGCTGTATCAGTTACTCTAATTATAGTCTATATAGCTGACAGTTCCCTCGATACCTAATTTCAAGTCAGGACTCAATTAGGTCGTCACCTTCATTGCTCCTTCCTTCATGCGCGTGAATGAAGTGGATGTTGTTGCTGTTGATTTATCATTTTCTCACTAACCTTGAGAAGGTTCCCGCGATAAGAGATCTATTCACGTCTTATTTGCTGTTCACGAATGACGCATCATTGTACTGTGTATGGTGTGTACAGTTCTAGAAGCATTATTAATCGATGAAAACGAATGTAATTAAAGATATCTCACGCAGGTAGTACAACGATAATTCACTGATTTTGCTTACTATAGGAACACTGCTAAATTTGAAACGTATATGAAGAAAATGTTTATAATTCAAGTGCGTGAGAATGTTTAATTTTTACTCAATTTATTCTGCGCCATTTTGCAAGATTACGATGTTGAAGCGTAGTTTCTCCCTTATCGTATGTGACTGACACGTGAAGGTATTGTGAACCTTATTTGCGTATAACTTTTTAGCGTTTATTGTGTAAATGCCGCCATTTCGTGCATATTCTTGAACTCATTCTCGGGGATGAAAATTTGGACTCATTATCGGGTTGGACGCCGCGGGAAAGCTGCTTGTCTCGCCCGCAGGTCAGATGCCAACCAGATGAGTTTTTACGGTGTGCTCATTCTAGCCTAGGGACTTTCTAGTTAGGCCTGCCCGCGTGGACTACTTCTGTCATCTACTATTATCATTAAAAACTCTGCGCTTTTGTATTTTCTGGTAATTTCAAGAGACAGCAAATTGTTGTAATATAGCTGGTGAAAATAAAGCGCCAGTTGCGTGCATGATGGCAGAGCAGGTTATTTTTGTTAGTAATAGATTCGCTTTCGTGTGATCTTTAAACGTGATCGATATTGTGAGAGTGAGAGCAGACTGCCCGCCCACGCCAGACGTCTGATTGCTGTGTTGTTCACACCGCAATCAGGCGTCACGTTACAGTTCCTCAAGGCAATCTTTGTTACTGTAACCTGTTCACTCAATCTACCGTACTCGTACTTTAAACTATTCATTGTACAAGTATTACAATTACTCAATATATTCAATTACTCCCATGTTTATTAGCATTTGTAAATAATGAAACTAGAGCTCACAAGTTCATATAAGCGGCGTTTGCAAGAATTTTATCCCAAATGAAAACTCATCTTGTTCAAATGTATTTAGAAATTTGTGAGGTTGAATAAATCATGAATGATGCATTCGTTTCCTGACTATATAGCAATATTTTATGGAAGCCTTTATTTTGTATCTATGACACGGCGCCACAGCTCCATACATAATTAATAATGTTTGGATTGAACGAGTCATGCAACCGTTACTCACGCCAGATTCAAACTCAATCATTATTATGGGTCGATGTTGACCTTGGAATTGCTGCCTGATGTCTCCTAGTGACCACCATAACATTGGTGTCAAGGTCAGTCCCACTTGGCACAATACCGGAGCGCGCTCACCAGCTGTACTCAAAAGAAACAAGTTGACTCACTTCGGTTCAGATGATGGGCTTCAATAGCATGAGCGAAGAGATTGATTTTACCCATAGTTTACAAAGGCTAAGTTATAGCGGTCACTAGGTTATAGCGGTCTTCCCGGCGAGGCTTGGTATAGGTCAGCATTTAACTGGTTAGTGGAACACATTTCTTGCGTCATTGCTCCACGGCTTTGTAATACGTATATCTGTTTAAGTATAATGAATGCCTTGAAGAGTGATTGAAATTGTACAACTATTGTAATAATACTCTCTAATTCTAAAGCCCAAGTTGTTTTAAAATATTTCGATTAAGGGTAGTTGACTTGAATCAACTTCGGCCCAGCATTCTAATTCACTTCATTCAAATCTAGTCTACGAAACAGGCCAAGCTACTCATTTTTGTTTGGCCACTCATTTTTTGCCACTCATTTTTTATTTGATTTTGCTGATAAATTCGTTAAAGTCGTAATCACGCAAACTGAAAGAGCTGAATATTCCACGAGTAGGTATCCATTCATGAGATAGCTTCCCGTAGATATCTATTAAGAACTTGTCTTAAATATTTGATGTGGAGATGACAAATATGTAAATAATATCATAAATTGCAATGTGAAATATTCAAATTTCGTTCATTCGTTTATTCTAAATTTATTTCATGTAGCATTATATATTTTCGTTGGTATTCTTATAATTAATTGAGCGAGTAAAACAAGCGTCTTCCGGTCCAAGACGAGACTAAAGTATTCACTGCGTTGCAACCCTTGCCCTTCATACAAAATTTAAACGAGAAAAGAGCGCACCCAATAGAATATGCTGTGTAAAATGAATGTCTTGAACGCACAACCACATTCTTTAATCAATGCGTCGATATTATACTAGTTCATTGCTCTTGTGCGTCTAGCTTTGCATGGTGGGCATATTCCGAGCAAATTCTGCAGGTGATGCAAGTCTGATAAACTGATGAAACTTTGATAACTTCCAGCATGCTTGCTATTGCAGCCGCCTGCCATGAATGATGGACGATCATTCGAGCTTTTGTGCGCTCGTTCGTGCGTCACGTAATATATTTTTTAAGCATGCTTTTTCTAGCCGCTGCGTCGTTGGCCGTTTGTTTGCTGACATGTTTTGATGAACGATCTCCCGAGGCTTCGTGTTCCGAGTAGCTGGAAAATATTAGGTCATTTCCTAAGCTTGCCTTACAAGGTATCTTTATTCGATATATATACTAATCTCCCGACGTATGTCACAAAAATTAGAAAAAATCCAAAACATAACATTAAATTTAACAAATTACTTGTTATAATGATTTATTAATGATAAAAGGTTTAGTGGAAATTGAAAGTTAACAGTAAAACTGACCACTTCATAAGACTTTCATTGTGCCTGTCTTTTTTATTTTTTATTAATTGAAAGACAGCTTCTACTCGTTTATTAATATTGGCTTTCCTCATGAGAGTCAGAAGCTCATAAATTGTTCTTGCCAATTTAGTGATCGTAATTGCAAAACTCGTCGACCAAGTGTTCCCTCGCGGGCGCTATTGCGGCCACCGGCGCCGGTGAGATGAGAATCAAGGTCGCGCCCAGGCTATCGATCTCCGTTAAAGACGAGCCGCTCTGTCGCGTCCTCGCTCGTGCTCGGTGTAAATAAGCAGCCACTCTATCCCTGGCCACTCTAATACAACTGAGTAAATAAGCAGCCACTCTATCCCGGGCCACTCTAATTTCTATCCCTGGCCACTCTAATACAACTGAGTAAATAAGCAGCCACTCTATCCCTGGCCACTCTAACACAACTGAGTAAATAAGCAGCCACTCTATACCTGGCCACTCTAATACAACTGAGTAAATAAGCAGCCACTCTATACCTGGCCTCTCTTATCTTAGTAATTATGCCAGAAAATATAGTAAATGTTTGCGAACTAATTTTTAGGTGTCACCTTCAATTAAAACATGCATAAACTATGAATATTTAAATTCTGGGAACATGTACAATTATAATACCCATCGAGGCTTCATCTACTGAATTTTTATTTATAACTCAAAATATTCAATTTTAATTCACAATTGAAGACCACACGCGAAATCATGAGCTACTACATGCGACTTCTCCCAGAACGTCGAACCCGGGAGTGTGCAGCCTGGAGGTCTCACTCAGCACTGAAGTGCTCTGGGACTTTATGATAATTCATATGATAATGAATTATCATATGAAGTATCAAAACTCGCTTAGGTGCACGTGGCAGCCTAAGTACCCCTAGCACCCGTTCCTCGTCGGTGTTTGGTGCGTTTAGGTGGAAAAGCTGTCAGTGATTGGCTGACGGAGTTACGAACTCGTAGCTATTTTTGATAGTACGGCTCTTGACGCGCATATATGGCTGCCTGAAAACATTTCCTGTGACGCGTTGCCGCAGCGCTAAATATACGCGCTGAGTTATCGAAATTTTCAGACCAGAGTTTTTTTTTTTCTGCCTGCATGCCCATGGTTTGAGATTAACCTCATGCGTCTCGAGGTGTGCGCATAAGCACACAAATGGAGAATGGTGCTCAATGCGACTAATTACCTTGTGCCAATTAATTAGAATTGCATTGCTTACATCTTACAACTATGTATGTGTGGAAATACAGTCACACCAGGCATTTACCGACTTTTTCAATTTGTACTCATACACCATTGCTCATTTCCACGGCCTACAATGCATGTTTTTTTATCGCTTTGCCTCAATACAACACCGCGCACGTTTAAAAAAAGCTTTTCTTAAATTCAAACTTCAATTTCTGAAGGCAACATACGCTCACGTATATTCTCTTGTATTGACTAATAATTTTTTTTGTACGTACACTGAATATATTTTCTCATTATTAACGGTAGTGTTTTTTCATAGCAGTTCAATGGTGAAGAATAATATCCTCTGAAGTCGCAGAAGAACATAATGTCACGTTAAATAGTGTCGTTGAACAGTAAATAATTCAACTTTGAAATATCGGGACGTCACTCCCGTGTAATGGTACTAAATAAGTTACAGATAGTACGCTGATTTATTCAGTTACGGATGACGTTTTTAAACATTTTCCTAATATTCATAACCTCGTTATCTTGCGGTTCGCAGTGATGAAGAACGTGGATCGCCAGTGCATAGAGAGCGTGATCGTCGCGCCGCCCGACGTGAGCGACGACTCGCCTCTGCAGGACCTCATTCCGACGTGGCGCGCCCTCGAGGGCGCCGTGCATGACGGCATCGTCAGCCACATCGGCATCGCAGACGCCTCCTACAGGCTCTTCAAGGAACTCTACGAGTGGGCCGAGGTAAGTTCAACCCTCGCCACACTTCCGGGTCTTTGAGGAACTCTACGAGTGGGCCGAGGTAAGTTCAACCCTCGTTGACTTCCGGGTATCTGAGGAACTCAACGAGTGGGCCGAGGTAAGCCCGACCCTCGCAACTCCTCCGGGTCTTTGAGGAACCCTACGAGTGGGCCGAGGTAAGCCCGACCCTCGCAACTCCTCCAGGTCTTTGAGGAACTCTACGAGTGTGCTGAGGTAAGTTCAAACTCCCGCCACACTTCCGGACCTTTGAGGAACTCTACGAGTTGGCCGAGGCAAGCAGGGCAATCGCACATTTCTTCCTTCATATAAGTTCCTATATTTTAATTCGATCACCTCAAAAGACTTGTTATTCGTTGTTAAACTAAATTCAAAGGCTTGAAGAATTTTTTTCGCAATTTTCATCCCTAACTAAGGTCAATAAGATAGCTTGAAAATCGAGGCGTGCGATCACAAGTCCAGGTAGGTAAAATTTAGCACGGTACTCTCAATGACATACTACGGAATGACATACTACGACAACTAAAAGCAGTTAAGTCCGAAAAGAAAAATTATTTTTCTATCTGTTGGTATTATTTAATTAGAATTAAGCAGAAGCAAAGGAGCCAAGATGGTCAGGCCGCAGTAGAAGGCAAAACACAAGAAAGCATATTGGAGTTTGCCTTCTTCTAATTGAAGTAAGAGGAAACAAGCTCCTGAAACTAAAATGAATATGATAAAAATTTCGATTGATCACTCGAAAAAATTAGTAATTAGTTTTTGATACTTATAATATTCATGATTTGAATAGATGATTTAAACTATCCTAATTCCCCTTAATTATATTATGCAGTAATTCAGGATTATCGATTTCGCTCTGAAAATATTTGAGTAATTCTTAAGCGCACTAGTTACGATACACTGCTAACGAACTAATTGATATTACCCCTGCACTCCCTATTATACCGCAATTAAACTAATACACTATCAAAACACATGCCAATAAGTACTTTATTCACAAAAAACTACAGGCAAATATCCCAAATGGATTCAAAAGATGGATATTTTATTCATTCTGCCCACTGCACGAGAAGCGAAGCAATGTTTCAGAAGGCCTCCGCAGTCGTTACGTAATGCTGATATATACCATGCATGTGGCAACCAACTCGGGCAACTCCAGTTCCGCAAAATTGTGACGTCAGACTAAGGCTAATGTCCCAACTTTGCGGAACTGAATTATTCAGTTCTTAGCAGGTATAATTTAGTCACTCTTCATCGTGCGTCACAAAAAATGGCATTTTTACACGCCGAGAGCGCTCGATGCTAGAGGGTCAATATCTAATGCTAGAGAAGAAATCTACTCAGCGCACATTCTCCGTTTACTCGGTATCAGTTTACTGCGTGAAGTCTGTTTTGAATTTTCGCTTCCTTTTCCTGGTACAACAAACGTCATTTACCAACCAGATACTGCTAAGTAGACAGACGCAATAATTTTATTAGTTTACTTATCTATTCTTCCGTAGATTTTGAACTTTTATCTATGCTTGGATAGGCTTGTCACGGTCTCTTGTATGTGTATCTCCTGGCCGGAATAATCATTAATATTAAACCATTTCCTGGTCTTCCTACTTACCTCATTGCAGTTTTCCTCTATATATAGCACCGTATAGTATTTTCTGCTTTAAATACCGCCTCGTATAGCACTCGCCGCTGCCCCGTGGATTGGTTGCTCGCTCAGCCTAGTGCTTTATATAGCACCGCCGCTGCCACTTAGACTAAGTGACTAACTGCCTTGCCTAGGGAGTTGTACTAGCAACGAAGTTGTCACGTGGATTGGCTGCCTTGCCTATATAGTGCTATATATAGCACCGCCGCAGCCACATGAAACTGCTGTCTTTCCAAGTGCTATATAGCACCGCCGCAGTCACGTGGACTTGCTTCCTTGCCTGGTGCTATATATAGCCCCGCCGCAGCCACGTGGACTTGCTTCCTTGCCTGGTGCTATATATAGCACCTCCGCAGTCACGTGGACTTGCTGTCTTGCCTAGTGCTATATATAGCCCCGCCGCAGCCACATGGACTTGCTGTCTTGCCTGGTGCAATTTATAGCACCGCCGCTGCAACTCTTAGCTCAGCCGCCAGAATATTCACGCCTCCCACCGCGCCGGGGCCTGACACGTTTCGCCGAAATGTTGAGATCGATTGATAGAGCGTTCGGCGTGGCTGTGTGCGACACGACCTGCGACACTGAGGTGTATTTATGCGGTCGTTGAGTGTCCTTGGCGCTTGAAGGTATTGATGCCCACAAATGTCGCTTCCCTAACAAAATCTAGAGGCGTGAGCGACCCTGCATTAGGATCGCTTAGGACTCGGAGAGCACGTAAATCAGCTTCTCGATGTCCGTTTCAGCTCAGGGTTCGAAGGGCAGCCTCTGGGCAGCTTGCTAGCTCGGTATGACTCGGCTCAGCCAACCCTTGTCTATATATATACTCTCAGGCGACTATAAAGTCGGATTGGAGATTCTGACCAGAAACTGATTTTGATCGGGTGGCCAAGCAGACCGAGTATATCTTTGTGCCGAGTGTAATGATTATTCGGCTGAAGCCTATAGGCGATCCCCGAATTTTGTTGGGATAATATTCCGCGACAAGGAGGAAGTTTGGCCAATCGAAATGTGGGACTTTGAAATGAGGGTCAAAATTGAAATAATAAATTGCGATATGTATGAAATGAGTCAATACTATAATAATTCATTTTAATATCATTCAAATTATGGTCAGTACTTGAAAAATTCATTGCAATATCTAATAAATTAGGGTCAATACTGGTATATTTCATTGCAATATCTTTCGCTTGGTTAGTAATTCTGTCGCTGATTGGTCAGCGCTACAAAAATCCTAAAGAAATCAAGCTTATAAATGAACAACTCGTATTTTCTAGGGTGCGGAAAAAATTATCCCTGCCGAACGAAACAAAATTGTCTATTTGGTTTTGCCCCTAATAATCGAATGATTAGAAATGAATAACTCAGTTGCGTAAACTTCAATAATGTTTGACTTAAAAATTATTTATGCGTTTAGGGCCTTCAAAGTGAAAAGACGTTGGACATTTAATTTCTTCCTTGTCTGGGCAAGGGCACTACGCCATTGATAGTTTTATTTAACTCTTAAATAATTTCAGGAGAATTGTGTTGATTACGATCTGATTCTGTCGAAACAATGTTGATTCCGTTGAAACAACGTTAATTACAAGTTGATATCATTGCAACGATGTTGATTCCGTTGAAACAACGTTAATTACAAGTTTATTTCGTTGAAACAATGTTGATTCCGTTGGAACAACGTTAATTACTAGTTGATTTCGTTAAAATAATGTTGATTCGATTGTAAAAAACGTTAATTATAGGTTTATTTTGTTGAAACAACGTTGATTTTGTTGAAACAACGTTGATTTCGTTGAAGCAGCGTTGATTTCGTTGAAACAACGTTGATTTCGTTGAAGCAACATTGATTTCGTTGGAACAACGTTGATTTCGTTAGAACAACTTTGATTCCGCTGAAACAACGTTGATTTCGTTAGAACAACTTTGATTGCGTTGGAACAACGTTGATTTCGTTAGAACAACTTTGATTGCGTTGGAACAACGTTGATTTCGTTAGAACAACTTTCATTCCGCTGAAACAACGTTTATTTCGTTAGAACAACTTTGATTCCGCTGAAACAACGTTGACTTCGTTGGAACAAAGTTAATTACGAGTTTATTTCATCGAAAGAACGTTTAATCGACGTTATCTCTACGACAGATCGTTGGTGCTTCGCAACTCAAGAGACTTGTTGTTGCAGGTGAAGCCGTCGACGCTGCAGATCAACGTGGACGATTGCTGCACGGTGTCTGAGCCCATGACGGAATTTGCCAGAACGCACGACGTCCAAATTCTGACCCACTCCGACGACCACGGTACGTGCCACTGCACGGTACAGACTGCGACGGCACCATGACCTCCTGGTGTTCGGCAATCCTGTCGTGGTGTTCGGCAATCTTGTCGTGGTGTTCGGCAATCCTGTCGTGGTGTTCGGCAATCGTGGTGTTCCGCAATCCTGTCGTGGTGTTCGGCAATCTTGTCGTGGTGTTCGGCAATCCTGATATAAATGTTACGCGACGTCATTCCGAATATACGGTACTCCCTTTTTGCTTATGAATTCTTGATAAATTTGCCATTTAATCAGACTAATGTTGAAAGTATCACATTCTTTATTTTATCATTCATTTTATTGCACCCTCCTACCCTTTACACCATCCTTTCCATTACACTATCCTTTTATATTACACCTTTCTTTCCATTACACCACCCTTTCTACACAGTTATCCCCTCTATCACACCATCCTTACTATTGTATTATTATATGACCACATCACCCTCCTGTTGACAGAGATGCTGGACGAAGACGTGGTGTCCAGCATCCTGGGTCGCGTGGGCGCCCCGCACTCGAGCTGTCGCGTGCGGTGGCTCGCTCGACACCGCACCATCCACACGTGCTTTGGCCTCATCCTCGACAAGGGATATACCATCGCGCTAGACTGCGATGACTAGACACTTCACTTATAATGTTTATTTTAATTAAATTACAAGCCCTAAGTAGAGGAAAATGCGTTTGTGATTGTTCTCCAGCGGCCTCTATTAGAAATATTGATGATATCGTTCTGGTGGAAGAAGCAAATTGATATTAAGCTCGAACGCTCGCTTATAAATCCCTTTATCTAAGGGAGAGTTATGGTCTACGTATGACTGAGATTTATTTATGTAATCTTCCAAAAAGAAATGATACTTCTAATTATTATTTTGAATCATATATTCAAGATTCTTTTGTGGCAAATGACGATCTTGACTGTACTAATTTTATTCATCAGATGCCACGCCCTAGAGTGCTAGTGGTTAAGCATCCTATACTAGAAACGGTAAAAATAAAAGGTCATCGTTCGTAAAAATAAAATGTCATCAGCCAATTGATACTAGCCGACCGTTTGCTATTCATCGGCCACCTGGAAACCTCTCGTTGCCCTAAAATGCGTGCTGGCTCAGATATTCCCTCACAAAGACTTTACGCTCGGAGTGTGAACTTCCCGATATGAGAAGTTAACACGTCCTAGCCTGGGTGGCTCGCTGCAGATTTCGGCCGAATTGTATTACGTGCATTAATATTCGGCATAGAATGAAGTTGTCAGAAGACCTAGTTTAATTTGAAATCATATGGCGAGACAGCAACAACAAGGGATGAATTTGCCCAGTTACCAATTGCCAAATTTTCACTCCTACTCAGTCTGGCTTATCTTACTATTTTTAACATCCAATTTCGAGATCGGAAGGAATAACTTGGATTATTCTGACTGCGGTATATACATGATAGCTTACGATAGGAAAGAAATTATTTTTCAATAAGCTTACTACAGGAAAGAAATTATTCTTCAATACATTTCTTTTCAGTGTTCTATCAGAGTTGGGCCCGTCGCTGTCCCTAGTCATGATATCCAAAGCAATGCGCTTTATTTTCTGTGCGTAGATAAAATTTTGTCAGTTTCAATGCATAATTTGCAAAATTTAAGCAGCGATTGTTTAATTCTAAGCGTTTTGTTCATCTTTGACCACCTTTATAAGATTTTAAGTTCCTTAATAATTTTTATCGCCACTAAATGTGTTCAGCAAATTGTTAGCTTTCACATATTCAAGCACCGATAATAATTAACTTATCAAACATTCGACAATGTAGGCAGAATCCCTCACAAGCTGAGGGAAAATATGGTAAGAAGTTGAGAAATTTAGTGCCTTGTTCTAAACTCTTCACAGGCGTTAAATGATATTCTGTTGTGGATGCTACATCTACAAACGAGGTCGAGCTTAAGTTCGTGAAGAAATTTCTCGCAATGCGAAGTTAGAGCCGAAAGTTGTTAATGAATGCATTTAGGAAACTCGTAATGGATGTAGGAGTAAACACTCGATAGATGATTGTTGGATGTGGTGTTTCGAGCATTTGGTTAGATTCTGAAATCCAAATTATAAACTTTTGAGAAATAATTGAAAATTATTTTAAACAATAACCTTGAACTAATTAGTATAGTCATGATTATCTTGCTGAGTTAGAGAGCAGCTGCTCTACAGACAAAGAATGTGTAATTAATATAATTCTTTGACTTGTACTATTTTCTCATATCTACGAATATTTTGATCGAGGGCGAATTCGTCATCATTCCTTGTTTTGTTCGGTGCAATCGTCCTCTCCATGTCGGGCTCTTAGGTCGCCTCTATGGTTATAGTTGGCGCTCATGCGCTTATTGGAGTCTTTGTGATACTTCTTCTTCGCAGCATCATTGGTGCGGTGTGGTGATGCTCCAAATAGTAATCAAGTGCAATATAACTTAGGACGCTTCTGCCGCGCATCGTACGCTCAAGAATTGACTAAAAAACCCTATCCATATGATTTGTTTGTTCGAATAAATTTATCATGAATTTGTGTATCTGAGTTTCAAATCTGTTCTGTAAAATTTTGCTAAAAGTCATTTGCAGCTGGAAATTTAGTTTTTCTGGTCCCTTTTATTGTACCGATCGTTGCAGTCCATGTCGCTGTACAAATCCATGCGTGATGTGATCGAGCCCGTACTGCCGAGTAAGCTACTCTCTTTATACTGTAAGACGGTCTCACGAAATTCGAGCAACATTTTTCTCGTTATTTTGTGTTTCTATTGGAAAACTTGAATTGTTTATTTTTTTTTCATTTCAAAAAATTTAAATCATGAATTATGTGAACAGAAGGATTGAAATTTCTAAGAAGTTCCCACCCTTTACTGCAATGTAAACTTTCAATGTGAGTTTAGCTATGAATTTTTTCACCCAAATGTCCTCTCTTGATCTCAAGTTTTGAACGTAAAACATCTCGCTGCTAGGATTATTATTATTATTCTTTGCCCGTATTGCTGAAGCTGAAGTCAGGTGTTCGATACGCGAAGTAGCTTAGCTTGGGCTACTTCTAATATTTTTTTCTAGTACAACTTATTAATATTTTGTAAACCCTTTTATTTTTCCTCGTCAATTTTACCATCGTCGCCTAATGTACACGTGAAATCCAGTAGCTGCATCGTATTTACCTAGCTACTGGAGTAGCTAGCTGTATAGCCATGGTTACACTTCAGTGCGAGTGCACTGAATGAAACTCGCTAATGAAGTGGTTGAACATTTTATATCGGTTTTTCTCGCATTCATCATTACTTGCTGTCAACATTACATTCTTAAAACAGTCAGAATTGCTAGGTTGAACGTCAATCGAGCAAAATAATTTATTATTTAGTTTCCCTGATGTCTTGCGAAAAGGAAGTTTCACTGATGCTTCCCTAAAATTAAAACTCCAGTGAATAGCGAGGCTTTCGCTCGCTTCTTAATCTCCTCTGAATTCTATAATTCATTTTGCCGGAATGCTTGATACTTGATCGGCCTAATGAGTCATAGATCATTTCGATACACTTTCAGTTCACATTGGCATTTTTCATACACCCTGGTTCAAATTGTGCGAAAGAGCAGAGATGCAATCATACTGGCAGAGGTGGGCAGTAGCGCGCTACATGTAGCGGCCGCTGCATTTTCAGTAGCGGTAGCTGTAGTGGCGCTACATTTAGAGCATGTAGTGATAGCGGTAGCGGCCGCTACATTTCAAAGTAGCGCTGCCCAGCTCTGCATACTGGTTCACACCCGCACACCAAATTCAACACTCGCACGAATCAGGATGATGCGCTCGGTATAGAGTCTGGTGTCTCATCAATGACGTCGTGGGAGCTTTCTATACTCATCTTTGCTTCAATTCTCACTTGTATATGAGTGACACGTCGTCAACTTGAGAAATGTTTGAAGAAGTTAAGTTTATAGTTCAGATTGAGACGCGGTGGAGATCGGACGTGCTGTCTCAATCTGAACAATCTGAACGTGCTATCTCTCAATCTGGAGATCGGACGCTGTACTTCCGGAACTTTATTACCGTCGGGCGATTGTGCTGTACTTCCGGAACTTTATTACCGTCGGGCGGTTGTGCTGTACTTCCGGAACTTTATTACCGTCGGGCGATTGTGCTGTACTTCTGGAACTTTATTACCGTCGGGCGGTTGTGCTGTACTTCCGGAACTTTATTACCGTCGGGCGGCTGTGCTGTACTTCCGGAACTTTATTACCGTCGGGCGGTTGTGTTAAACAGTCTTGTTTCCGGTGATTTATTGTTTCCGGTGATTTATTGCTGTGAGAGACCCTAGCTAAATCTCAGTGAAGAAACCCGGAAATCATTAAACAATTAAGAAAGAAGATATTTCGATGGCTGGGAAGAAAGTAAACAAGATTGTTAAGAAGGAATGCGGTTCTTTGAAACAAGATGCGCCGAAAAAATCGAACAGGAGATCGAAGTGCGTAGTTGAAGATGCATGCAAGTTTTGCAAAGAGACCTCGTTGAGAGAAGATGATCAGATGGTCATCTGTGAACACTGCGAGGATTTCATTTTGTTTACTAGTGAAGAATCAATGGTAGAAGAGCTTCGCCACGAGTCTCCGTTGGGCAAAAGTCACCACCAGTCATTGTTTTTCAGTATTAAGTGCTATACAGAAAAGACGCCTCGGAAGCGTGAACGTTTCAACTTTGCGAAAGGCGACTATGTTAAACTTCGTGAATCAGTGAGTGCAGCGAACATTTCTGACTGTATCATGAATATGAATGTGGCGAAGTCTTGGTCATTCATCAGAACATATTTAGCCCGAATAGTTTGGAACATAGTTAGCCCGAAAGAACATATAGCCCGAATCTAGAGTTTGGAAATGTTGTGTGGTCACCGAGATTTGAAAAGGACAGAAATTTAATAAATTATGTTCAAAGACGCGCAACAAGGATAATTCCAGGCTTGAAGGACAAGTCCTATGAAGAAAGATTAAAGATTATGAAGCTTCCAAGCCTCAGTTATCGACGTCTGCGTGTGGACCTCATTGAAGTATACAAGTATGCTCATGGTTTATACAAGGTCCCGGAAGGATTACTAGAATTTGAAACAAGAACCAACACCAGTGGCCACGGCTCTAAGCTAAAAAAACTGCGCTGCAACTTCTCTACGCGACAAAATTTCTTCTCGCTTCGAATCACCGACATGTAGAACAGCCTCCTCGATGACATCGTTGGCGCTCCAAGTATGAACGCGTTCACGAACAGACTAGATAAAGCTATGGATAAATATATGTTCAGATTTGAAATGCCTAGCACCATATCGAACCCGGTGGAAGTCGAGTAGCTATTTCAAACTTTCGTCAGTCATGAAAAAATACGGTCAAATGACACGATTTTAGAATTTCTGCGAAGAAGGCACGAAAAGGAAAAGAATCGGCGACAGGCCACATCAGGCCTACACTGCAGCGCCGAGATCACTATGTTATGTTATGTTATAGCACCGCACTCGCTTGGAGAGTCCCTCAAATATTTCATTTTTCCTAATAGCTGTTCATCGGTCGACGTAATTCTCAGCCCAACATCATATACATATTGCCATTTTTTAACTCATTCAATTCTCATTTCAATGAAATTCCCGAATGATTTCTTTTTATTTTGACTGATTTTTTTACTGATTTTTTCATTCTGTCAATTCTGGCTTGTAGTAAATCTTTCCCCGCATTAGACCTCTGAGGCTCAAAGAGCAAGGAATAAATATGAGGTCAAACTCAAGCTCAAACGACATCAGAAAATATGTTTTCGTTCGATCAAAATAGTATTTACATGCATTTGGTGGTTAAGAACATCGTTATTTTCGTTGTAATGATTTCTTGCATATCCTTTGCATCTTACTCTTTATTTTTTCAATATAATGCAATTATCGTTATGTTTTTTATCTTATATTAAATGCTCATAAGAGTCCAACATTTCCTTCAACGGTGCAGCGCTTTGTCTCCGGTGTTGACGATAAGTGTTTACATTATAATCTTTCATATGTTTCCCTTCATACTCAATCTATTTTCACACATATATTGCGGTTCCTTTTATTTAACCGGTCAGTTTGCTTCTTGTTTTTTTTTTATTTCCAAAATACGTAGTAATATTGTACATAATGTTTGTCTCAACATCGAGAGCCCTTGAAGGCGGTAAACGTACCATATATCAAAGAACCGACGTCCATCGCATTTATTCTTAAGAACCCTTGCTGCTAGCATTCCTCTAAAGTTCCAAGTCCGTCAATATTTACTCTCTCATAGATACTGTTGAACGTTTATAACGAGTTAACTCCCAGGTCAAAACCACTGATGTCAGAGAAAAGTTGTCTTGGCATGAGTGATTCATTTTCGTTTTAAAAATTTAAATTACGTTTCAGCTCCTAAAATTAGCGAGCACTAAATCATTAATGTAAGCTTTTGTTTTAGCTTGATAAATAAAGCATAAAATAGGTCCATGTAGTTAATTAGAACAAGTTCTGGTGGCGTTCGTAAGTTTCACTTAAAATTCATAATACCAGTCTGAATACCGTTCCTAGATACCAATCTGACTATCTCTCAGTCTCTGAATACCGTGCCTAAATATCAGTCTGACTGTTTCTCTGAATATCGTTCCTAAATACCAGTCTGACAATCTCACTGAATACCGTTCATAAATACCAGTCTGACAATCTCACTGAATACCGTTCATCCAGTCTGAATACCGTTCATAAATACCAGTCTGAATACTGTTCATTAATACCGGTCTCTTTCACGTTGTTAGAATCATAGTCTGGATTTGCGACGCATCATGTAATGTAATGCTGGTGAAATTAAAATAAGTCGTATTGATTTGTATAAAACGAGTTTATTCATAAATACATTTATACAAGGCCTACTGGACATAGATAAATGGATTTCATGGAAGTGAAGAAGAAACACGTGGATGCAGATAAGTACACGGAATATAGTAGTTATTAAACAAACTGTACAATTTTACAAAAGTTATTAGTCAGTTGAAGCCGAGGTTGAGAAAGAAAAGTTTTCAATCCCGGAGAGTTAAATTCTTGATATTTCTTAAGTTAGATGTAGAAGTAACATTATCTAAATTTGTTAAAGCATGAATCATAATTAAAGAATGATTTGCATATTCAGCACACAAGATCGTCATCGTTTAATAATTCATTGCTTTGAAAGAAAAAATGAATAGAACAAATTCTTGTGGAGAAGTGGAAAAACAACGGAATGTTCACGCAAAATCTTTGCAGACGACAACAAAAAAATCAACGATGTTCTCAACTGTCTACCTTCAATTATCAAAAACAAATCGTGATACGTAAACATAGTTTCGTTGAACATCATCTTGTGTTGAAGCATCTAATACTCCATGCGATAAATTTCCTATGTCCCATCTTATATTTCTGTACGAAAACCTTTCCCCACAACAAAAAAACAGTACGCTGAGCCAACTCGGCAAGTTCGGAAATGACTAAGGTAACAAACTCTCACACGTCTTTTAATCCCTTGAATAAAAGTAACAAATAATGCCTCAAATAAGCAGTACATGAATATATAAGCATGAATAAGCATGAGTCAGGGTACTTAAGCATGAGTCAGGGTACTGCTTATTCATGAGTACATGAATAAGCAGTACCCTGAAACGAATCCAGCTTCTGTCCATAGCGTGAGGGCACGTCTGACTGCATCACTGTTATTTGACTACCGAACCTCAAAGAGAATCTGCTCTTGAAAAGATAAAGTACATAATAAGGTTGCGGACATAATAACAAAAACATAATAACGGAGATAGAGGTGAAGAAATGTACAAGCATCTAATCGTCTCTTTAAGCGAGTTATTAAAGAGAACATAGAATGCTGCGTACAGCTAATTGAAACATCCAGCAGTTACTCAAAGAATGTTTGAAGGCAAGTAAGTCTAATTAATGTTTATGCTCTCAATCCTCGAATACATAAAGTTTGTACAAAAAAAGACGAGTTATAAACTAATAGCAGTTATACAAAGATTTATTTATACACGTACGAGAGGAACAATATTCCAATAGTGCCATTGCACAATGCTTAGCACGAAATTCTACCCATCGTGCTTTTGAACAAAAGAAAGACGTACAAACCGACTATTCAGTATAACCGCTCAACAACTGAAAGCGCTAAAGCTACGATAATGCAACGTGGTTTCAAATCCCGATGAAAATAAGATTTTCTTTACGCTAAAAAAAACCTATGTTCATAATAACTCAAATAGCAAATTAATACCGTCTTAAGTGCTTAAGTTTATACGTCAATTCTTACACTAGAACTAATTAGAAAAAAGGGAGGGTTTATATCTACACGCTCTGGATATCACAGTAAATTTGGTTCCTCAGACAAACCGTAAACCTCAGCACATACAAGAGAAAATACACGAGCAATAAATTCACTATAAGGACCCCATTAAATGAAATCAGAACGCGTTCACTTAACTCAACGTGAGTCAAAAATCTAATTAAAATGAAAATGTGTACCGTGATGAAATGTGGATACCGAACAATGAAATACAATATGATTTGCATTAAACTAAAATCTTTGTAGTAACACAGACATCAGATAAAACAAGTTGAAATCCCATAAAAGCGCGAATGATTAAATAGCACAAGATCTAGTCACATCTAGAACCTCAGTCACGCAAAAACAATCGAAACACAACGAAATTTCTTGACACATTTAATCAGTGGAAACTTCTTCCTTGACGAAGTGCGCGTCAACGCTCATGTCTTGAGGAGAATCAGCGCGACGAGAATGCATGTCTTGTGGAGAGTGACGGCTAATGTGGTGGCTGTGGTGATGATGGTGGTGATGCAGGCTCGACATTGACAGGTCGGTAGGTCCTTCCTCCTCTTCATCCTCTGGACCTTCAGACACCATTTGAGATGAGATCATAGATTGCTGCTGCATGTGCAGCGCCTGCTGATGAGGCATTTGGTGGGATTGCAGTTGCTGCTGAGACTGGTGCTGCCGTTGCGGCGACTGAGGAGATACACTAGACGGGATTTTCAGGGAACTGATATTCTTAATATTCCTAAGTTCGGTTGGGTTCCTCAAGAATTGGTAGCAATGTCGCTCGCCTTGAACTTTACGAAGTATATTGACACGGTAATAGTAGCGCAGTGCGCGGGACATTTTGTCGTAATTCATGCTCAGATGATTCTTCTGAATGCCCCAGAGTCGTGCAAGGCCCGGAGGATCGACTATCTTGAAGACGCCCGTGCTGGAGTCCCTCCACGCGATGTACCGAGCGTACCGTCCGTCCCTGTCGTTCAGGAGTTGCTGTAAGAAGTCCCATAAAAGCCGTCCATTTGTGCCGGGTTCCACGGCCTCATCAGGACTCTGCGGCTGCTGCTGTTGCTGTGACGACGCTGGTAAACTTGAAGACAATGATGAGCTCAATGGGGGCGACGATCGAGATTTGATTTGGACATGCGATGGAATTTGATGAGAAACGTGATGGTGGAGCTGCGACGCACTCTGCTGAGACTGTTGCTGCTGCTGGTGTTGCAACTGTAGAGCCTGCTGCAGGTGGTGTTTGTGATGGGCTTCTTCTTGGTGCTGACTGTGAACAGCTGCAGCTGCAGCAGCGGCAGCAGCTTGCATTCGCTGTTGGTAGTCCGTAATTTGCTTGAACGATGCCAATGCGTGGACTGAGAAATTCGACTGGGATGTCGTCTGGGCCGGTACAGGCGATCTTTGTGGAGATGAGGCATCTCGTGTGGAGTCCTCAGAGTCTGATTGGCTACCAGAGTGAGGGTAGCCCGGGGCCGAGCCATTGGAAGTGGTGGACGCGTTATCGGGGTGCCGGGGCGAGCCTCCGCTCTGTTCTGAGTGGGCAGGGCTGAGGGTGACGGAGCTGTTCTGCTGGAGCAAGTGGCTCAGGTTGTGGAACTCTGGAGGCATTAACGACCAAGTCTGAGAAGTGGCAGCTGCTGCCGAGGTTGTGAGAGGGGAGGGGGAGAGCATGGGGTGGTGAGGAGTCAAAGGGGAAGGAGGAACGTGCGACGACTGGCCCAAGATCTGCTGCAGGGTGTTGTGTACGATGTCCCCGGCGTCTGGGGCTCGCTCGCACAAGTCTGCTTTGTTCAGCATCATCAAGGCTTTACCTGCGTGAGTGAATACAACACATAAGTGGACTTCTAAAAAAACTCGCGTTAAGCTACAAATTCGATGTAGTAAAATTGCTTAACTGAGATTTGGAAAACGCTCTTATAAAACGCTCTTTGGTCAGAATTCATAAAAGAATTCAGTAAATATATTCCGTTCCGCGAATTCTTTATGCATGCACAAGCCCTCGTGTGCTCACCGTTCATACAGAACTTGGAGGTGTCGATGGCGGGCAGGTCGTACTCTCTCTCAACCCAACCAAGGAAAATTATTACTTCTTCTCGCGACCAAACGCGGGGATCCAAACCTGCACCAAAATATGGCAATGAGAAAATTGTCTCGCGTAACAAAAAAAGATACGAGTACAAGATAATTATGATCAATCAAATAATTCAATAGTGGATTAATGTACCCAGGATAGGCAAAGCCCGCTTACAGCCTATAGATATGTTTCTTTAGGTATTGCCTGCAACTGTGAGAATATTTTTCTCAAGGGTCCCACTTATTTTCCTTTATCAGCTCATATGCTTTCACCGCAATCAATAACCTCTGAATCTAGAATTTTTAGCAGATTTTTATTTACTTCATGATCAATGAATAATCCCAAATCACCCAGCTTTCATATTAAAAAAAACTATTCCTAATTCCTATCGAGTAAGTAGGTAATTCCAATAACTACGACGAAGCGAGACTTACTGAGACGCGACGGCAAGGTCTTCATGTCGAGCTGGTTTTTGACGTCGAGAGGTGAAGGAGGCGCCGCAGACGCCGTCTGCGAGAAGGCCATGCTGGGGTAGGACCTCCAGAGAAGCTCCGGACTGAAGGGCAACGACATACCGACTCTGTTCATGTCAGGCGTCAGGTTCAGAGGTGGTACCTTCATACTCTACAGATGGGCTCTCGATGGATACTTGCAGATTGGCAACCTGCCCACAAAAACAAGTCATTATTACATTGAAAACGGATAAACATTAAAATGTCGTAAAAATAGGGATTTTTAACGATGTCGAAAGATTTCACAATTATTTAATAAATTTTATTTTGTGCGAAGAGGGGTTCCTTTATATATAAAATTATAATTGCCCCTTAAAGAATGTAATTACAAAGTCAAATCGAGGAGTCAAAGATGAAAAAATTTATATGAGGTGGTGTCACTGTAACCTAATCGTTAAGAACAAGGTGCACGTAAAGCACTCGGACAAAATTGCAAACTAAAACGCCGTACATAATTCGATCAAATCAACGGAGCGCCGCAGAAAATTTGAGAGACACTCAAGGTTCAAAAGTTCAGGTTTTTCCACTTAAGAGAAGGACGCGTCTCAGTTGAGCGCGCGCGACGTCCCAAGTTGGAGCGGGACGAAGGAATGGACAGAGACGCACAGGATGTTCGCCACAAAGGCTCCAGGAACCTGATACAAGACAGTGTCTGCCGACCGACTTCCTCAGGCGAAAATGTTAACCTGCGCGCCACGAAAAATGTTGAACGCAGAATGGTCGTGCAAATAACGTTGAACGCAGAATGGTCGTGCAAAGAAATGTTGAACGCAGTATGGCTGTGCAAAGAATGCAGGATGGCCACGCTAGGGAATGTTCCGCACGGGATAGTCATGAGTAAAAATGTTGCATATATACAGGGTGGTCAGGATGAGAAATGGAAAAACTATGAACGCGTCTGAATGCTTGAACTGAAATAAAAAAGTAAACAACAAAAAATGCTCAATTTCAACTATGGGCGGGCATCCAAGCACAATACCCAGACGTCACTAACAATTTACCTTATCGAATCTTTTTTCATGAGTTATGTTGCTTCAATTAACTTTTGCCCGTAGAAATCTTTGCCTTTCAAACTAAGTCTACGGTAAATAGGGTTTCAAAATGTTTCTTGAATACAAAGACGAATTTTTCCGTTATTGTTTTAAGAACACCTGCTCAACAGCGCATCATTATACGAGTGCTGCTACGTTTATTCCGTCGACAATACCTACATACAACCCGACCGAAACGCAAGCAGCCCGCAGGCTGACAAACGAACATGAAAAAGACGAGTAAGGATTTGAACTTCAAGAAAGGATGTAAAGAAGGAGGACTGGGCAGCAGAGTGTGGGGTGGAGGGGGGCATACTGGGCACGCTGGAGAGGTGGGCATGGGGAGTGGGTATGGGGAGGTGTAATGACCAACATCCGGTGGCGGGTGTGGTGCGCAGCCTGGCTGAGCTGGGGCTCGAGGCTGCACCTCACAGGTTCACTTCCCAACAATACTCTTTTATTCGCCTACTTACAGGTTCAACTACAAGCAATGCATTAATTTTTTTCACCTTTTAACGGGTTAACGTCCCAACCATGCATTTATTTATGCACCTAGTCACAGATTCACTTCCCAGCAAAACAAAACCTCGCCTCAGGCAAAACTTCAGGAATAGTTTCATCTGAGTTTCTTATTGGGGTAAATTAGAAAATTCACGTTTTCAATTATCCATTTGCTACGCTAATATCTGTTTTACTTCTTGCAAGTTGTTTTCTTTCGTGAGCAAAAATTCGATTTGCATTATGGTTTAAATGAGAGAAATCAATGTGCTGTTATTAGGCATGAAATAATTTAACAATCAATGCCATAAGTTTTAGAAGCGGCAGGAGAGTTCGTAAGACGCAGTCGCGAGATCGTGATTCTGGACGCCGGCGGGGATCTTGGGGCTACCAAGGAACGACGCTCCAAACGCAAAAAAAAACCGTAGAAAAAGATTTTAAAAAAATAACTTCGGGAGGAAGGAATGGAAGCTGAGCAGAGGACGACAAACCACTGCAGGGCATGGTCGCAGGAGCACGTCCTCTCTTAACAAAACGCTAACAAACCGCATACGGAGATGCTCGCCTCCAGCTGGTCAGCAACCACATTGGAACGATTCGTGAAACAACCGAAACCTTGTTATTAAAGACGCTCTTGTGTAGAAACAGAAACATTTGTGTATGTGCGGGTGGTTGCTTGCATTGAACTGACGTTTTGATTTACTTCAATTGGTACTCGATACATAAAAAATGCATAAAAACAATCTGAAAATACTTCATAAAAAGTTACTTTGGTTTTATTGATAACAAAAGCTATAAATAAGTGAAACGGGAGACATTCATAGACCAATGAACAGCTTGGATGGAGTTAGGAATCGGTAAATTCGCGTTAAATTTAAGGCCTAACGTGGTTGAGTCCAATCATTAGAAATCCAGAAAACTGAGAAGTAACCAAACATGCAGCTAAACTTTAATAAAATAAATTTCTACAAGCACTCGTAAATATTGGCAACACAACTGCTGCAGGTGATTTGGATGAAACAAAATTTGGCCAACAAGGTATAATTTGCAACAATCAGACTGGTCAACAAGACCACAGCTTTTTACACTGGATAAGCAGCTTGTTTAAAGTTAAGGAACAGATGGCGGTGTAAATCTTCGGGCACGAGGAAAGAATGCGAGAGATGCTGCGGGCTGTCGGGGCACGCCGAGCAACAGGTAAACGCCGCTAGAGGAAACGGCTCCTTTCTACAGAGAACAGGCCGTTGGGAAAAGGATAATGGGGAAAATCATCAAAGAGAAAACGGGCGCCAATTCGTTCTCAAAGTACAAGACGCATTCCTGACGGTATTGTAGTTAGTAACAAAATTCATTTAGACTTCCTCAAATGAATAATACGGAAGCCGGTGAAAAGAGAAGGTCCACAAACAGGATATGGATCTGCTTGATATGCTTCTTATCAGAGAGTTCTGATAAGAACAGAAATGTAGTGCAGCCACTTAACTGATAAGCCCTTATGGTGAGCTACGATAAACTAACTTGACTTCTGTAAGTATTGCACGGAGTAAAATTATTCGATGGTATACCTATCGCCCACAAAAACAGTGTCTTTTGTTTCATGTACTATTCGCATCGAAATTAGTGAGAAAAATGACCTGAATATTCTATGCAAGCTAAAACTGTCACAGCGAATATTGAATGGTAAAGTACGACCAGCGATTTGTCTTCGTTATTAAGTATTCATGATTGACGCAGAGCATTCTAAGAAGATGAAGTTTACACACAACATCAGCCGCCATAAGATCGGTCGACCGGCAGAGGCAATGCAGCTATAAGTAGATCCCCCTTAACTAAAACCGCCCTCAACCGGACGCCTTCCTCTCTTTCCTTACGCAACTCCCACTCTCATTGATGACGTCAGGACCTCTTCCAGGCATGTCAGCTTAGCACATCAGGGGCAACTGCCCAGCTGAACTACGTCTCTCACATAAGAAGTTCATGGTATTTCGAATTGACTCGTGTTAGAATGACTCGTGCTTGAAGAAACAACTACACGGTGTTGGGGTTCATTAAGATACCACGTTTCACATCATAAATCATTTTACAAGGGATAATTATCATTTAGAATATCGCAGTAGCTGCCAGGAAATCAGGAAAATTGAACGATATTGTTGAGAACCGTCGAGAATGGATAGAAGCATGCGCGGCATCACTCACACCCAGCAATTCATCGGCTCAGGACGAGACGCCCATGATCCTTAGGGGACCAAGCGATTCCCCTTAAAGGAATGATAGGTCCTTGTTAGGACTACGAGACCTTACAAGGTGAAATGCGGGGCTGAACACTGCACACTGACGCCTCTCATACAAACATTGCACACTGACGCCTCTCATACAAACTCTGTACACTGACGCCTCTCATACAAACTCTGCACACTGACGCCTCTCATACAAACTCTGCACACTGACGCCTCTCATACAAACTCTGCACACTGCCGCCTCTCATACAAACATTGCACACTGACGCCTCTCATACAAACTCTGCACACTGACGCCTCTCATACAAACTCTGCACACTGACGCCTCTCATACAAACATTGCACACTGACGCCTGTCATACAAACACTGCACACTCACGCTTCTCATAAAAAACTGCACACTGACGCCTCTCATCCAAACACTGCACACTGTTTTATCTGTTTTTTACCTAACTATGAAAACACACAATATCACAACAGCCAATGAGTGTTGGGGCAGCCAGTGAAATCAAGATGTGTGTCACTAAAATTCGTTGCCGTTCACATGCAATAAATAAACGTGGGAAAGGAAAGGCAGTCACAGCTACCGGAAGGAAGCTGCAGCAGCGGAAGGAAATGACAGCCGAAACTCTGGCAGGCCAAAATGCCGACATTCGCATGGGTACATCAAAGCAACGTCCGATGTGTTACTAACGGGCGAGGTGCGGCAGCGAGCTCATCATGAGTAATGCCGTAGAGATTAGGAAAAACATGCACATTATTATATACAGATGAACAAGTTTAGTCTTACAAGTTGGTTTTTTGATCAATCAATGTAAAATGCGCTGACATATTTAGAATGGTAATTCAAAAAATTTACCAATCCAATTTTAGAAGGGCGCCGTATATCTTAAAAAAATTGCATACCGGAAAACGTCTGCATATAGAGAGGCAAGTGACAGTTTACGATGAGATTCCGTAGATTTAAGCGAGGCGCGTTGCTTGACTCGCGCGACAGGTGCAACGCTGGGCGGTGCGCGTGAACAAAGATTTCCGATTTGCATAAGAGGATTTAAATGCTTATTTATATGAACGAAAAACTGAACGAATGTAATGTTCATATATGAACATTCAAATGTATTAATATGTATCAAACCTAAATATGGCACAACGAACTATTACGGTTCAGGGAATGATGAAAGTAACTGTACGTCATGGTTACTCGTGGCAGTTCACTGTTGACTAAGCCAATTCTTTATGAGAATGAGTACAAGTCGAGAATTGATAAACGAATAAATATTTTTAAGTTGAATATTTCGAGTAGCCGTGATACATTTAATAAAATGAACGCTACAATTATCTACCTTCAATGGTAGATAATTGATGACATAACCATCATGCCATGTTAAAATTATGGAAAAAGCGTTCAGTTATTAATTTTGCCTCTGGAGTAGAACTGTTCATTCTGGATTGCATTTGATAATAAGAAAAAACGGCTACCGGTAACCCTAACTCAACAACTTCTAAAAACATTTTAAAGAAATGTTGAACTTCGCGGAAACTCTCCGTAACAAATAACTTAACGTATGTAATTGACTTCTCTGTAGGAATCGCTATAAACTTGTAGGAAAGAATTCGCAATTTTTCTTTATAATTAATTCACTCTTCTAAGTCACCATCACTGTCCACAAGTTTGTCACCACCGTCTTTTCGACAACATAACACTCCGCATAGTTGCTCACAGCACCAAAGGAAATCATGCACGTATAGTTTGGTTATTCGTATCCCAAAACGCAAATTAACAATGTAACGCATTCGGGTTTAAGTGTTAAGTTCCTTCGGACAAACTCTCAAGTTGATACCCAAACATCAAATAGAAATAGCGAAAAATTGTAATATATATTATAAAATAAAAACTTTTTACAAATGCATACTTGTACAACAAAAGATTTAATTTGAGACACTTGACTAATTTGGTAAAATCATTCTCTCTTCCGAGAGCAACAGATGCCGACAAAACACACCTTCAGGAGCTATGTTCACGCACGTCCTGTAGCTATGAGGGCACTGTAATCACTGAGCTCCAAATGCCGTACTCGACAACTACCAACTGAAGTCTGGCAGCCTCATCCAGCCCAGCAGCTTCTAATCCTACTCCGTTCACGTTACATAGTAGCTCTGTGTACAAAACGCACTTTATGCAATATTTTGCGATTATTTTTGGCCAAACAAAGGGAATTAATGATAACATATCACTGATTTTCAATTGTTCAATAAAAACTGTGTTGAATGGGAAGACAATGATATTTCTGTAACTTGATTATCGGTCTCTGTTATTCATTCACTGAATACCGCAGTTGCCAGATACTTCAAGATGAAAAGTTTAGTGTTTCTTCCCACATAATTGCAGGCTTGTCTTCCTCCCAGTGGAATTTCTCGTCTGAATCAAATGACATCCATTCAGTACGAATGAAATTGAAACTAGAGTTCAATCATCTTTCGATTGTACGCTTCATCAATTTGATATGATAAAAAAAGACATTGATATAAATTTCTGACCCGCTATTCGTTTTGAGTGGTTACGAAGCACATAGATATATATATACACGAAACTAATGTGCTTCCGGCCCTTGGGTACAAGTTTAACAACCATGTTCCCCAATGAAAGTTTTTTTGTTTTTTCGTTTGACCGTTTTTAGAGATTTGCAAATACGCAGTTATGAGATGACGTCACGATAGAATGCTTTCCATGAGCTTAAAAAAGCTTTAAATCTCAGAACTTATGCCACAGCGAGCAGAAAAAACGGAGCTGAACCAGTCGTGCGTTAATTACATTTATGTGAAAATTAAAGCGAGTGAACTATATTGTTGAGTACACATACATGTTTGGTGAACGTGTCATCGCACTCTGCGGAAGAAGTTATCGTCTCCATGGCAGTTTAAAAGTATGCTAGTGACTATGTAGTAATCGTAGAAATGACTTCGTGTTGCCTTTCTATAAAATATAAAAATACTGAGTTATGTTCTTTTCATTCTCGTTTTACAATCAAACGTAATCAAATAATTAAAAGCGTATCGAATTGCTAATTTTTTGCAGTAGCAGGTGAAAAGCGTTACTTGAGAATACAACATAAGTATATAATTAAAATGCAAACTTTACTGCAATAGTAATGACTGCAATAGTAATTATAGAATTACCTACTAGCAGATACTATTGATAGCTGCCAAACGTGAAATTTGTTTCGAGTGTAATCTCGACGTTATATTGGGAATTTCAGAAAATAAGTTCACAAAACATATGGCTTAATTTTTCGTTGTAAGTTTCAATATTGGTTTCTACAACTATATCCTAAAATAGTTGGAATATAACCTAGAATGCCCATATTATGTTGGGTTTTGCCACCCCCCTTCACTGCCTCCCGTTTCAACTCACCTTCCCACCTCCGCCACCCCCAAGTGACGCTCCAGCTGCGTCACCAATCGATGGCGATGACGTCATTTGAGGAAGCGGAACGTGCCACCGCCGCAGTCTTCCAAAAACCGATCTGCTTCCTTACCTTGATCGCACCGGAACTAAAGCTTTACAGCTCGTTTCTATGCAACCGAAACACTTTTACATTTACCAGGAATTGTCAGTAAGCTTATACTATCGTTATTTCTATGCATCGAAGAAATTTGTTTTTGAATTCACTAAGAAATTATCCTTAACTCCGGGGATGGATGTTAAAGTTTCATTAAAGAAGATGTGTTGCATGAGTGAGGCCGACATCCCACTAGTGTTCCAAGTTTATATTTGCATTTTTACTCTATTTCATTTATGAAAATTGAGTGAAGTTAGAATGATCATGATTTTTAACCATTTATCATGATTGAGCTGCAAAATAATGAACTTTTCGATGCGCTCCACATTCGACTATTCCTCACCGATGCAAAAGATATTGTATCTTAAATCAACCTTTTATCAACCGAGTTCAGCGTTATTCGTACCTGAAGGCCTGGTAACAGGGGTTACCGTCAGGAAACATTGGCTTGAATGGTTTCTTGATAGCGAAGTACATAAGTAAAGATATTTGGATAAAATAGCGCATCAGTTCACAGGGGTACATTTTTTATCATCAGATGCCGATTTTAACGTAACCCCTGCAAACTGAAAGGATATAAAAATTACAAATCAACGTAACGTATATAATAAAGAAAGTCAGTTGTAAGTACAAATTTTTAAACCGTTAAACCATAATAAATTCTAAATAAGTTAGACCTAATCATCTTATAGCTATACAGACCATTTTCGATTCGATTAAAGTTTCTGTTTGGAACCTGCTGCAGATGTATTTCTGACTGCTAATTCATTAGACTATTACTTGGCTGTGTTCCTCCATACATTCAAATGCAATGGAATAATGCACGTCTGAAGGACGCAACTGTAACTACGCCTAAATAATAAATAATTTATAGCACATAGGACGCGACAGTGTCCTTGCCTACATTATGAGTCCTTGCCGACAACGTATAATCGATATATCTAGGATACGGCAATAGGCACGCAGTCGACACGAGGAGCGAGCAACGGAACACTCCTGCGACTTCCAAAAATAACAGTGACACTTCCTGGAACGTGTTTCCTGGCAGTCACTTAGGGTAATTGAGGTCCACGGCCTTGCTTGGGTCACATATTCACCAATGGGTCATTAACCCGAGCAGGTCGAGGACGAGTCGTCTTCAATTATGCAGTGATGCATGGTGACGGAAGGCGGTTTGAGATGGTGTGTCTTTAATAAAAAAATTTTTATACATCGGGCACATAGTTACTTGCAGTAAATATGAAAAATATTGAGTTAGGTTCAACAAAAATTGGACTTTGTCAAACAAATTATTGAGCAAAATTGTGTTTTGCAGGTGCGTTATAATTTACTAACAACATCGACAATCAAACAATTTATTTTGTCGAAGAAAAAATGTAAGCTGTTCAATATGAGTCGTTCACGATTACAATCAGTAATAGTGAAAGAAGGCCATTATAGATGAAAACTTGTATTACCGAATTAACGCACGCCGCTTGTGAAACACGAGTACCAGAATATGATGAATCGATATCAAGGAAATGATAGCACCCACTTTGCCTAAGGAGATCAACCAGAGGAACCGTGATATAATAAATAGTAACAAATTAGCAATTTTGTCAGCCAACCACTGACAGCATGTCAAGCTAAACCCTCCAGTCATAGACGAAAAATTGACCGTTAGGTGCATTTAGGCCGCTGCCTGTATTAAAGCTAGTTTTGATGGTACGGCCCCTGTAGTTCACGTCCTACATATACGTACGTTGATTGTGGCGTGGAGAGCTCGGTGGACCTCATGCCTAGCTGGCATGTGCGGGAAGGAAGCTACAGGATTGGAGGAAAGGAAGTGCATCTCAGTTGCGGAAATTGCCTAACCTGCTTGTTGAGTTAACGCTTCGTAGAAAACTGCATGCGTTTTCTTTACTGAGAAAACCGGTTGACTTGTTACAATTCCTGTGAATTTGTGGAGTTCTTTTTATATCAACATCTGTTAAATTAACTATTGCCTTTGCATTGTGGACAATTCCAATCTTTTTAGGTGCATTCGCAATCCTGAGGCAAAATTAATACAATATAACGCGTATTGACGAAAGCTTTATATTGTACAGAGAACAATCCACAGTAGCGAGAAAATTGGCAATTCAATCACTTCGAACATCCTCCTGTTGAGCGTGTCATCTCCTTCGCCTCGACGTAAACACGAGGTTAGGTTCAACTCTACACTGTCACTCGGGTTCGACCTTCCAGTGGACATGCGAGATGATCGTTGTTATTCCGACGCAACTTACTTGTAAAGAAACGAGCAATTATATGAATTTTACGGTGAATTCTGCACTACGCAAATTTGATGGATTTTCTGCTAAACAAATGAACTGTAATTTTCGCGTTGAGGCATGGAATGTTTACGGATTTTTCCTCGTTACTGAAAATATGTTGGATTAATCAATTTACAAATCTTAAGGACATACTTGATATTTTGTCGCGGAAGATTACAATGAAAGTACTTGCGCTCAAAACGGCGTGTCTCATCAAAACTAACCAGGATTGACTTCCTGTAATCTCTTGTCATCGCTGCCTTAAAATTAATTCATGCGCAGTCTAAGACAGAAAAAGTCAACAAGACGCAGTCTAACATGACTCAAGCTGAAATCGTTATTCTCCATGAAATCAAATATAATGTGCCAAGGTAAAATTGTTCGCTACAATTTCTCTCGATGTAGATTGAGTTTGAGGATCGCATGCAGCGCCGTTAGACGCAGGCGACACGAGCCTGCATTGACGTCATCAAAGCGGAAGTGGCGCAAGGCAGGGCAGTTGCCAAGCCTCCGGTTGGTCGATAGTCCCCTCCCTCACGTCAACACGTTCTTCATTTCAATTAGCCGCACATTCTAGCGTAAATTTCAGTTTAAAATACTAGAATGGTCTGGAATAAGTCTATGAGTTGCTTGGCCTATTTTGAGTGCTAATAACTGAGCGCAGTGCAGAGATTTCCTAGCCACAAGTTTAGGATTGTAGCGGTGTTCGCGCGAGTTCCGAGGGGTGTATTCGGAACTGGTGACGTAGCAGCTGAATATAGCATGACCTAAGATCGAAGAGAAAAGATAACCTCACATGCATTGACGGCCAGAAATACCGGCTAAAGCAGCGAAGGTTGTGAATAGCCTCTGTCTGAAGCCTCATTGATCCATACGAGTAAAGTGCAAATTAACGAGATTGACAGATCTTCGTCAAGTTTCGCGGAACACAATTGTGCATGTAATGTAAGCCTTTGCATAATCATTTTAGAAAAATGAAAAATCAAGGCAATTATACATGTAATTATTTGATTTTATTTATGCTTTTTATTAAGTTAACATACGAAGGCTCAGTGCATTGTTGTTGCCTCGGGAAGGAACAATTATGAGTTAAAACAACCCCCATCGCATGTCTGGGGTTTCAAGCAAGCTGTCCCTTGGCCGACCTCAGTGCGGGTGTATGACACGGGTGGCTGACGCGGAAGTGAAATCACGCTTGATGAACTCATGCCTCCGTTTTGTTCAGTTCAGATTAACCCGCAAAATGCGTTTAAGTTATATTCTATTTACTAGATTCGAACAGCAAGAATACCTGCAGTCGGTCATTTTTAATAAATCGCAATGTGAAAGAGTTTGCAGTCTGTCCTCTTTATTAGGTCTAACGGTAAAGAACCGGTATTTCGCCCTCTTAAATAGATCGCAAAGCAAAAGAGGTTAATTTTCGACCTCGACAACAGATCGCACAGTAAAAGAGGCTGAATTCTGTCATGTGTAATGAATTCATATAGTAAGGAGTCAGACACTCTATAGCTTAGGGGGCACGCATACATACAAAAAATATAACTCAGTACTCACTGCAGTGAGTGACAGAGAGCGCATTTTCTCGTCGACGAAAACTTGAGGTCATGGACAGACGGACGGACAGACAGACAGACGGACGGACGGACATGGCGAGCACAATAGTGCATTTTTCAATAAAAGAGAAAATGCGCTAAAAAAATCTGTCATCTTTTAAAATTTTAAATATAATTCTTGGGGCTTGTTTTCTTTCGGCTTAACGGTGATTATCACTATTTTTGTATCCAATCATGATTGTTTCAGGATTAATCGTGAAGCAGTAAACTATAATCACGCGACACAATACGTGGCTCGCTGAGCTTTATTTTTCAAATGACAGAAATTTTTTGTTTCTTCTTCTACGAATATCCGAAAAATAACGTTGGTTTCTTCATTTCTCGATTCTTTTTCTTATAGTTTTCACGCACAAATAACAACACGTGGTATGTCAATGCTTGGAGACGAAAACATGCATTTATTTAATTTAGGAAGTCTCATCCACGGCCACATACATATGACTGAATGAACATGCATGCTTTTAGCATGAATTTTTATTCACGTCGTGGCAAACATCAACCTCTAAGTTAAGCGAACATTTCAACTTTAACGCAAGATCAATTTACTGTACAAATTTTATCGGGGAGAACCTAAAGCATTAATTGTGCAGTGTCAGCTTCACCAAATATTGGTTCTCAGAATCATGAATTTAACAGTGGCCAGAAACTAAATTAACTAAAACCTTGTGTTAGTGCAAAATTGCAACAATGAACTTGGCTGGTTGCTTTCATAAACAGTGCAGTATTAGCAGTTAATGGCAGGTAATTACAAGCGATAGGTGCACGGCTATATCGCGTTAACTACAACATGAATAGTTTATTCAGGAGTAAGAGTACAAGAAATGAACAAAATTGACCTGGATGGCGGCATATGTTCGGGCACGACGCCATTCATGCGCAGCAGCAACCCTCCGCCATTCACGCGGGTCCGGAGTGACGGACGTCGCCCGGTCAGCTTTAAGAGTCCGCGGCCGGAAGCGCAGCACTCGGAACTGAGCCTCCTGGAAACGGAAGGAGAGGCGGGGGAGCGGCGGCGGTGGTGGTGGGCGCGGTAGACGATTGCGGGAGATGAGATGTGATGAGACTGTGAGCAAAGGAAATCAGGAAATGTTAGGGAAAGGTAGAGGGATGGAAAAAACATGGGTAATTGGGGTTAACGATGAGAAAAAATAGATGTAACTCTCAGAGCCGATGTGGCGATGTAGAAGCTAGGTGTAGAGGTAAACAAATACGCACAGTTCAATGAAAGAATAAATGAGTGAGATATCCAATTGATTCAAACGGTAGATTTAAACTTGCTGAACTTAATTATTGCATATACATTTTTTTCCACTTCCAGGCTTCTATGAATTTTGACTGAAATGAATAAGAAGTTTTGTAATAACTACCGAACCAACTTCCATCAAGATGTTGTAAAACCTCTTGTATTCCTGCAAGCCTTAAATTCCGCACGTGGAACTCCGGTTTCGTTTAATTTTTGGCTTTTCTCGTCCATCCGCCAGAGACCCGCCTCCGAATTACCGAATCCATAAATAGAAGCTGGATGGTGGGAAGGGGAAGGGGCGGTGTGGTGAAGTGGCGGTGTGGGGAAGGGGCGATGTGGGGAAGGAGCAAAGTGGGAAGTTTTGCCCCAAAAGCCCCTCTTCCTCAGGGGCATTGGGAACAGTGCTTTGTGGTTAACCTAGCCACAAACACTCGAGAAACAATGTAGTCAAATTGCCTGTAATCTTATAATCCTTCATAGCATATATCATATGATATATGCACTCTACATGTATATTCTTAATGCTCAATCATATCTAACTTCACTCGGTCCAAATGAGGCTGCGATTGCAACAAACTTCTTTGTTATAGAAACAATAAACTTTATTCACGCGGAATCATTCTCCTTCAACTGAGCGTAGGATTGTATCATATGGAATGTAGGAATTGTTCTCCCGACGTCCTTCTCTAAACTGAAGAACGAAAATCATGTGCGCTGAAGTGAACACATAAATAACACTAATTTAAATTATGAGCAAATATTTGTAATTTTAAAGCAACGGAAGAGGCGAGCAATTCCCGGAAGCTGCGTTATGCTTACATGCGTACCTAAAAAAATCATGAATGCAGAAATGAAGCTAGTGCCTACTCATGAATGCAGAAGTTTACCTTGCATGGTAATCCTGGATCACCGCCCGTAGTAGTGTTGGACTGTGTTTTGTATCAACCCGCAAACAAAATTTCTTGATTTGATGGCTTGAACATCTTGCGAAGCCCAACTCAAGTATCTTGAAACAAACATTATTTTTCGAGTACTTCGAACGCCAGAGTCAGCATTGCGTCAAACCAAATCTGTGCGCCGGAAGTTATCACAGCAAATTTATTTCTGGACAGTAAGTTAGTACAGTAGCTATAGGCCAAGCACTGGGCTATTACGGGGTCCGTGAGGAATGCATGTGTGATTCAATCGCTATTATATTGCATGAATGGAATGCTACAGCGCCATAGCTCAGACATGGCAAGCATTAGCTGTGGATAAGTAAGATAACCTCATACAGGCCTTCTGGGAATCGCATTAATGTTATCGAATCGGAGAAAACACTTTGGAAAAATGCTTTATTTTTCACGAACCATACGACCGCTAAAAGATGTTGATAAAAAATATAAATGTGCATATGAATAATACAAAAATGTGAATTCAAGTCACGCGTCATGATCTGATTACGCGGTATTTCTGACTAAAATAGGTTGGGATGTTTTTTCTTGCATTTCATTACTCAAATAACAACATTTGTATTAGGACATTAATGAGCCACAAATAACGCCCTGTGGGCAGCGTTGCCCAAGAAAACAAAAACGATTTTTTTTGTACGATTTTTGAAGCTGATGTTGTGATTCTCAGAAGATATTAGATCGCCCGTTGAAATACTGTTTGGGTTTAGTAGTCCTTTGTTTAGTGCACATAACTATTTTTAGTTCATTTTTGAGTTCATGAGTTCATATGATCACGTGACTTGTGACCGCAAGCCTGTCGTTTGACGTAACAGTTCGTGGCACTCAGGATAGCGTGCGCTGCTTGACACTTGACGCGTTGCCATGGCGACGGTGACGCTCGACAGCTCAGCTCTGACGTCACGAATGCCAAAACGGGAAGTCACGATGATGCATTGTATAGATGCCTGCTGATCGCGGCACTGCGATCGAGTAATTGCAGAGCAAGTCTCTTGTTGATAATCAAACAATGGAGAACAGTTAAGGTAACCTTATTATATTTATCCCTAAGAAACTGAAGAACTGCTGGGGTAAGATATATGTGTCCGCAGAAAAGTGAAGAAGAGTTAGGATGGCTTATATATATCCACAATACATTCACAGATAAGTGAAGAAGAGTTAGGTTGGCTTATATATATATATTCACAATACATTCACAGATAAGTGAAGAAGAGTTAGGTTGGCTTATATATATCCACAATACATTCACAGATAAGTGAAGAAGAGTTAGGATAGCTTATATATATCCACAGTAGGTTCGCAGAAAAGTGAAGAAGAGTTAGGGTAACTTTTATATGTTCCCACGAGCTAGTGACTAGTTCGAGTAAATATATGTCCACAATAAGTCCACAGAAAAGTGAAGAACAGTTGTTAAGGTAGCCTAACGCTAGCAAAGATCGAGGGCGGTAATCATTGGTGTACCAAAAATTCTAATCAGCAAAAAATTATTAAACGAAAAGGTCTACATTTGCTCAACGAGAATATCAACTTGAGTTTTACTGTTTACGAACTTGTGTATAACAATTGTGAATGTGAAAAAACTATTTAGTACCTAAGTTTTAATAGAAATTCTTAAAATTCAGAAACAATTCAAATGAACTAGGTTCAACGTGGTGAACTTACATCACACTGATTTGCGCACTAGGTACCATTTATCAAACTTTACGCTCGATATAGATCATCATTCTCAAATTCTAAAAATTTAAACTGAATAGTTGGGCAAAGACCAAATCATAATCAAGTTACAACGCCATATTTACTATATTCTTGCATCCTATAATAATAATCAATGAAACAAACGCCTTAATACAAGATATGCATAACGTAGCAGGCCGCGACGGTTTGCCTGTAAACGTTATCTGAGTGACGTCACGTCGTTCATGGCGATAACAGTTTTACCGGTGACGCTTGTTGTGAGATCTGCCAGACAATCAGGCTGCCTTTGCGTTAAACGATTAATTCTGCACTCAACGTTTCACTGCTTCGGTATAAGATTATTTTGGCACAAGTGCGTTTTATGCAAATTTTGTGTTCCTGAGAATATTTTGAACGTTTTTGGCTTCCTGTTTCATAGAATATTTTGTCGCGTGGACAGTTTTTAACTTCTTTCTCTTGAAATGTTATAGCCATACATGAGATGGTATAGCCATACATGAGACGGTATAGCCATACATGAGACGGCATAGCCATACATGAGATGGTATAGCCATACATGAGATGGTTACATGAGATGGTATAGCCATACACGAGATGGTTACATGAGATGGTATAGTCATACATGAGATGGTTACATGAGATGGTATAGCCAAACATGATATGGTATAGCCATACATGAGATGGTCTAGCCATACATGAGACGGTATAGCCACACATGAAATTGGCATAGCCATACATGAGATGGTATAGCCATACATGAGATGGCATAGCGCCATAGCCGTACATGATATGGTATAGCCTACATTAGATGGTATAGCCATACATGAGATGGTATAGCCATACATGAGATGGCACAGCCATATATTAGATGGCACAGCCATACATTAGATGGCACAGACATATATTAGATGGCACAGCCATACATGAGATGGCACAGCCATACATGAGATGGCACAGACATACATTCAACATTGAAAATGTCGTGGCTTATATCCTTCAATTTCTAAAATGTTCGCCCGTCTGTATGCATCTCACGCACTCGACAAATTGTTGTATGCGTTAATGTAATTTAGCAAGCGTTAGTGAACTGGTCTTGAATTCATCTAAATTATACTAATTCTAGACAAATTCATTTTCAATCTATCAATAATTTAAATTTCAAACAAATGACATTAATAGTAGATGGTAGTCGCCTACGATTTTTTTAAACGGGCATGCATTATATATTACGGAAAATGTTTCCCGCTCCGAGAGTATTCTCAGTTCGCCTCAGATTCTGTGCAGGTTGCCCGTGTCGCGGTCACTTCTTGCAGAGTGCTTCATCATGATCTAAAGTGGACTTCGTATATTTATGCAATCGTTTCCTTGTTTAATTTTTAATGAACCGTCTTAAGTATGGTGTCACTTCATAATTTTATTGTTTTCGCCATTCATTCCTAGTTTAGGTCAATCAGTTCTGAAGACAGTGAAAAGTCGTTTTTACAATTTACAATTAGAGTTCGTTCTAAACTTCTAATTGACTTACTGTGTGCAAGGTGAGATTTTAGGCGATCAATGATGACGAGCCTTATGAAAGATTTAGGGCGTGTTGACGCTTCATAATTTGGGTTCATATTCTCAAACCAAGTCACGAAAATGAACAGTTAATGATAGAACCTAACATATGTACGCTAAATGTGAGCTTTAAATATAAGTGAAGGTCTTGTTAACTATCTATTCTTACATGAAGAATCACGTCGAACGTTTCTTATCAGCAAGTTTCAGGTTCACTATTATTCAAATGGCAACTGCCTTTTGAGCGCCTCCTTCCATATCCCGTAGTCGTAAGTTGAGTTTACCTGTCTGCGGTAGGCCAAATTAATGCGGTAGTTTGAATGCGCAATCATCTGTTACAGTTGGTGTTATATTGAAGACCGTTGAAAATTACATTTTCATCACATCTGAATGTTTTCAGGTATGCAAATAATTAATGCTAATTGCTACGCAACTCACGCAAAAGTTTGAATAAGGATCTCCACCATTATTATAGTAACAATATACCTAAACTTATCAAGCGGTGACTTGTCTCGGAAGTTGCTATAGACTGAGTATAGAAGAACGTTATTTGAGTTATGCTGGTGCTATCGTTAGTAGGTATTTAGCCACTGGGCCTTCCTTTACTTGGCCCTTCCTTTTATTCGTTATATTCAACCAGGACACCAATATTCCCTTCGTGAAGGGTAATTTAATTTAATAATTATATCAAGATTTAATTTAATATCTTATGTATGTTAATGCTTATATTGTGTTATTCTTGAAACTTACGGGTCTACTTATAGGACTCAATACCTTGGATAAACAAAAAAAGTTCCTCATTTGCCACTTTGAATGACCGGATGCCAACGACCGGATGTCAAACTCAAAATTAATTGGTTTCAATTGATCGCTTCATTTAGGATAACATGTATCTGTGTCGGTATCTCGCCCAAGTATCGAAATGCACTCGGAAAAAGTATTCCTTGGAGAGGTTCATAATCATGATTAATGTCTCCATGTCTCTATCGTATCGTGCATACCAAAAGAGAAACACCTCGTTTATTTATATTCACCTTAGAGAATTTACCATTAACGTAGAGAATTTCAAGACGTGTCATAAACACAGTGCAGTCAGTAATTTCGTGGCTGTTGTTAATTTCAGATGCCGAGATTACAACTTGCGACTCCATCTTCCTTAATCCTGCAGCGCCTGTTTTGTGAGTACCTGAATTGTTTCCTTTAATTTGCCCTCCAATTCATGAGAACCTTTACGATCTCATCCGTTCGAGGCTTAAGCACTTTTCTATTTTATTCTTGCGGCAAGCAGTGCAAGGAAATTTAGAACAGCTTTTTCAATTTGATCCGCCAGCTTGTCGACTGCACGTAATGGTAAATTCTTGACTTTTCTTTCCTATTTTCGGCAGTGTGTTAACGACGTGAAAACTAATGCTGGCATTCCACACCTCCTACACCTTATTTACGTTTCATATCTTCATTTGGAGTGCTGACAAAATCAACTATTTTCCTGTTTGAAAAAATTCTCTGGATTGCTGGAATATCAGAGGAGGTACGGCACCGATTATGCACATTATCCATATTTTTTATTTACGAGAGAATTTTCTTCACTGAAACAAATGCTTCCGGTTATTTTGATAGATTCCAATTACTTTTCCTTTTTCAAGTCCAGCGCTGTGGTGGGTGCCGATATCTAGAGCAATACGAATACCATTTGTTGTAACAGGTCAAATTAATAGTACATAAATATCATTAACTGATTAGAGTAATCAAACGCACAAACTGAAAGTTGTGCTTATCACATGACTTGCTTGATTTGTACCTGCTGAGCGAACGACACGCGTTTCTTACCCACGCAGTCTCACTACGAAAAGAATTGCCACGAACGAGCAACAGAATTATACCATTTAAATTAAATTGGAATCTTAATTGACTGGACAAAATGATCTGAACAATATGCTGTCGCTATATATGGGTATAGACATGAACAAAATAGATATAAAGTCTGTATGACATGTGACGGAGTCTCAGGTTTTGGTATAGTGTTATTTTTGCAAGCTGCATCTGGAACGGTGGCTGCGGATCAATGGTCGGAAGGAGGCTGCGGAAATGAAGTAGCGGACGGCCGAGCCAGGTTCCGGCCTAATCCGGCCTTTCTTGTTATAGGACCTGGACTCAGGGTGAGGGGAGAGCCAGGCACCCTGCAGTATTCCTACTGCGTTATCCTTTCCCTCGTGTCTTTATTGATTTTTGTCTCACTCTATTTCCATTGCATCCATTTGGCCGTCCTCGTGTCTCTTCAATGATCTATTTAAATTGACGAATTCATTATTTCATCTGATCATTTTATGAGAAGCCTTAGAATTGTAATTCATTTCAGGTATTTTTAAACGTATTTGCCAACATTTACTGCTTCCATGAATTTAAGAGCCTTAGTGAAAGTCCAAGACACTTAGCATTAACAGCAAATGTTGAACTTTTCAAAATACTGCTATTTTTTCAATTATTGTCGTTGATTGGTAGGCTGCAGAGTGAATAAATTGATGTTAACACATCGGTAAATTTTGCTGCATCGAGGAAATTCCACTCATATTGATAGCAGCCCCAAATGGACAGCGCTGCGGAAATTCAGCTTTACCGACATTTACAGCAACGCGACGAAAAATGAATAATCGTTTAAATTCACAGCATCAGTAACATTCATATTGCATGTGAAACTTATAGCCTCGGTAGAATTACAGCAGCTGTGAAATTTACAGCATTTTTGAATTTTGAATCGTGAGGTAAATATGCAGAGGATTGGGAACTTGTTTCTAACGCGGCCAATAACGAATCCTAAAGATAATTGTAAGGACTAAGGAATCCTGACGATAATTGTACGTTCAGCTGCCCCGTCCATACTTGGACTTGTAAAGCCCAATGTGCTGCCAGGGATTTCGAGTGTCAGTCCTCGGCACAACGCAGGCGCATTGCCCGGTAGTCCTAACGGAAATTCTGGACGAGTCGCTTGACAGTTCCTAGCTGCCGTCCTTCAATCCAGGGCCGGCTGGGCACCTGATGAGATTTTTTATTCTTCTTGTGTGCTTGTAGCGCGGCGGTCTTGAGACATGACGCTCGCAGCTTCCGCATTGCCACCTTCATGAATGCCCACCGCGGCAGTCGCACTTTTTTCAGCATTCTCATCATTGTTTACACGTTCGCGTTGCGTGCGTGCGTGAGTCAAGTATACCATCATTTTGGTTCACGTATTATACTGAATGACGTCTCTGCCCAGTGAATGACGGTATGCATGTGCCCAAGGTAACCGGAACCATGCAGCCGTACGGATCGAGCTCAGACTGGCCGCTATTCTTGCATGCAACAGCATGCCAGTTACGTACGCAATTATCAATATTGATCATCACACGAAAATGTATGTTAATATGTTATGTATGCGTTAGTGTAATTTAGATGAATTCAAGACCAGTTCACCAATCAACTTGAAGTGGATGTATCAGCAAGTGGAAGTCGTTCAAAAAGGGGAAGAACTCATCCTCGCAGTATCCATCCCAGATGCGCACGTCAATGCATCATAAACTTTTTCTTTTGAAAATTGTTACTTATATCCACATTACGGTTTTTCGACGACCACATGAAAGGTCTTTTCTTTTCAAGTCGAGAAAACTATGCCTCTAGCATCTTTAACATTACAGTGAGTCACCGTGTTTCCCCGTGCTCTATAATACCCAACCTCGACGCGCCCTCGTACCCTCAACTGGCCCGAGCCTCACATGCTTAAGGATGATACTTCTTTGTTGTTTTTGTGCCGCAATTTACACGCGTCGTCTCCCAAATCATACTCGCACGTATTGCTCGTCCTGTTACCATTAGTCGTTTTACTAGATGTTATTTATTATTCGATTTCGACCCTGCCATCAACGTACTTCGTCCGTTACGTTACATACTGAGCCTGTTCCGTTGCGTACTACGCCCGCCACATGACATACAAAGCCCGTTACGTTGCGTTCTATGCCCGTTCTGTTGCGAACTGTGCCCGTCACGCTACACACTTCGCACGTCACGTCACGCAAAGCCCCACAACAACTGCCGTTACGTTGCAGCCTACGTTACTAAGTTGCCCGTTACGACAGACGTTACATGCGCGCAGGAGCTCGGCGTCGCTGAGCTGTGGAGTTACGCACGCGCGCGACCTTGGATTGCGTATGACCAGCGGATTGCTGAGACATGCAGCACTTGCAGGCAATCACCGTCGCCGTATCACTGATCGATCAGGCAATCACTGATTAATTACGAGCCTCGAATCATCGAACTTTAACACAGTAACGAGATAACTATTAGCTACATAAGTCTGTGTGGAGGTTAGTTAAGTTAGGTACATTAGGTGCATAAGTGGACTCCAAATCCGGGCCACTCTCCGGCCACTCTCCGGCCACTCTCCGGCCACTCTCCGGCCACCTCTCCGGCCACCTCTCCGGCCACCTCTTCTGCCACCTCTCCGGCGACCTCTCCTGCCACATCTCCTGTCACATCTCCTGCCACATCTCCTGTCACATCTCCTGTCACATCTCCTGCCACATCTCCTGTCACATCTCCTGTCACATCTCCTGCCACATCTCCTGTCACATCTCCTGCCACATCTCCTGTCACATCTCCTGTCACATCTCCTGCCACATCTCCTGTCACATTCTCCCCCACACCGTATGCCACATCTCCCTCTCCCCCCACACCGTATGCCACACCTCCCCCTCCCCCTACACCGTATGCCACATCACCACGCAGCAGCAGCAGCGTCGTTCAATAAGCGCGCATTTATGAACACAGATGGTAGAGCGAGGGAACGGGCCAAAAAACTCGCCCTCGATCCGAGGGAACTTCACCAATCGATATCGGAAGGAAGCAGAACGAGGGGCGCCGCTAATCGATAACTACACCGAATAACGGGCGCACATTCGCCGATTAGGGTCGGGCGCGTGTGTCCTTTGGCTGATTATCAACGGAAGAGCGCGCCTGGTGCCGATTATGAGTCCGGCAAGATGGTGATCGATGGTGTGTGTGTGTGTGTGTGTGTGTGCTGGCCATGAGATGTGTCTCAATTCCATGCCGGGAAATGATTTAGTACGTGTGTTGTGTCGGCGATGATGCATGATGTAATGCAAGATGGAATGCTCTGATATATTTGCGTAATTTGACATGCCGTTGCTGATACCTGCCTTCGTTCAAAGTCATAATATATGCTTGTATAATTTTGATATTCCATTAAATGGCGACTTGAATTTTGGTAAACACTACGGTGAAAAATATAAACACAACGACTGCAGCGGTGATTAGCCGTCAACCGAAATACGATTCATACTTCCTGAAGCTGCGACACTGCTGTTTTTGAATCGTGTTCTTACTTCAACGATGTGTTTGCTGCGCTTATATTCAGAGGAACCCTCCCCTCAATGCATCCACGTATCGGTACGTTGAAAGCACATGGTCACTTATTTTAGCCTTGTCAACATCCCCAAAACATCAGACTAAACCTGATCCAACATCAAAATTAAGTAATAATTGCAGATGAATTGCACGAGGATTTTTAACAACCTGCATTAATTGCTGTCGTATGCTTAAATTAGTCTTCTGCCTGACTACTTGATGGCATGTACTAACACTTTAAAGCTTTAAGGCTAGACTAGTGATTGGTCCCGAGTGGTTTAGGTTCAGAGTATTCTAAATAAGTATGGAACAGTGAGTTGCATGTTCAAAGCCCCAGCATGCTGCAAGAATTCTGAGATCTACAGAAAATGCGACAGACCAGATTTGGTCGAATGAACGTCACTTATATTATTACTAGAGTTAAAGGTAAGGAAGGCAGTCCATTAGGTTTCTTAAATTAGAGGAGAGTAAGTTCATCAATAATGTGATATTTAGCATGAAATTATTGGATTTATCTCAAAATAGAGTTACGCCAAATCTAACTGTGGATGCTGCAGGTTTCCCTTGAGATGAAACTTTTCTGATGATAATTTGATAGAGCGTCTAGGGTTTTGTATTGTTCCATTTTTAGCATAAGATCCTGTCTGCTTAGTTTGGGCATTTCTATTTCATTTGAGGAGTTGGTGACGACTTTGCTTTCTCGAAAGTAACTGTAGGATCACTGTTTTCCTCCAATAGTATCCTATATTATGAGTTTCTGGCCGTTGTCGCTCTGGGCTCATTGTGTCGTGCCTGATGAATTGCGTGATGTTCTACAGACGCTAATTTCTGTGCCGTCTGTCTAATTTAGAACGCGGGTCATTAATTCAACACCCTTTTGTTCTAGAGTTAAGGGACGACGTGGGATTTTGTTTGTTCATTGTAAAATATTTGAAGTTTTCGTGATGTTTCTGCTGCCATATCTCGGCTGAATTGCCTGCAGCGTTAACGGCGCGAATGAAATAAGTTGATAAGACAAGATCTTGTTGTGAACCGGCGACACAGTGGAGTTTACATACTGAAATATTAATTTGTTCTCGGTCGGTACTTGGTCGGCTTCTTATGTAAGGAATGAGTAGAAGTTATTTGAGTTCATTTTTCTCAATGTACACAAAAATGCAATAATATATTCGAGCACGAATAATAATATATTCATAGTCCTACGCCAAATTCTTCGTTCGTGCCAGACAAGAAAATCAGCGATCTCTTTCCTCGTGATCTAAGCCTCCTTTAGTGTTGGACTCGATTCTATTATTCTTAATCATTCGCGTGGCACTAGCATGAAATACTACCGATAGATCTGCGAAGCCGCTCATTGAAAAAAAATTGGGATTATAGCAGAATTGAATTAAGTGGTCGCACTGTACGGAGGCGTGCGTATATCAGGCTTTACGAACTCATTGTTAATTCATGCTGCGTCGAAGGAAGGATACTGTGCAGATGGCCGCGAGTTAATGGAGTTTCTTTGAAAGAAAGCCATTGTCGGAGGCAATATCTTGTGCAGCAATGACGCTACAGGGAGATGAGATCATCAGTCTCGAGGGTTTAGAGCGAGCTTAATCCTATAGCAATCACACTTGCCGGAGTGGGGCACAGCTTCCAGAGCTCCCTGGAGTCCAGGCCTCATTGAGGGACATCCACGTCACATCGGGGCTCAAGGGCTGGGAGTGAACCGCCTCGTCCCTTGGGGGACTCGCTACTGATCCTGTCAGGGGAAGGGAATGGCAGGTTCTTCCTGGCGCTCAATGCTTTTCCTCTCGTTGTCAGATCTCTAATGTGGATTACTATTATCCATAAAGAAATATTAGTTGAGTGTTTCTCTTGTTGGGTTTTGTTATTGCAAAAATTGTCAATAAATAAATAGAGCCCTGCTGTTATCTCAAATAAATTGCACATTTATTCATATATAACATATACCGGTATTTTTGGGCTTGTTATATATAATTTTATGAAGCTAGATTTGTATAAGAAGGAAATAATTCATTTGAAATTGACACCGATCGAGTAGCTTTGATGTTCATGTTTTCTTCCATCTAATCGCGCTCACAGGAAGAGACAGAACAGTAAATCTGAGCTACGAATAAAACTGTGTTGAAATTTCTACTGTGTTGTTGATTTTCGGTGCATGAAATATTTGAACAGAACTTCCGTCAGGGTGAAGGACGATGTGAAGTCTGTAGCGCTCAAGAAATAATCGTTAGTCAAAAATCGATGGAATCGAGCGAGAGGAGAGGGTGGAGAAGGAATTAAATCTACAACTCCCTGGGCGATGCTTGCAAATTATGCAGCCTGAAACAGGCATTAAAAATAATTAAGTGCCTTTGATCATTGTAACAATAGTTTCCTAACCCATATTATCTGTCAAATAACAAATCCATAAAATTCGGTTCTAAAACTTGGAAAATTTCGATTTTTGTTATTATTATTACTTTTTTTATCATAAATTTTCATGTTTTGTCGATCAACTTTACAATGTGTTAATTTATTGGCAATTAACTTTTATAAACTTCATTCCGTTCGAGACGTGGCTCGCATATGAATGTAATTGTCTTCATACGGAATTTAATTTCATCAAAGTGCAGATATTGTTATAAGGTGAGCTACTAAACTGAACGCGTCTGCGTAGCGCCGCCTAATTAATCTGAGTCTGGTGCGCGCTCTGAACCATTCGGCCTCACATCCACGTTTTGTTTGCAAGCGCTAATCCAGTGTTCCGCCTCTGGGCTGTATTCTTTGAAGTGTTTTGTTGGAGGAAAAAACATCGGCAAAGAACATCCAAGGGATGAAAGGACTGTGGGAGGCCGAGGGTTGCCTTCCAGAATCTCGAGGGAAGCAACAGCTGCTGTCATGCGAGGGGAGTCTCGCATGAAGCGAGGGTTGAGCAGAGAGGCAGTCACAGCAAGACAGATGAGCGAGGAAATTGTTCGGCTTACAGTGACCTAGAATGTGTGTACCAAACTACATACGAAGATAAAAACAAAAAGCGACGAAAAGACTCGCAATAAAACGTGTGACTTAATTTTATGTTTGAAGCAGTTGTCTATTAAATTGAGATGAAATTCCGTCAGCGCACAAAGCAATGCTTAATGCTACCAACAGGAGTCTATTAATCGCGGATATCTTCAGCTGCGAGCACAATTAATTAATTATTACTCCACGAAATGAATAGTGAATGATGGGAAAACCTTCAATGAAAACCGTCAATGGAACACAACAAAAAAAACCGGCGATTCAATAATGACGAGTCCATTGACCATATGATTAGTTTGTTACTTTTTGATTTTCAAGAAAGATTTATGCTTACATTTTCTTGATGCTCATGAAGATTATGCATTTGTTGACAATGGTCGAGTACACTAATCTTGTCCATGAAAATGCTCAGAATGAGAATTGCTGCATCGGCATAATTGTTGTCCTGAGCTCGACAAGGTCAGAATATGACTTCTGCTCTGAGCCACGTTCTTAATCACCGGAGGTGTTATAGGCGGCCGACTCAAGACCAGCGCTGATTTCGTTTTCATTTCTAATCGAGAATATGGCCTAGTGCGCGACTGCGAAACATGAGATCGAAGGAAGGTCACGACGCTGCCATCAATGATCTGGAGCACTGGGTCACCAAGTTTTCTTTGCCTCCTGGGACCTATACACACCCCCGGCGCTACCACCCCGCACTCAAACTATACAGAGCCTTTCTACCGGCCAGACGTGAAACGTACCATACATGAGACGTACCATAAATGAAACGTACCATACTTGATACGTACCAGACATCAAAAGTACCAGACATGAAACTTATTTGTGCTTTCAGGACATGATCGAGAGAAGCATACGAGTTGGTACGCAGAAATGCTCCCATGTAAGTGGAATGATTGAAAAAAAGCGATGACATCGCTGGAGCTGTTTGAAGGTTCTTGTTTACGGAAGTGGTGTGGTTTGAGCTTTTCTTTTTAAGTGGCGTGCACGCATTCCAAGTTTTCTTAGCGTTTTCTAGATTGTTCGATTCATTGATTGAGGTAACTTCTTTTTGGTCTTGAAGCTCGTTTTTAACCTGAAAATGTAACAAGTTTTTTTTATGAATTATAGAATTTCATAACACTTATAATGACAGGTAAATTCCATTTAATTTTATTGTGAAAAATCTTGAAACTTTTATCTGACGAATAAGCTGCTCTGTTAAACTTTTTCATCGAAACTTTTCTTAATTTTCTTACTATTTTCATCACCATTTTAGCATCATTTATATATCAATACATTAGCATCGTTTTATTTTTCATGGAGTATATACTGATTACTCAATCATCAATATTTTCTGTGGCTTTAAGCGAGCCTCTGATGCTTTTTTCTCGATGTGTAATCTTTCCCACTAGGAGAAAATTGAGGATAAATAAAATGCTTGACATAGTAGTTTGAATGAAGAGAAGGGTTGAGATGAGGGTCAGTGGCTGATGAAGAGGGCTGGTTGACATGAGGGCTGGTTGATATGAGGGTCGGTTGAGATGAGGGTCGGTTGAGATGAGGGTCGGTTGAGATGAGGGCTGGTTGATCGGTTGAGATGAGGGTCGGTTGAGATGAGGGTCGGTTGAGATGAGGGTCGTTCAATCCGGCACGCGGCTAAGGCCAGCTGGAAACAGTAGAGGGGAAGTGATGAGAGGGCTGAGGGCGGCCAATATGTGTGGACCATCAAGCGAGGGCTGCTCGCTACCCTCGCCGCTGCTGTGGTACACGGATAATGAAAGTAACAGCACAATGGATCTTGCTGATCGCCTCCATTGCACTCCTTATGCTACAGGAAGCATTCATGTTAAAGTAAATACTACTTGATCCTAAAGTCATTATTTACGGCCTTAATCATGATTATTATAGTGATCATTGGGTTGATCTGCCGTGGGCATTGAATTCCTATGCCGAATATATTATTAAAATTTTATCTCAAACAGAAATCATTCATGGAGGTAATGGTGTGGCTGTAAGTTATCAGAGGATATTTGGCGTGCGATCAGTATACTAAATCTAAACATCACTGCAGATGAATTAATTTTGAAATACACCTATGTATTTTGGTCATTCCTTGTTAAAAATGGTCGGTTGATTGCTCATTACATACAACTTGCCATTCGAACATATTGAAGACGTGTATGATAGATATCCGAGGTTAATAATTCCGTGTTTATGAACTCAATTCTGGGAACAATTGCTCTTAGACGACTCCTAGGACTGATCAATCTATAACTCAAATCAGAATTATTAGATATTTTTATTGTGCAGTCTTTTAATGCTGTATTTTGAAACATGGTCTGTTATATAGTTAATATCATTGCACTAAATACGAAGGTAATGATGATCATCGGATTGAGATGATTGAGTGGAATAAGCATGACGACAGCGGCGCTTTATTATACAGTGAACACCGCAAGTGTTGGCCACGAGGCATGCGACAGCGGGGCTGCACGTGCTGCCTATAGTTCGTCTGACCTACACGTGCTACACGTGCTACGCGACCGCGACACCTTCAAAAGAGACTGTACTCATTGAGGAGGGCATGGCTCATGACGAATTTAGACTTAGAAAAAAATTGGAGCTGATATGGTGGGTAAGTCACTTGATGTATTCCTTCAGCAGTTGGTGGTATACAGCTGGGACACGCTTCAATCTCAATATTCTGCCTGGTATGTTTAATCAATATCATCAAGTTATAATGAATCAATATCATTAAAGATAATACTCGTAAGGTATATGAAAAATGTGACCGATTTCTACCTCTGGTGCTAATAGTTCTGTTGAAGCACTTACATCAATGTGAGACCGCTATCGTTTATTTAGTCATCAAAATATGCCCATAGATCTGCTTCAATTCTGAGTCAATCTTACATATTTCAGGCGGTATTAAATATACCGCATGGACTATTACGGCCACGGTACTATCATGATATTTCTGCGGCCATATAAAGGATCTGGCAGCGCAAGTGTCCGCATGTGGATCGAGCAGACGGTGAAATAAAAGTGTTGCGTACGAGGAAATTAATGGAGTTAAGGGACGAGTAGAGGGGAGGAAGCAATTTAATGGGGCGGGAATAATAGAAGAGGGTAGCACATCAGGGAAGGGAAGAGTTCCTGCGTAGAGCTGGTGATATTGCCACGCATAGGAGGGTGGGATATTGTACCGCCCATTCGAGGACTGTATGAAATATATCACTGTATAAATCAGTGAGGAACAGCGAGTAATTAATTCATAAGCCTCGTACGGTAAGGTGGTATATTCTTACCTATTGCAAGATCAACGTGAGGTATTACATGAAACTGGCTTGATACGAGGGATGTCATCCATATCATATAAAAGGGGAGGGATGCCCTCGGCCGGGAGGGATGAGGTATCCTGATGGATGTGCGTATCCAACACTTCTGAAGGCACAGATGGATCGCCTCGTGCGCGTTCTTTTGGAAAATAAGGGACGTCTGGAACCCTCGGCCCTGGTGACGATACTAGCGCTGCAGCTGCTCAATTTCTCTCGAGTTTCTTTCAAACTCAAATTGATGTCAGCGATGTTTTTTCTTCTTCGGAGAATTATGTGCTAGGAAAATTTTTGCGAATTTTTTATCATTTTATCCTTACATCCTCATTTAGGCCAACTACAATTAGGCTAATAAGCGAATGAAAGATACACAATGTTTATAATTATAAATAATTTATCTCTGCATATATTGAGCACTCTTTAAGCTAACGATTGCTTGAGGGCAATTTTTTATTGGATGAAGCATTATTATTTAAATATTAAAATTAATGATGCAACGAGCTCGATGCATTTCAGTGGAACAGGCGTCCTCGCTATTCACTGCATTGAAGTCGCCCGCCATCTCTGATAGCATCTTCAGCGCCCAGAGGACAACGAATTGAAAAAGTGACTTTTTACTGCGTTGGATTTTGATTACAAATCAAGGAATTAATTTAATAACACGTAGTAACTGTCTACATAATATGGTATTGCTTTAAGTTAATAATACTTTTTCTGGTTTAGAATAATCTTAGGACAATCATTGAATTATCGTTGAACTCGAGACAATCATCGGGGCCCACTGCAATCATAGGCCTACAAAAATCATTGGGCTCACGATTTCGATTGGAGCTCGTGAGATTGTGAGATGACATCGGCGGTCGTGGGCCCAAGGGAGAACCGCTTTATATCCTGTAATTCAGGACATCTGTTGAGCTCGCATCTCTTCCGCAGCATTGCGCAGCATGACTAAACGAACGCTCTTTAGGCGTTGCTGTGACGCCTCATGTGGAATAACAATGATGTCATCTTGCATGGCTCTTTTCATTACAACTTCCATCTGATTTTGCTCAAAATATCTTGCATCAAATTATTAATCTTACTTCAAGTGAAAATTTTTGTAGAACGCTGTCTTCGATTTGCTTAACATTATGAGTCCAGCGTTTAGAATTTTATGTTAAATTGGATGCATTCTTAGAATTATGTTGACGGATACCTAATTTTGCTTCTGGTATTGGGTATAATTTTTTAATCAGTCTCATTTTATTTCTTTAGCAAATTTAAACCGGCACCTTTGCGAATTGGGACATTGTGAGCTTCCTGAATGTCGCAACATTTTGTTTAACACAAGAAAACATAGAGATGAAAATCGTAAATTTTGCGTCATCGACCGTGATTGTCCTACGTGATGCCGTGAAGGATCTTAATTACAGTCTGAATTTGGCAACCTGGTCAAGGCGCAAAATTCGCCAATGGTAGTTCATGTACCAACATTTTAGGAATAAGCATAAACTAGAAAATGGTTTTTACTCATCTGAATTGAGTAATTTTATACCGGCTCCAATCGGTTTGTATATGTGCCCATACCCGATTTTGGTGAGTGGAAGCTGCGAACAATACGAGTTTGTCACGGAAATTCCGACCACAGCGCTGGCATATGGCTATGGTCTTCGGGACCTCACTGAACGCAGTTTAGTAACCATGATTTTTGACGCTTCTCAGATCAATAAGACGTGCCAAATACGCACTTCGTCTCTACCCCTGCACGTTCTGAGTCAGGTCACGTACTCTTGTCGTTAGCGCGGCGATCGTCTATCTTTTCTTCTCAATCCTGACGCGCGCAGGCTGCTCCAGCGCGTTTGCCAATAACGCGTTTGCCACTAAAATGAAGTTCGCAATTTTGGCGCATTCAGGCCTAACTGATATCGCAGTCATGCGTCAATTCTTGCAACTCTGGCTAAGTACTTCAAGAATATAAACCATCCAGAAATGCACCCTCGGAAGTTACAAGTTTTATTTCACGTTTTAAAATAATGCATTCTCCATTGCAGGGCCAGTTCTGTTGCGCTCAACGTTGTTTCCGAGCTCGGCTCCCTATGGCACGCGGCTATCTAAGCTAATTTTTTGTTGCTGGTTCGTTTTCCCCCCGTTTGACGGACAAGTTTGTGCTGCTGTGTACACATGAATAACAACATTCAATAATTATGTACAATTGACGTCGAATCAAAGCCGACGCTCGATGATGCTCGAACGCTGTTGTGTTTTTAAGACACTCAGATCTTGTTCCAGTCATAGTTTTCATGTCGTTAAAAATATTAAATCATAAAACTTAGAAGTGTACGCACTGAAACTGTCATCAGAAACGAAATTTTTCGAATAACCTTGAATGAAGACGCGCAATCGTTTATTTCAGAGTAGAATGCGAATCAATTGTTGGCGAAAGATGTGATTTCGTCAGGTGATCTGGTCGCGTGGAGCAAGGGCCAAGTTTCGAGTCCACGCTCAGTATTTGCGAACACTCGACCCTGACTCGCACGCTTCCATCCCGCCCATGTCATCACGTAACGAGCCTGAAGCAACTCAGTCTTTGTTCTCTCGGCTGGCAATTATCTAATAATGCTATAAAGCGCAACGTTCTTTCCTCATGCTGCGTTCGCTGCAAGCGTAACCAGTGACCGCGCGCTTGCTGCTCCAAGGATTGCCGTAACTTTTCATGTCTCACGGTGACGATTGCAGTCGTGCTCAGCATCAGTGCAACCTCCGATCTTACACTTGATCTTGGGAAGTTTTTTTCTGCTTCTTGGATCGAAAATTTTTTGACTTAGTATTCCTACTAAATTTGTTGTTATTTCGACCGCTAAACGAAAAATTATTGATAGTTACAGCTAGAGATTTATGCAAGCAAATATCGGACTACCGTTATGTATCATTCCTATGACGTTCAAAGTATGACTAAAAAGTGTCGAAACCACGAAATCTCTTATAATAATAATTATCAGTCACGTGTAGTTAAATTTTTGGAAAGCCAGTCGTTACATAATGAGAGCGGTAAATTGCCAAGTTTATTTTTACTTCGGCTGCTTGCCTTTACTACTAAGACTTATAAATGGATCCACACCAGTTCAAGCCCGCTTCACTATAGCACTATAGGATAATGAACCGCAGCCCCAGGTTCTGCACCAGCAGCATCCGACGTTTTATCATACTCAGCACCAACGCTTGACGTTGCTGGCACTAGCAGCATCAGTGGTCGCATAAGACGGTGCCCAGTAACAACAGCACCAACAACAGCACTAACAACAGCACTAACAACAGCACTAACAACAGCACTAACAACAGCACTAACAACAGCACTAACAACAGCCCTAGAAGCACTAGCAGCACCCCCAGCAGCCACAGCAGCACCCCCAGCAGCAGGGTGCTGCAGGTTGTCGTCTGTGAGCAGTAACGTCGGCTTTGCTCGCCTTGCGCCACGAACGCCACGCTGTCGCCGCGCCGTGGCATGCGCTCGTCTTCGCTCTTCATGCTCCTGCGCTCATGCCGGTGAACTTGTATTGTGCTGCTGTTATTGCTGAACTTTTGTGTTGCTGTGTTGGTGCTGCAGTTTTTACATAACCCGCCTCAGTGAAGAAGCACACACTCATCTGATCAGGGCAATTTAACCTGGAACTAATGTTATGCGAACGATCATACATTTCAAACAATCCCAAAATGATTTCAAACAATTTCTTCGCTAGGGAGCACAATCAATTGTAGAAATTTTTTTTACAATAACTTTTATTTCAAATCGATGTTCTTCTTAGAGAAGTTACTATGCAAGGCAAATGCTTGGCTGATCTGCAATCTTCTTTAACTTGATCAGTACTGCACAGTTTTGCTCTGACCGTCTCTGCTCTGCCTGTCCCTGCTCTGCCCGTCCCAGCTCTGCGCGTCCCTGCTCTGCCCGTCCCTGCTCTGCCCGTCCCTGCTCTGCCCGTCCCTGCTCTGTCCGTCCCTGCTCTGCCCGTCCCAGCTCTACGGAAATACCCGCTCAGAAATTAGCCCTCGTGACGTCATCCAGCAGGAGCTGTCGAAGAAGATGGAATTTGACAGCGCGAGTTAACCCTTGATAAAGCGTTTACTGAACGCCGTTGCGCGAACTATTATTATTTAGACACTATATACAAATATTTAAGAACGACTCTATTTCAGTATTACGCAAAAATAACAAAATCTCCCCTGAAACTGCGGTAAAAATTTGAAAAATTTTACATTTATCTCTTAACTAATGTTTACATCAACTGGCTCAAAACGTAAACATAAATGACGAAATACTGAAATGAAAATCACAAAAACTAATTGCTATGGCACTGCAGCGGCGGTGCCATGGTGCAGTTGACACTGCAGCGGCGGTGCCATGGTGCAGTTGACACTGCAGCGGCGGTGCCATGGTGCAGTTGACACTGCAGCGGCGGTGCCATGGTGCAGTTGACACTGCAGCGGCGGTGCCATGGTGCAGTTGACACTGCAGCGGCGGTGCCATGGTGCAGTTGACACTGCAGCGGCGGTGCCATGATGTGGCAGCAGCGTTACAGGGCCGGAAGCGCAGCGTCCGCTCACCGGAAGTACCTTCATTGAGCTTCCCGTCGTCTCCACTCTACTGCACAGCTTTTCCCTTATTCCTATAGTGGAAATGTGATAACAAATATATATTGGCGGTAGGATTTATCATCGACGAAATTACTCACCCAGATATCGTATATTGTGAAAACATCGGATTACAAAATCGTACAAAATTACATCACTCCAACTCCGCTTGAATGGCTTGCCTCCTACTGTATGGTCATTTAAAACAAATGCAGTTGCGAATTCTCTAATGCAGTTGCAAACCTGAAGTCATTGATTCTCTAAAAACAGTACGGCTGCAAAATTTTGTGTTCTATGTGTGAAAAAAACTATGCAACTGCAACGACGAGGAAATAGTCAACGTTTGCTTTGGTTGTTGCTTTCATTTATTTAAAGTCATTGCAGTAGGTATGTGCTGGAGTTGCTGCTCATCTTGTTGACACATCCGTCGTCTTGGCCAGCAAGCGCTTCATCATCGGTGCAACCCTCGCTTGACACGCCACATTGTCGGAGTCAAGGGATTGACAAGAGGTTATTTAGTGTGTGTAGGGTGAGCAAGGGATTGACAAGAGGTTATTTAGTGTGTGTAGGGTGAGTGCACTGCCTCATTTCCTGTTCATTTCCCGTCAAGAATGCGTCATGGAACGAAACCAAGCTTTCTCCGCTCTCGATCCTTCCGCCTACCAGCTCCAGATGTACTTCCTATACAAGCCATCTTAGTGTCGTTTGTTGTGGAAACGATCGGTAAAAACGATGGTAAATTTTTATATTTTTAAATAGCGTTCTTCGAATGCTAATGGATAAATGCATTCCTATCAAAATTGAGAAAAATCCCATAAAAAGGGTGCAAAATTTTTGTACCATAAAAGTTTCAGAATTAGTTTAGGTGTATGGTAAAACAGATTGAGAAATACTGTCTCATGAAATTTATAGTTAAATTATGAATTGAGTGCCCAGAAGCTGTTTTTAATGTTCCAGTATGCGTATGAAGGAGTTAGTAAATGGTGCCTATGAATATGACATGTTCATCAGCTTTTTTTCTGCTTCTACTTCTTTTCTTGAGCTTTTCAACTGACATAGTTGTCAACCGGAAGGTATGCGTTTACCCCAAGGACTACTACACACAGGACATGCATAGCCTATGTCCAGCCTCTGCTAGCAGAGGCGATCGCCTACACTATGAAAATGCTGGTGTTTTAGTGGCATCAACAAATTATATGCCCATAATTGTTTCATACAATAGTATTACAATGTGTGTAGTAGTCCTTGGTCAGAACCATAGACTTTTTGCCAGTTTTGAAGTTCAAAATTTTGTACTAAGCAAAGTTAAAACAACAGCATTTTCATAGTGTAGGCGATCGCCTCTGCTAGCAGAGGCTGGACATAGGCTATGCATGTCCTGTGTGTAGTAGTCCTTGGTTTACCCCTAATTGCTTACTTCGACAGAATAATATATTTGTCTTTGACTTTGACAAATAGAATTAATGGAATATATGAACCACATTTCCATGCAGTCATTAGACTTTATTGTATTGTGGTGCACACTGGAGCCGTGATTTGTATCCTGGGTGAAGGCATCCTGTTCCTAGAGCTTCGAGAAGTCGACCGTTGACGTCGCTTCCTGGCATTGCGGATGTCCGGCTGCTGGGGTCTTGAGCTGGGCACAGTTACGAGCAACCATGGCTGCATCTTGCCACTTGTCGGGGGCTGGTCAACCGTCCTAGAGTCTAGACCATAGCCAAGCATAAACCCCATGCAGCAGCGCGTTATGCTATGATGTCACTCTTATATAGTGAATCATTCTAGATTTCTAGACCATAGTCAAGCATAGACCCCAGCAGCGCGTTAAGTTTGATGTCACTCTCATATAGTGAATCATTCTAGAGTCTAGACCATAGCCAAGCATAGACCGCAGCAGCGCGTTAAGTTTGATGTCACTCTCATATAGTGAATCATTCTAGAGTTCTAGACCATAGCCAAGCATAGACCGCAGCAGCGCGTTATGCTTTGATGTCACTCTCATATAGTGAATCATTCTAGAGTTCTAGACCATAGCCAAGCATAGACCCCAGCAGCGCGTTATGCTTTGATGTCACTCTCATATAGTGAATCATTCTAGAGTTCTAGACCATAGTCAAGCATAGACCCCAGCAGCGCGTTATGCTTTGATGTCACTCTCATATAGTGAATCATTCTAGAGTTCTAGACCATATGCAAGCATAGACCTCCGCAAAGGGTGTACATCAAAGTCATAAGCATCCAGAAAGAATAAGATGCGTTAATTACTAGAGCTTCTTGAAGATTGCGGAATTTAGGTAAGTGAAAGTTTGCATTTCACAACTGAAGTAAAAAAAAACATTAAGCCCGTCGAGATTTAAGAGAATCCTGTTTTCATGTACGAATCAGCTGCCATGGAGCAATACCGATTACTCTAAATGCAATAGTGAAGTGAACAGGGCTGCAGGTTTTGCGGAAGACTTATGTTGCTTCAGAATCTGCAGGATTCAGAATCACATTAAAGACAACAGTAACTGTATTGGAAGTAGCAACTGCAAAAGTGATATACAGGGTGTTTCAGAATTAAGTAACCCTTTTAATTTGTTAATAAATAAAAAACTAAGAACGTTATGAAGTTGAAACTTGTTTTATTTATATAATTAAACACAAATTTAGCAAGCTATACAGGATAATGACGTAACTATGATACAATATTACCATAAAAATGTTCTTCTTTTAAATAAAACAAGTTTCAACTTCATAACGTTCTTAGTTTTTTATTTATTAACAAATTAAAAGGGTTACTTAATTCTGAAACACCCTGTATATGCCTAGCAGCGTTTTAGTACCGTAACTATAACATCATCGCCAGTATCCGCATGCACTCTCACAAGCAGCACCAGCACCACACAAGCAGCACCAGCACCACACAAGTAGCACCAGCACCACACAAGCAGCACCACACATCACTTTCACTAGGACGCTGGCTCATACAATCTCAGCGCACATCCGCCTCCTGAGAAAGTCTGCCGGAGATCCTGCGGAGCGGCGACTTTCGGTGCAGTGGACCGGACGTGTCTGCTGATGACCTGACCTGTTGCTGCTGCTGCTGCTGCTGCATCAAGGCTGACATATGCAACACTTGCACCGCCTCGCTTGTAGTCTTTAAATTGAGCTATGCTAAATTTGTTCGATGTACAAAAATGAGTTAAATAATTATCAAATCTTGAGCTCTTAAACTTTCAGTTGAACGTTATTTTAGTTAAGCTTCTAGTCGAATTGCAGTAGACGACATTACTGTTGTATGAAAAGAGTGCAGTGCTGGTAGAACAAGTCTGCATTAGATTACCCAGGCATCCTGTACACGCGCGGGACGCTGCACGTGGTGATTCTACAGCGGTATTCTCATCCGCTTGGCTTGTGGTCAAATGCTTCCTGAAACTACCCCAGTACCGATCAATTTTAGGAGACTGCAATAAATTCTTGATATATAAATCGAAACTTTCTTTTAAGACAAAAACTACGTTAAGCTACTTCCACCAGTTATTTCAACTGAGGCAGCTAAAATGCATTTAGAATCGAAACTTCCTCTTCATTTTGGGGCTAGCTTCTCATCAGTTTTTCATTCACCACGTATAAAAGTTCCTATTAAAGAGGTTTCATTAATGGCATTCAGTTCAAATAAGTCGATTCCCAACTCTTGATTTTGAAACGCAACTATTCTTAGTATCAAATAAATGTCATGACATGTTTTAACTTTTTTTAAGATACTTTCCAGATGTTAAACTTGTTTTCATAAACATTTGATCCGAAGTTTGATCGAAAGTTCGGCCTACACCAATTTGGTACGCCCACGGGTCACAGATTTGAGAGACCATCGCGTGGGACAGACCAAAGTTCAGTATTTTGAGGCCCAAGAAGTTTTGAACACTAATTTTGCCCATCTAACATTCAACTAAATATCCATTGGCATCACAACTTTAACAAAGTTATTTTCAAGCTGAAAACAGTGCACGCGGGCGTTGAAAAATACTCGCCGAGTTTGACCTTATTGTTTTATAGTATTTAACATGCATTTTTGAATCTAGAATAAGCGCATAAATTGTGTACAGAAATTAATTGGTCGCAAATGTTCTCCGAATATCTCGTTAATATTTGCATATGACAAGTACGTGGGCAACTATTGGTAATGTTGGTATTGTTTCTAGTATACGATGTCCAGTCTAGTGGTGTTACTGGTATAAAATGTCATAGTGTTAGTAGTGTTCTTGTACTTGAAGTCTGATAGTGTTAACGGTAGTTCATGTATACAGTGTCTGATAGTGTTAACGGTATAGTTCTGGTATACCGTGTCTGATAGTGGTAACGGTAGTTCATGTATACCGTGTCTGATAGTGTTAACGGTAGTTCATGTATACCGTGTCTGATAGTGGTAACGGTAGTTCATGTATACCGTGTCTGATAGTGGTAACGGTAGTTCATGTATACCGTGTCTGATAGTGGTAACGGTAGTTCATGTATACCGTGTCTGATAGTGGTAACGGTAGTTCATGTATACCGTGTCTGATAGTGGTAACGGTAGTTCATGTATACCGTGTCTGATAGTGGTAACGGTAGTTCATGTATACCGTGTCTGATAGTGGTAACGGTAGTTCATGTATACCGTGTCTGATAGTGGTAACGGTAGTTCATGTATACCGTGTCTGATAGTGGTAACGGTAGTTCATGTATACCGTGTCTGATAGTGGTAACGGTAGTTCATGTATACCGTGTCTGATAGTGGTAACGGTAGTTCATGTATACCGTGTCTGATAGTGGTAACGGTAGTTCATGTATACCGTGTCTGATAGTGGTAACGGTAGTTCATGTATACCGTGTCTGATAGTGGTAACGGTAGTTCATGTATACCGTGTCTGATAGTGGTAACGGTAGTTCATGTATACCGTGTCTGATAGTGGTAACGGTAGTTCATGTATACCGTGTCTGATAGTGGTAACGGTAGTTCATGTATACCGTGTCTGATAGTGGTAACGGTAGTTCATGTATACCGTGTCTGATAGTGGTAACGGTAGTTCATGTATACCGTGTCTGATAGTGGTAACGGTAGTTCATGTATACCGTGTCTGATAGTGGTAACGGTAGTTCATGTATACCGTGTCTGATAGTGGTAACGGTAGTTCATGTATACCGTGTCTGATAGTGGTAACGGTAGTTCATGTATACCGTGTCTGATAGTGGTAACGGTAGTTCATGTATACCGTGTCTGATAGNGTCACTGCAAACTATTCTGTTAACAGCTATATTGCCAACTTGTAAGCAAGACTCGAGAGGAAGAGAGTGTACGACCCCCGGTGGCATGTGACCAGCCATGATCGCAGTGCGGTCGACCCTCATGTCAGCTGCAGCTACTCCACTTCCTTCCTGTACGCGCTGCTGCTTCCCTCTAACGGTCGTGTTGGCACCCCACGCACTCTCCCTTCCCGCGCTGCCGGTGTGGCAGCTCTGCCTTCCTCTTCCCTTATTGCCACCAATTATGGGACCTGCCTTCCCGCGCTGCCGGTGTGGCAGCTCTGCCTTCCTCTTCCCTTATTGCCACCAATTATGGGACCTAGCTGCCTTGCACCGTTCTCTGCACACCTTATTTTTCTGTGCTTCACTGATACCCAAACGTCCATCATGGAATGTCCAATTTTAGCATGGTTTGCTTCCTTTGAACTTGGGTTCTGAATTAAGTGCCAAAGTAAGGTTTGAATTCTAGAATTTAAGAATGATGGTTTCAAGATTGAACGATTAATGTTCACTCGTAATGTGGTGCTCCAACGTAACTCGTTTAGGTAATTTCTAATTTTTATTATTAACGAATATATGTCTGAGTGTGGCTGCTATTGTTGAATTTATGAATTTATGATTGAATTTGAATATTTATAAACATGTGTAGCATTCAAAAAAAGCCTCTTGTCCCACATGTAACATTCAATTACAAGAACCACCACTGCCCCAAAATTTTCCCCCCTTAACGTTCTTTACGAACGCTCTACTGTGATGACTTCTTCACATGTTCCTGCGTTCGTCTCACGGTCCAAGTAAGAAATGTATGCTTACGCACCGATTGCAAAGCACCTCAGTGAACATTTATTACCATTGCAAAGCACCTCAGTGAACGATTCTTTACCATTGCAAAGCACCTCAGTGAACATTTATTATCCTACGTAAATAACAGGCCCTGACGAACGTCCTATACGCGTTCATTAAATTTTGTTTTAGCTGTGCGAACCATTCAGAGTTCCTATTTACTTTGAAACGTTTGGTAGAATTATGATTAGTCATTAGTTGTATCATTAGTCATTAGTGTTGTCATTAGTTATAAGGATCGCAAATACTATTTTAGGTGTGTTTAAAAATTCACTCTCTATTTATTTTAGTTCGACGTCGTTGTTACGGATGCCAAAGCACACACAAGATTTTTGCATGGATCCGGTCAGCTCTATACGCATCCGGAATGCAGCTCCATGCGAAGGCTCAAATTCTTCTGCAATGTAAGAAGAAAACTGCTGCTTGTTATTTCCTGTGGGGAGATTAGACTGGTTAAGGCAGAACATGAAAGGCACGGGCGAAGATTTATCATAAAGACTTAGAATTCGCGAAGCGATTAACCAACGATTGGTTTACTCCCATTAACTAAAAATAGCTGAACATGCCCTGCAGTTGATGGACTCGAAAAATCGTCTCTATATTATACAGTTATAACAAAAAAAAAATTTGTACATTTTTTGTGGTATACACCTCCATTGCTTGAATCATGTGCCTGTACATGAGACTATGCAATGCAAGTATTTATAGAAATATAATTAGGCGCAAATGCAAATATTAAATTAAGTACAAATAAGGCATTGTTATAAGCAACCTTCATCGATTGATTAAGATGCTATTGATTGGGAGTGACTTTTAATTAACTGTACGATCAAGTGCTCACTGCAGGTTGCCTGACAATGATGCGGTTGTAACACTACATCGACGCAGCGTCATTCATTATTCTGATGAAGATGAAGGTAATTGATAAGCAACTTCGACACGCGCTGGGTCTAAGGTATTATTAATACTCGTATTTCGCGAGTGCGGTGAGCGAAAGCAAGAGGACACAACTCCTTAGACCGCTAACATTTTGATATTAATCGGGATTATTCTATTAGCCCGAGGAAAGTATTCAGGTGCAAAACTTTATATTATTGTGGAAGTACGCATCGTAAAGTTACCGTCCGAAGTATAATAAACAACAGGAGGCGCTTATGGAACCCAAAGAGTGGACGCTGGACTCGTATTATCACCACCTGTGCTACTGGATGCGCGTGTAGCCTGATGTAAGTCAGCGGATAAGCTCGTATGCGTGAGAAAATGAGCTGAATATCTTCGGAAACGTGACCTTTAGAGCCACTGAGCGCTACTGCATGGAGATGACGTGGCAGGTTATGTATAATGTGAACTCGATCTTGCCTCATTACTTTTATGAATATATATAGCTATATTACCTATATATTAAGGTCATTTTCAATATAGAACTTTTAATTTAATGTAAATTCCCGCGCATTACGTACGCATTGTGGTAATCACCATTTAGTAGCGTTTAGCTTACCGGTATGGTAAAAGGATGAGTCATTGTGGTAACCCGTTGTACAGTATTTTGCAGTTCGTAATAAAGCTCTGCCCACTACGGTGTCACCTTTCTTGGCCCTTTATACCTTAAACCTCGGTCACATCATTTGGCGACGAGGATGACTGACCACATGAAGATGTTCCAGCCTGATGTGGAGAGCGTGGAAGAATTCATTCAGCGTTTTAGACTCCAACACAGTGACAAACTCGCTGCGGCTGATGCAAAGAAAGGTTCGTCCTTGTCCGCTATGTACCTTGCAAACGCCCTACCTGTTAACATTCTGACTGACTTGCAACGAAGGTTGAAGCCACGGTTGTTAACCGACGTCAAATATGAAGAATTGGAAGCTCAATTGATTTCGTCTTATGGAGTGAAAAATCCGTTGTTGAAACAAGGGCCTTCATAACCTTGTTTCCTTAAATTGGTTTCATACGTTATGACATTTTTGATTCATTATACTAATTTTAATAATGGGTATGAAGCTAGTATGGTAAAGCAGCCCTGGTTAACACGTGGCCATTGCGTTATGATTACGTAGCACATGTGCTGCTTCTCATGCGCTGCCTGCCGTTACTTGCACATTTGTTTAATTATTACGTTGTCCAATTAACAAGCGGTTGCCTTTAAAAATTGACTCTCGCACGTTACCAAGCTATGGAGCTATAATGGACCCGAAACTCTTACTCGTCTTGTCCTAATTATAATAGGTCCAGTTGCTAAATGCAGAACACCCAGAAACTTTCCCATTTAGCGCGACTTTGACACATGATTTGGCCACTAATTTTGATGGTATTTTAATCAGGTGTTTAATTTGACTTCTAGTTTTCGATAAAGGTTCCCATGCATGTCTACTGCCGATTATTGTTATCTTTACGATTTACGTTACGTCAGCATCATGTAGCATCCATTATAACATAAGTACACTTTAGCGTATGCGCGAGAATGCGAGATCATGCGATTTGTATGAACGCAAAATGAACTTGCGCTACATATGCGACCTTTTCAATTTTATAAGATTTGTAATTCAGTCAGGTTACTCCTTAATTGCACCGCGGGCATGCTGCACTTCACGCGCGGCACTTTTTATTTGGCATTAAGGGAATGATTTGGAAAAGATTTCACTTAATCAACGACCAAAATTCGAATCGAATTATACCTGTTTACTCAATAGGTGGTCATAAGTTCCCTGTGAAAATGACAAGATTTTAATATATCCGTTTAAAGTTAGTAAAACAGTAGCCCGGACAGACGAAAGATTTTCAGTTGGGGAATGATTTCTGCGGATACCTATACCAGGCAATTTCGATATGTCACTTCAAAAACGGCAAATCGCTAAATAATTGTACATCAATCTGTCAATTTGAGTTTAATTCTAGCCTGTCGTTCTACATGCGTGCGTGTTTTTCGAGACGGTATCTATAATACCAGTCGCATCAATGTGTTATCAAAATCTCAATCTTTAAAATTTTCAGGGGGATCCGGAGTTCATAAAAAAACGTGTTAAGTTCAGAAATCAGAATTCGAATTTTGGTTCACCGCCGAAAACTTTTTTATTTGTATTAAAACTTCTGAAAAATTTTAAATGTTGGAACTTGGATTAAATGGAGCACACATTGTAGAAGTGAGGTTGAATTGCTTACCTTCAGGTACAAAGATTTGTCCATTTATGAACTGTTTGCAGGAAATATGGGAAATCATAAATTTTTTGAGATTGAATCGGCATTATTTTATTTGTGTGTTTGTTTGAATAGACTTTTATTGGGTTTTTTGGCGTGCATGTATCGAGATAATGGTAACCGAAATACCACCGAGACTGTACACATGAGATTTTTGCTATGAACAACTACCAAATGGTAGGTAATGGATACGTTCTTCAGAAATCCAAATTCATTCAAATTAATCACTTTATTTTTACTTCTATTGTCATGCGTATTTTATCGAACTGTATGTTGTGATAGATCAGAAATTGTTTATTCCGAGCATGCCCGGCAAGTCTGCCATAATACAACGGCAGACGACCAACGATGCGGTTACAGGGGTTGAGTGATTGTCTATTCTATTCCTATAATAACGCCCACTGCCACAATTCAGTTATAGACGGGCATTGAAAATTAGTATTAAATTATAAGAAATGATCGATTGTCTAATCCTGAGCAGAGTCAGGTTTACAGCTAGCAGCTAGACCCGGTGCTGGGAAGGAAAGCTCTGGGACTTGAAACTCCTGCGATCCCGAATGCTGACAATTTTTTCTAACTAGTGTGAGGTTATAGAGAAAGACCTGTTGAGATCCCCATTGTACTTCCGATTCAACATATTAATTAATTGCCTTTTTAATATTTTTGAAGATTTTTAATTTTAATTTTTTACTCCGACTACTTTTTACAATTCAAACATTTTGTAATTCCTGATATAATAACGCTAACATTAATTTAATTTGTGTGTTTACTTATATACACATCCGGTAGGTAGTGGAGACACATGCTCTAATAACTCTTTTATATTGCAAAGCCTGGCTTCGAGAAACGAACACACATACAAACTAACTTTCACAACATATAATAGACCAGCTGGCAAACTCGATGGTGCTCGGAATTATCAATCCTACACTTTAGTGAATCCTGTTATCGAACCGTCTACTCTGTCATCCTCATTATTTTTAAAAGCAAAGTACTGGAACTGAAAGAAAAACTTGTACACAAATCGATGAACTCAAACTCCCTTCCGTTTGAAATTCGAATACGATTTAGTTACTTGCAAATCAAGTTGAGTTTTAAATTTTAAACCCAACTCCCGTTTGCGGTGTAAAATTATTCCACCAGTGAAATAAAATTGCAGGCCAATGTAATTTCACTACACGATCGGTATCGTGGATACGCGCCGGAATTGCCGCTATATATAACCTTGCATATTAACGGAACCATGTCCAAAGTTAACTTTCTTTTGAATATGTTATAATTTACACAGATACAAGTCAATTTTAGTCAAGGTTTACCACAAACGGAAAATTTCTTTCTTAATAGGATAATATGAAGGTATTTAAAAAATGGGAGAAAAATATATGATCGAAAGTTAAAATCTTATTTTAAATTGCTATGTTCAAGTGTATGTAAAAAAGAAGAATTTTTCATTTTTTAACAAAAGTTAAATGGGTGGGTTTGAACGGTTCTTCCTTTAAATAGAACATATTAAATTCACGGCATTCAGCAAAGCAAGACTCTAAAATTATAGGAATTATCGAGCCCGGGCTAGCCTGCTAGTATGAGTATATAAGAAATTAGCTGAGTATTGTCTCGACCTAGTTCGGGATACTTAATCTCTGAGATTGGGCAATCATGAATAAAATCGTTTTTCGCTATTCATACAGTAAAGTAATGTAAAGTTGGAGGAAGGCCTCTAAAACCGTCATTTATTGTGTTATCGAACACTAGTTATTAATGCACTTCCGCTTTTACTCATATTTTACATTCAAGACATCATTTGAATTTTCTCTCTCAAAAACTAATTTTAAATTCAACCATTTCAACGCATTTGGACTTTGTATCAAAATAAGCGTTAACATCTGGGTAATTTTCATATACTAGTTGGTTTCGTGAATACGGGCTTGCACATTCCTTATGTGCCAGGATTTAGACACGCGCTACAATATAACAAATAGATCAAATATGAAGAGTAACTTAAGGAACAGTTCTGAGTGTGGCTTCAATAAGGCATGAGTGGTGAACGCATTGCCTTTGGGTCGAGTTGCCGAGATCCGGTTTGCTGTGTCAGCCGAGAAGAATGTCAGGCCAGCGGCAGAGTTGGGTAAGCGGAAGCTGCATGGGATGTTGCCTTGCTTCACTTGTACCGGCTTCTCGGTATTGCTCCTGCCAGTCCTACGAACAGCAGCTATATGGGCTTCATATATAGCCCTTATATACATGTATACCCCTCTGAATAGCAGCTATACGGGCTTCATATATAGCCCTTATATACATGTATACCCCTCTGAACAGCAGCTATACGGGCTTCATATATAGCCCTTATATACATGTATACCCCTCTGAATAGCAGCTATAAGGGCTTCATATATAGCAATTATATATACCCCTCTGAACAGCAGCTACATGGGCTTCATAGAAACGTGGGATCTAGAAGACACACCAGGAGTACAAGTGTGCTCCATGAAGTGCACGTGTAACTTGGGTGTAAATATATTCGTATATATGTATACATATAATTGCTTTATTCATTGCTAGCAGGTTAGCCGTCGTTGATCATGGTAGATAATTCTTGCAATTTTAGAATACCTTCATGTCAATTTCGAACCCATCATCAGGAAAACATATAAACGCTCGAACACACTTAACTTTGTCGAATATCAATAATATTTATTATTTTCGTAAAAGAGGCTGTTTCCCGCCCTATTCATTTGCAATGAGCTAAATTAAAACTCAGAAAGAGGTCTAAATGTTTCATCATTGCATATTGAGGCGCAATCTAAGTAAAACTCACCAAGTTTATTGATAGGGCACGAAAGTGGGCATTGGTAGCCACTGTTCTCTGCGACATAATAGCAACCGTTGTAGCTCCCTGCATTAAATGGCATACACCATAGCGATTTGTAGAGGTTACTTCTATCCTTCTATTCCGCCTCGAGTTCTGACTTCACTCAATTACCAAAAAAAAATTAAGATCGCATCGAAGAGTCCCCAAGCTCACGAAATAATTGTGCGAAAACCGTCCAAAATCAGAAATATGAAACGAAACTGATTTTGTACATCACTAGATAAACTTTAATTAATGTAAAATTAACATGAACGGACGGGACCCCTGAGTATCGATGAGCTGTGACTAAGTTGGAAATGTACTCTAGTTACACATTAAAATTACAATAGAAATAGTTAAGTTTATGAGCATGTGACTTGATGCTGTGCTGCCACTGCACCGGATGGAGGGACCTTATATGAATGCATTACTCACACATGTTCCGTTAAATTCAAACCGGAAGTGAGTAAGATAAAGTGAGTGTTGTTACAATTGGATTATCTCGCGCTTGATTAAGCGAAACACTTGGTTCATATATTCATGCCATGATGAGATAATGCAGCACAAACAAAATAGTAATGCTTACTGAAAGTGAATAATTATAATTGTTTGTTAAGTCATCATTGCTAGGCTTGAATGTTACTGAAATGTGCCTCCTTAGCAAACCCTCAGTTCTCTTATCAGTAGCGGTGGCAGTCCTCAGCCGTCTAGACTCGGTACATTGATTAGCCGCAGCTTGTAAACAATTTATTTAACTTGAATCCATTTAAATTTATTTCTTACTCGCACCATAAGCCCTATAGAGAGCTATTATAATGCACGGCGCAGTACAAAAACAATTTAATTGCAGGCTTTTAATATTTAGAATAGTATGGAATAATACAGGGAATATAATATAAGTATTAATATAATTATTATTACATTAAATTATTATTAAATTTATCAATATATTATTTATTAAAATTTATATATAAATAATTATAATATTAAATATAAGTATTAAATAATTGATACCATTCTAGAATTATATATATTATAATGGAAATATCATGAATGAATAAATATAAGAGTAAAGGAATAGCATCCTCTATTTGACTCAAGCAATTAACTACTTATTATTAATTATTTCATGTTAAAGTCGCTGCGTAGAGTCGCTATTTTGAACTAATTACCTCTAGTTTGGTGCCCAGGGTTAGGTTTATCCGCAGCCTCGTTAGCGCGCCATCAATTAGCAGTGCGAGGGGACGGCAGCGTATCCGGAGCTGCAGATAGGCGCTGGTGTTGGCTGGGTTGGTATCATAGATGTCGGTACACTGTGGCTAACATTAACTGCATTTATGAATAGTTAACTACACTTAATGAGTATTCCTGACACTCATTAATACACAATGAGTGTTTTAGGCACTAATTAAGACCTAGAGAGCTTGCATTGTTGCAACCAAATCAAAAGTGTGATGAGCTATCCAGTGACATGGTCCTGATGAAACTAATTTTTTGGTCATATTTAAATCGTAAAAGTTATCCATATTGTCACAGGATAATTCCTATTTCTATCTTGGGTCCACGCAATGAAATTTAACTAGTTAATTAAGAAGAGACATGTAGAGGAAAGCCCTGGTGTTTGCACATGTACAGAACACAAGCTCATGATACGAGACGTGCTGAGGCATATGTATAGCGTGGGCCGTGGGCGGTGAACATCCTTCCGGTGTGATAAGGTGCTGCTCTGTGTGCTTGTCCTTACGCAACACTCGAATATATCACTACAAACTAATTTTATTTCATTTCTATTGATTCTTATTTAGTTAATGGCATTCATCATAAGTTGTTTTACTTTAATGATGATTTTCCTTAGAAAGGATTAACAGTGAATTTTCTTGAAATCCTTTTGGACTTCTCTATCTTAATGCGCCAAATTTAACTTATTGGTATTTTTTATTGGTGAATCAGCAGACATTCCTAATTGGTTTTATTTCAATTCATGCAATAGTCCAGTAGTTGATTTATCGTCACTTATCACTATCATGTTTTCCATTTATAATGCGTTGAAGCGGCATACATTCGCGCATGCGTGGTGATATCTATCAGCGGGTAAGCATGCACTAATTTGTGCATGCTTACCCGCATGCACAAATCGTGTAAACATTTTAATCGATTTAACTTGAAAGGTAATTCTTTGAATAAAATAAGTTCGGCTAAAGTGAGCTAAATTTAAACCTAACTCCGATTTTCTAACGATCCCCTTTCTACATCATTCCCCATTTGCCCTAAAATTTTGTGGCACCTACCTATTTCTCTTGCATTCATCTCTATAAAGATGTGGTTTTACTTCGTCAACTCTGTACTCCTATTATTATAAATTAAGAATACAAAAATTCCCTTGTTAACCTGTTACACCATAAATGAGGCACCGTTTCCCCGTATTTTTTCCTCTTTAACCCCTAATGTCCACTCCCCGAGTTTTCCCAGTGCCGCTCAGCCCGTATTTTTGCTAGCATATGATGCGTTTCCTGCAACGGCTCGTAGCCATGATGCCACAACAGACACCTGATTCACGCCACGGCTGCCGATGTGTACAGTGTATACCCCGAGCCAATGTTCTCACATTTCTCAGGTTTTCCTTTCGGACGTTGGTTCTCTGACACAAGGAGCTCCTTGTGCAAGCCACGTTTCCGGCCTCACGTCGAGCAACATTCCTGCTCATGCAGGCATGGTCTGCTCATCTTCTTCCTACGCACAATTTAGTAGTTTTTCTTAGTCGGACTTCATGCTTTTTCTTGTGTACCTACTTCCATCCTTAATTAAATAACACACAGTGTTAATTATCAGCAAAAATAAACACGGGGTGTAAGGGTTATTTATAGGGTTTATATACCGTAACAAAGAGAATTATAAAGGGTCATTTGAATACATTCCCTTCTTTTTCCAGCTATTTAACATCCAACTATAACCGTTCGGCTATCAGAGGGATGATAGGACCACGGTAGAGCATTTATTTAATTAATCCTCATATGATGATAGTATTTATATAAATACCTAATGCACCATGCAACTCTCGGTCCAAGTTAATCTCTTGATAAGGAAGTTATGGGTCAACATTCTACTGCAACACGCGTTTCCGGTCAATTCCCTTAACATTTCGATCGACAGTTATTATCAATTAGCGTTATCAGCCGAGGGCTCTTACTATCTCTGTTATCCGCGGATCAGGCGCCGGTCATGTGTCCCACGTGTTGTGTGAGATTAATTAATTTTCTACTTTTAACAACCAAGAAATTTATATCATCAGTCTGCTTATATCGCAAGTTCACAAGGAATTTAAAAGCAAATAAAACGCAAAGCAAATTCACCATATCGATATTGAAATATCGATATGGTGAATTAGCATGGCGTTTTCTTTGCTTTTAAATACCAAGAAATTTACATTGTATTTTTCTATATTTCCCCGGATATATTAACAGGTATTTAAAAGCAGACGCAATGATAACAAATTTCGGATGAGGGTAAGCGCGCGGAAGCGAAAATTTTACCTTTGATTAGATAATTAACTTTTTCGGCAAGTTTTGTAATGAAAATCAATTTCGCATGGAAGATGTCTCTTGTGATTTCGTTTCTAATTAATCCCGCCCTTATTCCAAACGTTGGTGAGTTAGAAATTACCTGGCAACAAAAAATATATGTAAGTGACATATATAGTTCTCAAGTTCAATCAAAATTGATTAAACTATCAAACAAAACACCGTGCTCTCAAATTGATCGTAACAAATTTCCAACTTATTGACATATACGAGTAGGTACTCGAGGTGCCACCATTGTAGGCAGGCCGTGGGTAATATAGCACGATATCTGCTGATAAAAAGGGTTAGGATCTTCTCACGCGATATCAGTAATGGGCCGCAGTATTGCTACTTCATTTATGAGGGCTGGAGACTCGGAAGAAACTACGATAACGTAACTCTATCAGCCAATACCCATTCCGGCTTTTACCTGAACTATCCTATTGCTGACGTCAGTCCTGAGAGTTACGCTGATCGCAGTTATAACAATTGACGTGAAGTCTTTCGAAACTATATAACTGCTACAAGATCTGGTGGAGCGGCCGATATGGACGTTAAAATTCCAAAGTTCGTATCAAGAATCCGTTCACTCATACTACTTTTTTCCATATTTAGATACAGCAAACATCTACAAATTACGGGGCAGATTAAATAAAAGTCCTAATTTCAAAATTTGATACAATTTTCATTCATTAGCATTTTAGGAAAATTTTGCGATAGTGATACAATGTTACTAATGTTATTCTACTTGCCAAGTTGACTATTCTCTCCGCTGAAGTCATCAATTTCTACTACTCACCAGGAGCTACTAAATATGCTAATTAAGCTCAAAAATGTCTTCATTCAGCGTATGTTACAAAATCATTCGTTAAGATGCAGCTTTGCGTGTGTACATTAGCATTTCTTCATCTCGACCTACAGCTCCTGCCTGCACGAAGCTGCATGTCCGTCTCGTCTCTTCTTCATCTCGACCTATAGCTCCTGCCTGCACGAAGCTGCATGTCCGTCTCGTCTCTGCTCATCTCTTAATTTCGGCTTTCACTGCTTTCGATCTCTCACAATCAGACGAAACTTTCTTCCTCTTGCGTGAGCGAGCAAGTGGACAACCCACACATCCATACGTAATCAGCCATACTTTAACGTAACAACTACTAATATTCTAGCTTTCTTCGGTTGCTCGCGTGAGAGTTTTATCCCTTACAGTTTTCCCTTGTACGGTTATCCTTCTGACGGCCGCCTGCGTAACCGCGCACTTTTTCCATTCTCATGCTCAAGTTCCATATGGAACTTTCCTCTGACCAGTCATTCTCTTATCAATAATTACAGAAGTTCACAACTCTGAAATTTCGAGTTTTTCTATGTGATTCCTTCATAGTGGATTTAGATTTTTTTCTAATTGTGCATTTCTGCATTCTTTGTTCAATTTTTCTAATGTTTAATAAATATTTTTCTTCGAACCCCTTTCACGCTGTTTTCACAATCGCTTGCGGAAAATTTCCATCCTGAAAATCTTACGTCCTTTTCAGCTTTTCCGCTTTTTAATCCAGAGGTGTGCGCTTGAATTAAAAAGATTAAACATTCCATAGCCAAGTTTTCAATTCATGCCGTATTAAAAAGAATTTATGCAACTCTTTCAATTTATTTCGTATGCTTGGCAAGTCAACTAAGATTCGGTGAAAGCTTTAATCCTGAATGATATACCCACATGAATGGCTTTCATAATTCTGAATCGTGCACCACGATCTTGACAAAAAGACTTGGTCTCATAAAATTTTCATATACAAGCAATAAAGGTGATTTTAATGCTTATAGATGAGGTGGAACCAATTGATGTTTACCAATACATGCATTACACCGGCCTCCTAACTTATCAAGTGGCTGGCACAAAGCCTAACAAACTGTGACGTACATAAAAGTTCCATCATAATACCACAGAGCACATTAATAATATTCACGGTGCAGATGCTCAGTGGTACGCCGACAACTGCTTGTATTGTGCACGAGCAGCTTTGTGCTCATCGCCCAACGTACAGCCGTGCACCATGTACTATGGTACAGTCGCGTGCACTTAGGCAGCTGATGTACAATGTACAGTCACGCGCACTCTTACAGCTAAATGCACTGTATGTACTATCTCGTGCGCTCGAACACTGATGCACTGCTTACAGTCGCGTGCACTGGTGCAGCTGAAGTGCAATGTAAAGTAGTGCACATACCGGCGTTAGATGTAATACGTACAGTTGTACTCGAACAAAGAATAACTCACACGAGGGCCCTTACATACAGTAAGTGCTGCGAATGGAGCAAGATTTTTTCATCCATACTAACATCATGGACTTTAACTATAATTTAATAGTTATATTCAAAATATGGGTGACTATTTAAGTCGGATGCTTCGGAAACAAGTTGTTCCCGCCCTGGGAGTGCGCCGTAACTATTTGTGCCTGGGAGTGCGCCGTATCAGGTATTTTGCCGAATATGTGTCCGGTGAAAGTTTTTTAACAGAGATCGCAATGTTTACTATTTCAAATGAATAGACTTTTACTTTTCTCATACGCTGGGCCTCGCTAAAAACCTGGAAATAAAACCAAATTATAGCGGAAACGACTATGTAGTTGTCAACAAATAATTTATCACATATGACTCTATGTGAGGCTGTGTACATTTAAATTACACCAGGAAGTAACGTGGCCATGGAAATCCACTATTTCTGTCCGAGCTCCTGCCTCTATTAATGTTGCTTGTGACTGTGTTGTGTGGTCATATCGCCCGCCTTCAGAAGAACGTTCAAGCCGCAGAAATGGAGTGTGAACAATACAAGTGTTGCCACGATGAGCAGCCATTGAAACTCTCCTAAGATTAAGCGGTATTTAAAGTGACGAACGAGGTGTGGACTTTTTTATTTAGTGCCCTAATGTCGCCATGCTTCTCAATGGTAACGAAGCCGAACTGCCTGATGCGCGTGACGCCTAAAATCTGGCCAAGTAAAAAGATCTTGGGACGTGAATTGCGTAAAAGGAAAATAAATGATCCCCGGAAGTAATTTATTTGAGGGACTGTTTTACATTCATTTCTCTAATTAGAAATGGTTAAAGTTCTAGGGGAATTATTCACAATTGTACTACATCATCTGCAGCACGTAAAACTACTACATTTTAAGCGCATGTTTATTTCTATTCTCTATTGCGAAAATTGGCATTTTCCCTTCAATATCAATGACCGAGCTAGCTTCGGTAATATAGAAAACAGTGGAAGCATATCATATTAATTATGCGAAACAGGTATCAGGGATACGAAGGTGCAGAGAATAAATAACGTCACAGTTTGTCGAAGCACAATAATATTGCTCGAACCTGCACCAAGAGACGAACGATTTTGCACCTCCTTATCGAAGGCTCCTCACTGCATGAGATGCTGATGAATCAATAACAGTAACTCTCGGTGAGTTAATCTAACCATATTAGCTTAAATCTACTATGGTGGTGGCAAATTCAACTCACAGTGATAAATTGATGCTAAATTTACCCAAAGCGACGAAATTTTCAGCGTGGTATCCAGGTTAACCGGGCACAGCTTTTGGTCCCTTTGTGATCGTATAATGTGACACGTGCACAATCATGGACAAATCGGTGTGCCACAGCAGCACACAGCCTTCGAGTGTGTGGACGGCAATCAATCAATGGCTCCTTTATTCCATACTCTTGCTCACAAAGACCATCTTCTCTTTAGCCCCTCCACTTGCTATGACACCTCCACAAAACTTAACCTCTCGCTCCGTCAACTTTTATTCTCAAATCGCATCTAATTTTCACAGAAAAAATGTGGTGTAGCGGCATAACTTCGACTTGCCCGTCGAAGCTTTGATTTTCATGCCACTTAAATTCCAATTGAGGAAAAGTGCCAAATTGTCGACAAACAAACTTACGGAGCAAAATAATTCTTATACATTCAAGCAAAATTTACTCTTTTTATAATCTCTCGATTAGATTCAACTTGATATCTCGATGACTGTGGCGTTTCACTCAACCAAAACTGAAGCTTCACGACCAGTTTTACCCTTAAGTTAATTATCATTTGTTTCTGATACATGATCATACATCAATTGAAAGATGGCCAAGATGAAAACCCAAAAGATTACTTTAACTATTCAGCCCTATAATTATTCTCAAGCTAGCAATCGTCGTTTATTTTGTTATGAGCAATTTTCTAAATTCTGTACAAAAGTACAAAAGTGTCACCGCAATTGTTAACATTACTGTGCATAAAAAACTGAGCTAAAAATGTGTTCATGGCTGAGTTGTTAAGCGTGATGAATACTCTTTCTCACCTGCCGTTCTTTTGTCCACATTCATGAGGTGTCGGTACAGAAGTCAGTAGAAGAAGCATGCGTAATATATTCTACTCATGGATCTAATGGGAAAATGTACTGTGAGGCGGGCAGAGGAGGGAGGATCGCAGGGGATAACTTTAGAAAAAAGAAACATTTTTTCTGTCATGGGATCAAGGGAGAGTGTGAAAAACTGACGTGCCTCGACACACTTGAATGGCATCAAGGTATACAAACCTAGAATTTGAAGAGTAAATGTCTGCTCGATTCGACGCATGTCGAATTTCAGCGTTAACTTCCAACTGCTATGGTCACCGAGTAGTTTAGCCCTATAGGCATTCAGAGGAAAAACTTTCCATGTAACGACGAGTAGACACTGATTTTACATTGTTCTGTTCTTTGTCTTATAGATGCATAAAGGATTGCAGAGTAAATAATAACTATGTATTATAATAAATTTGGGCGTTTGGCTAGTTAGTATGGAAGAACTTTTCCGTTCAAAAACGAAATTAATAAATAACAGGTTTTATCTTATTAATATTTGAGACTGGCTCATCGTGTACTAGATACTTGTGGTGTTCAATTCTACTTGATGCTGCAACAGAGATCTTTTGATCTCTTATACGATCGCTATTCCTGAACCAAACCATCTTGTTCGGAGAAAAATCCACGTTATAGTTTGACTGACATCATTGGGATTCACAGCCGCGAGTTTAATGGACAAATACCTTTCATTGGGTCTACTATGCAATATCTTTCATTGCGTCTATATACTAGCAATGCAGGGCCGGACGTCGAATCTTTCTTGCTGTTCATATCGAGTGCTGAGCTGTCCTCGTTCATTATTTATTAAAAGCACCGTTCATTACACCTGTAATGCTTTTCAGTTGGTTCTTCTCTTTTGTTTCCTACAAATCCATAGAAATACAGATAACGCTCATCTAATTAGTACTTTAATAAAGTTACAACAATCACTTTGTATACATAAGTGATATGTTAGAATGAGGCTTCCGACGAGGATGGGAGTTTAGAATCAAAACCCTATAATACATAAAATACCTACTTCCTGATAAGCTCAGGTCTGCTATACTGTTACAACAGTAATATATTGGGACATTTGTCAATTAGAAAGAACACTAGAACACCAAATCTGAGAGGGTGCTTCGATCAAGCGACCACCTCACACCGGATACTGTGAATCATTCATTCATTGTAGATCCTAACTGATAAGATAATTCTTTAGCATTCCTTGTGTATGACTCGTGGAATTCATTTCCATGCAAGGTATTGTCTCTGGGAATCAATTGGACGCAGGAAATTCACGATGACATCTGCAACCTGATGCATGTTGCATTACTTCCTTCTCAGTCATGAGTGACCGATGAAATTCACTGTCATGAGAGACCGATGAAAAGGCGATGGCGAATCGGTTATGAAACAAGGCAACAAGCTTCAATTTGCTTCGTAGCCCAATAAGAGGGCTAGCTACTGAGTCTATATCTCGTTGTAGGATCTACCGCAGCTACGAGTGATCTTATAGCGATGAGCATCATGATCAAATGAACATCTGTATCAAAGTACTTTATTGTCCGGGTTATGATTGCAGCACTTCTTTACTCTAGAATTTCTTCTTCGGGTGCAAGAGGTGTCACCTCTAGAAATAATCGTACTTAACTTTCGGATGTATTTCAATTAAAGGAAAGAATCGTAGCCTCGCAAAGATATCTTCGAGCGTTTACGGTCCCTACACTCGTGCGTACGAGCGACTGCAGCTGTCCGGCGTTCAGTGGCCGTCTCACTTGGGGCGTAGTAGAGAATATTATTTCAGTGACACGAGTTTTTAAGAACATTCGCATGTTTCCTTAGGTACTATTAGGAAGATGCCTCCTTTAAGTTATCAAATTGAGGTCGATAATAAACTCTAATAATATTTAATCCCAAACAAAAAAAATCCTATCGTATTTTAAAATGTATCCTATCAGATCCTGAATTTATTCTGAGCTACATTCACAGAACTGGTCCATGCTGCCGGGATTTCAGACACCTTTTTTTTTTCTTCGCCAGCCTTAGGGAAGTTCTTTTTATGGCTCATTTATAATGAGATGAGTGACTATTGCTTTGCGATTATTATTTTCTGTGCATTTTGCCCAAGTAAAGTGTTGTAAGAGGCACGAATTTCCAAACTCAAATTTTCAGCTAAGATAAGTAAGATAACATTATGTATTTAATTTTTTATTGTTGTGCTAAAACTTCTTGGGTCACTTCATGACCAAGACTACAATAAGCGTCATCCCAGTGGGCCACGATGCCCTCCCACATACCCGGATCTTGCCCTCCCCCGCGATAAGTAACTAGAAGTTCAAGCCGTGATGTGCCGACGCACGGTAGCCTTACTACAGTGATGCGGACTGTGGTGTGTGTGTGTGTGTACGCTGAGGTGTTATTACTTAATGTACGATGCTGGGGGACTACTTTATCACTGTATATCGACACCTATATATTATTATCAAAAAATTAATGTTCAGATGAATATTTCGTTTAGTGATTTTTGTTAAACCTCAAAAGGTATCCAACGCATCTATTGTATGCAAGTCGTTCACATTTTTAGCATTACGTTTCAAGTGTAATATTACATATTTACTAAATGAAATTCGCAACTCAGAACAGTTTGCGCAGATGCCTTGATTAATAAATGCATGTTTCGGCGTTGTGCGTGAGCTCTCACCTACTCCTACATCCTAATGACATCAATTATTCGGAATGAGTTGTGCTTATTGGAGCAAATTTCGACCATGCAAATGCTCGGGCATTAATGAAGGTATCTTATCCGCAGCATAGCTACCCGGAACTGGGGCCGGCTACGACTCCGCTTTATTTTGCTTTGAGTTTTTTGAGTTTTTGTTTACCGGACGATGTCTTGGAAGTGGAGTGGGGGAAAAATTTGATTTTAGGGAACTGACATGCTTGAAATGGAGTGATGGAGCTGGAGTGGTGGACTGCATGGCTATTACAGCAGGATTTGGCAGCTGTTCTCGATTTATTATTAAAATATTGTTGTTTACTTTCTGCTGCAATTTGCTACTCTAATTTGAGTTTCTCCAGAGAGTGTTCACTGAAAACGCAAACATTCGTAGCAAAGTTCTAGACTGGCCGCTTTGGTCAATGTTTGCATGTATAAAGTAAATCAATGAATGAAGCCTACAATTATTTTACGATTCTTAATGATGATGACTCCGCGCTGCAGAATTATTTTAATGTTACAATTTCCGCTCACTTGGAAATAAACTTTAAGATATTAGTATTAGTGTATATGAAATTTCACCTGTACGGAATTTGGTGATGTGATGAACGTCATTTCGTGCTGTACTTTTCTTCACATTTCAACAGTTTTTTTTTATTATTGGCCACCAATGTCATTGCTAAGAATGCAATCCGATATCTAATTTTCAGATAAAAAGGAAAATGACCATTAAGCAATAATGATAGGTTGAAATGATTTCCTGAAAATAATTCGACATATTTTAAGACAGTTGTCAATTTAGAGTACACTTTTTCAACTATCGCAGAACTGAAGTTTGATTCGGAGTCTAACTGAAAATGTCGCCGTAAATCGTGTTTTTGCTGCTGTCCACCGCCGTGCCAAATTCCCGAGTAGCTCTGACGTCTGTGTGTAGCACAATCACAGTGCAAACAAACAGAATTTATTATTGATGAATCCTGCGTTTTATGTTATTAATTTGCGAAGGTCTTATTTCAACATGAATATATCATATGCCACCATGATCCAATAATGCTTTATATTTCAAGGTTACTCCTTCATACCAAGTAGCAGATCAGGACATACCAGCGCCGGCCACTCGTCGGCCAACCACCGCACACCGATACGACGCCGATATCATGAAACGCAGTATGCTTATCTGTACTGGCTTTAGCGACGTATCCACAGCCGCGGTATTTAAATGAAACACTAAACATGGTGTCATTAATTATGTTTCTCTTATTTTATTCATAGTTAATTTAATTCACGTTTTATATACAACAGATATAAGTCACTGCAATGCGACTAGTTACCATGTTGAGTTACGGTATCATATTTTAGATAGAGTGGAAACTGAGCCTTTGAATTTTTCAGTTGATTTCTGATGCTACAAAATTTTACAAGGTTCATTAATAATAAACTATATGCAGGAGCAAGTCGAATCTATTCGAGAAGGATAGGGGAAATATTTATTATTTCCTGTGCGATTTTATTACACGAGCTCAACACTAGTTCAGCTTCTATTTTGTTCGAATAAGAACCCACAGTTCCTCTAGTGTATGCCCAAGTTCATCATTGTTGTAATTATCTACGGAATCATTCATTCTTAAGACCGTTACAAAAAAATTTGGTGATATTAGTACAGGGCAGATGATCTTCGCCTGCATACACTTCCTTGCGCTGGCGTCACGACGAGTCGGCCTCTGACGTCAGACGAGGCAGGAAGTTGGCAAACTCTACAGGAAAGCTCGGTCACATGCACATTCCGCGAGCGTCTTCATTTTTGTGCCCAGGTATATTCCTGTAGTGCCTCACGCACCCTGATTACATCCAACGACCGCTGCTGCTGAGGACACTGCAGCTGTTGCTGATATATTCCTGTAGTGCCTCACGCACCCTGATTACATCCAACGACCGCTGCTGCTGAGGACACTGCAGCTGTTGCTGATATATTCCTGTAGTGCCTCACGCACCCTGATTACATCCAACGACCGCTGCTGCCGAGGACACTGCAGCTGTTGCTGATATATTCCTGTAGTGCCTCACGCACCCTGATTACGTACAACGACCGCTGCAACTGATGATACTGCAGCTAGTATTAGTGCTGCTGTAGCAGAAATCGTTTGTTACCATGGTAAGTTCTAGTGCAGCTGGGGTTGTAATTATTGTTGTTCTAATTGTTATTGTGAAAGTGAGTTTGAGATCGTACGCTCTCAGTCTTCCTAACAAAGTTGTATAAATTATCACATCAGTTTTACGAACTTGTGATTGCGTCGTCATTGAGAATCGTTCATTCTGTGTATTTTTAGAGTTGTTAAAGACGTTTGTTTTGTTGTAAATTAAATTTAAATCTGATGCTCCTTTTCTTTACTTTTAAATCTTATTCAGCGTGAGCTTAATGTTATCTAAGTTCATTTCCATGTATATTCAATGCGAAGTGGACTGCAGTGTACAGACGCCACGAGAGCAGGCATGGACTGAGCTCGGCAGCAACACTCAGCCAATGGTTTATATGCAAGGCCAGTCTCGTAACGCAGTTAGTGTCGTGACTACGCACAAAATCATGCGCCTGATTAACGTAGTATCCGCCTTATCCTGGACCATCTTCGTGCAAAAGAATCTTATAATGGCAGTCGAGCTTTGCTGCGTCTAGTGGACTCTGTGTTTGGGCCACTTGAAGCGCCTGGGAGATATCGCGCCGTGTTGTTGCCCACTTCGCTCTGCGCTGGTAACGTCTAAACCGCGACTCTGCAGTAAATTCCGGTGTTTTATTGCCCCACTCCTTTGTATCTTGATCCTAGAAAAATATAATTGATAATTGGATTAAATTAAATTACATTTTCTTAACTTCAGAACTAGAATTAGGGTGATGGTGGAACTTCTTTAATCTTGTTTTTAATTAATCTTCTTCTTTATTTTGTTCGTGTATGAGTGAAACGTAAAATTACTCCTCCGTTATTCTGCTAGATTCCTTACTTAGCTAAGTACTTACCCTGGATAAGTGTTGAAGGGTAAAGCATAGAGTGTAGTATAAGTGTATAGAGATAAGTGTATAGAGATAAAGCTTAAACTTGCATTGAGTATGCATAGAGTAGACCTGTCGCTTAATTAGGCAGAATTCATGCGATTGCCCTTTTGTACTTTTGCCTCAGCAAATGCTCCTTGTGCAGACTTGACTGCAGTATACCGGTCAAGATTTCAACGTACATCGTCAAACTAAAACATTTACTGTAGACTATAGAAATATCTTATTTAATATTGAAATCGTTATTGTTGATGAAAAAGTATTTGAACTGACCATGCATGCAAACTCCAATTTCTTTGATACGAGAGGAACTAATTTAAGTAGCATCCCTTTTGAAAATTGTTTGCTTCAATCACTTTTCTGTTTACTATTTTTGGTCAGTCGCCACTAAAAACACTCGAGGACACAAGACCTAATCACACCAAGCGGATGCAGCAAGAAGCCCCATGCACGACTCTCCCGGAACAGCGAGAGGCTCCCAGCACCCAAGAGTTCGCCGCCACCTTCCATGGACCTTTAACGTAAGATAAATTAGCAACGAGCTTCTGCAGCAACTACGGTTGCCAAATGATGATCTTACTGACATCATACCTCCGGACGACTCTTCATGTTACTCCGGACGGACGGCTCTTTAATTCCATCCTCTTATCAACGGAACTGCTGGCGGATGCTAAACGTATAGCTGAAAATGCACGATTCTTAACGTCTATCCTTAGTTATCATCAATCTTTACGTTAATTGGTATTCCCACCGTAGCAATGATGCGTCCCGAGTTTTTTTTTTTGCTTGGATACCGGTAGGAAGTTTTGTAATTAACGCTTCGAGTCTCCTCGGAATTATCGTAATTTCTGACGCTGGTCCGTTTTCGTTTTATCTGTTGGTTGTCAAAAGTTTACGGCTTTTTGCAAAGAACTTAGTGGACTAGACAGAAGTCCCTCAGTAGACGTTTTTCGCCCAGACGTCTCCGTGGACGCGGTCCTACCGTAACTTGCTAATCATAATCATAGACCAATGTTTGGCAGACCCGTGTCTTATCTAAAGACTCTTGTATGGAACGACTTCTGCATGCCTCCCCGAGTCCCGACTATTCCCCTACTCTTGTGTCGGGACGAACCCTCACCTCCACGGTCCCTTGGAAGGTCAGTCAGCATTCCAAGCAGAAGCGCAAGGATTACGGATGTTGTCTGGAATCACCGGACAATCTCGTGCCAATATTCCGAGCTGTGCGTCGTTTATCATGGCGAGTCGTGCGCGCCGCCGACCCCTACTAAGCTTCTGAAAGCATCCGCTTGCTTCTGAGTCGTGTCGCTGATCGGTGTCAGAGGGAGGGAGTACCACAACCGAGACATAGAGGAAAGGGAGGGTGTCTCGAATCATTATGCATGTGAGAATAAAATAACTCAGCGTTTTGTTGGTTGCATAGGTATGTGCGACAACCTGTTTCAATATCTGGAATGCTATGGAAATTTGTTCCTAAAAATGACTAGAGAAGTAAGCAAGTTGCAAAAACGCGTTGTTCAGATAAAAAAATCCTGTGTATTATTTGGTGACGACTTATGAAGCTAAGCCGTTGTCATCGAGTGAATTGTTTCTCAAACGCAAGTTAACTTATTTTTATCATTATTCATTATTATACTGAATTTTGGCTTTGATTTGTATAATTCACACACCTCCTCACCAACTCCTCGAGATATTGAGAAACACTCGTAGAATTTCGACACATGAACATCATAGATGAAAATTAAGAGGAACGTGATTAATTATGAATCAACACGCGACACTTGTGTGAATCTTGTGAATCACGAAATGTTCATGTTCAGTAAATTTATTGCTTACCGGTATATAAGCAGTAAAATTTTTTATAAGCAGTAACATTTTTTCGTTTTATTTATTTCGACTTTTTCATTTTCAAGCAAATATTGGTCCAAATTACACACAAACATGCTTGCTAATATTCTAAGCTAACAGTGGGAGGCTTTAACAAACAGGCAGTTGCTACGAACTACGCAGGGTATTTCCTTTATGTTGTCAGTTTGCGCAGAGACCAGCGTCGGCAAATTTTAAACTTCGCTGATGATGCGCACTGATCAGCTGCAGCGGGGGAGACGAAGAGGAGTGTTGGGAGTGTGATGTTTAGGGAGTAACAGGTGTGTGGTGTTTAGGGAGATAACAGGTGTATGGTGTTTAGGGAGTAACAGGTGTGTGGTGTTTAGGGAGTAAGAGGTGTGTGGTGTTTAGGGAGTAACAGGTGTGTAGTGTTTAGGGAGTAACAGGTGTGTGGTGTTTAGGGGAGTAACAGGTGTGTGGTGTTTAGGGAGTAGCAGGTGTGTGGTGTTTAGGGAGTAACAGGTGTGTAGTGTTTAGGGAGTAACAGGTGTGTAGTGTTTAGGGAGTAACAGGTGTGTGGTGTTTAGGGGAGTAACAGGTGTGTGGTGTTTAGGGTGTGTTTAGGGAGATAACAGGTGTGTGGTGTTTAGGGAGTGACAGGTGTGTAGTGTTTAGGGTGATAACAGGTGTGTAGTGTTTAGGGTGATAACAGGTGTGTGGTGTTTAGGGTGATAACAGGTGTGTGGTGTTTAGGGAGTGACAGGTGTGTGAGCGTGTGCCTGTCAGGTGATTCCTTGCGTACACGCGCTTGACAGGTGTATCCTCAACGTACGAGTTCCTGCCCTGTGTACCTGTATAATCACGTTCGTGTGCGACAAGTGTCTCTTGCACGTATTAAGGCCAGACATGAAAAAGTGCACATGTCATTCTAATGGCATGGTTTTTCATACCTAATCATGCATAACGGGCATATTTTACACGAAACTGCATTGTTCAACGTTACTTTTCTGAGCATTGACGTCACTGCTATCTATTTATCAACATAGTTTCGGTCAGCATCCCTCATTAATTCCTCCTCTACTTGTGTGATCGATTCACTGGAGTAACTTGCCTCGTATTAGGTTGTCATTAATATCATCTTAAACCAAAATGAAGCCAAAATTCCACCACTTCTATAATAATCTCTTGAAATTTTTCTTAGTCTGACGTCACAGTAGACAGTTCCGATACTACCGATAAGGGGACGCTGCCAAGGGCGACACATGCTTCGTCTCTTTCCTTATTGTGCGATCTCACTGGAAATATTTTATTTAGATGTTAAGTTAACTTTTCACTCGCCCTCTTCTCGACATGACAGCCATAGAACCCGATAACCTCAATGAGATTTTTCTCTATTTATGCTTCAATTTGCTTCAAAACAGCAAGTGAGTTCTTAATTATAGGTCCGCTCGTGTCAGCAGTGGTGTGTGATCATCCTGCGTTACGTTGCTGTTAGCCTGATAAGATATTGCAATTGGAATTCAAATTAACCTTTTTTTATTAATTGATCAGTTGTTCATCGGAGCATAAATTTCCTTTTAAAAGTAATTACTGCAGGTGTCCTAGCATTCCAACATTTATGACAGCTCGTCATTGCCTCTTTCTTTCCCTTAATTCCTCCCTTCTTAGTCATTATTTTGTTGCTAATAACGCGCGTCTTATATGGTAGCTGACAGATAGCAAACGGTGATACCGGCTTTAATTGTCAAGGTGTGACCTACAACAGAAATACACTACAGTGCGTCCGCTGTTGCTCTTGGCATCGTAGCTCCGCGCCAAAATTATACCAACACGATTATTTTTAAGCGCCCCGCAATCGAAGTCTGCGAGAACGCGATATTCTCGGTTTATGGCGCACTCGTTGCCTTGCTCGTGTATTTTCAAAGGATTTAGTTCATTATCTTCCTTGATCTTGAAGCAACTGTTTTAGAAATGCCTGCTAGGTTTGTTAAATAATTGTCGCTAACGTAATCTAGATTGTGTGCACAAAAAACGCTGGACTTTTGATGATTATCTAGATTATTCTAGATAAGATCTAGAATTAGAATCTAGATTACACAACGATGTATAAATTTGTTGTTGACTCATTTGCTTTATTTGTTTGATTGTTAGTGAAGACAAGCGTAACATATTTCAAGCTACATTCAACACTTTGTCGGTAAATCATCCTCAGTTAGATTTTATTCTATATAAGTAAAATGGATCACTGATAGGACATATGAGTCGTATTTAACCCGACGTAAATGTTGATATTGTGATCGAACAACATGCATTTGAATACACGTCATTTCAAATAGGTTCTCGGGCTTGAACTTCCATCAAGACCTTCATTGCTCTTTAGAGTGCCACTCTGGAATAAGTGTAGTTCACGTGCAATTCAATTGAACTACTAGGCATTTAAAACTCGCAATTGTCCCGATTGTGGCCTCAAACCTGCCGCCAAAATATATTATTCCCGCAACGAATATCATATTTATGAGCCGTCCTGCTTACCAATGGCTGCAGCATCACCGCGAGCCTCATCCTGCCATGAGTTGGTTGTATCACAACGTCTGTCTGTATATTCATTTCTTAACACCAGGCGTTTTAGCATCCCTAGGAGAAAACGAAGGAAGCTGTTCTATTAAAAATCTACAGCATACATCCCGCCTATTGTGGTGGCAACAAATTGGGGAGCTGTCGAGTTTTCGCTCGAGTTCTCTTGAGCGAGGAATCCTTTATGATAGACGCAGAGGTTCTGGTCCACCTACGGCTGCTCAATGTCGGGCGTGACAAGGAACGTCGCGTGCGTCGGATGCTGCCGCATACTTGCATCCTTTGCGCTGCGTGACGCGCCCTTCTCACAGCTCTTGCAAATTTATTTTAAGTAATTAGACCATAAGATGAGGAGCACGTGTACATTTGAAACATAGATCAGGTGGCTAACTTTTGTTATTTTAATTTCGGTAATTATGAAACAAGGGCTCGTGTAGTCAGTTACAGAAAATAAAGTATCTAGGTATTCAAAATAAGGAATTTCTAATTGTTTGACTGAAGTTCATCCGCACTCATCCGTCATAGCCGTGAATTATCAAATACTTACGACCTGATAAATATTCAATCACCAGGATAATGCATCGCCGACATGAATTACATGAGAACATGTCTGTTATGACGTGAAACTAAACTAGTCCATATCTTAGAACTAAGCTCGCTTGTTAGCCAAATTACTGACTCTTTCAATGGTATTTCGTTATTTTGTTAGTCTATTTCCTGTTTTTAATGATGATATCCGTGTCGGAATATCAACATCTGTCAATTGTTTTATCTCTGTCGACATGGGGTTGAAGTAACGCAGTCGCTTCCTTTGACCGCAGTCCGAGTCGTTGACGCGACACGCGTCGCCCAGAGTGCCGCGGTCGGGCCTCCACTTCAGCAGCAGGTGCACAAGTAAAGAAGGGATAGTAAATAGAGAGAATAAAGCATGGCTCGCTCGAATCTTACAACATAACTGACATGAATCCGAAGCGAGTTCGAATTAGTATTAGGTGGACATATATTAAAATATATATGAAGGTATTTCATTTTTCTGGATATTAAGAGAAGTAAGACAATCAAGTAACTATTTTGTACAAGATTTGGTAAAACCAATTTTTCGTCAGTACTCAACCATTCAGTATAGTGTATGTGCCAATTTCATAGCTGCTGCGGCTCCTTTATTTTCTATTGTTTGTATGTATTTCGGTTATAATCTACAGAATTTGTATGGGGAGCATCTAGACAGAGGACTTCTAACAGCAACCATCGATAATTAAATTTACACTGTTCGGTAATTATGAAATATTTCAAACGAATCTTTAACAATACGTGTATGCGAACCATATACATAATAGTCGCGTAAATATTTCACATTCAATTTACCATTACTTCGGATATAGAGCTAGAAATCTCATGTCTGTTTTTGAATCCAGAATTATTTGTGTTAAAGACATGAACGGCAAGCATCTAGACGCTGTAAAACAGCGCTTACTTATCAGGCAATCTTATCAACTTCTGCAATACAAAATCTACAAAGAGGATGATAGGAGTTGTGGGCTAGTCGATCACTTAACATACCTCGTGATTCACAAGTCATTAATTGTTAGTGGATCATTCTTGGCAACATGTGTATTAGATAAACAATTGTTTCACGCACCGCTAGCGTGTCTAAATTACGTACGCCAAACACCTGTAGCTGTTAAGAGGCCACCTTAAAGACATGCCGAACGAAGGAGCGCGACGATAGCGGCATTGTTCTGTAATTCGTCTACAGAGCATTGTTGTCGAAACACATAAGCACCGGAAAAGGAAAGGACCCGATCCAGCCCTTCCTCTTTGAGCAGCAGGATCTCATCCTCCTCCTGCTGCCGCCTTTGTCTCGAGGATCCAGCATTTGCTTCTACATCCTTTCGAGACGAGCTTCCCTTTTTTGTCTCGTGCTCTCCTCGCGAAGTATTGTGCATTTAATGCCTTCATTTGTGTCTCTTAAAACGATCACGCCTTTTGCGCGTTCGAGCGATTCGTTGCAATGCGAATTAATTATTTACAACATATGCTATTGTATGCATAAGGCTCGAACACAAACTGTATTTGCAGCTTAGATGATAATGTGAACTTCCCAGACTTTCAGTACTTGCTACTCGTATGTTAAAATAATACCGTCCGTACTTAGTTATCATGTTACCTGTCTCTTAATAACTATACATTCGTTCCTTTTTTATTAAATGGAAACATGGTTATTGGATTGTTCTTTCTCGTACCTTGTTGTCCAGCTTTCTTTTTTGCATAGTCACGTGAGCTTACATTTTTTGGTACTCGACTTCTGCTCAGCTAATTTTTTTATAGTTTGTTGAAAGGAATGTACAGTAAACTAATCAATGGGACAAAATTCGTCGTTTATGCAAGAATTCGCCTTTGACGCTAAAATTAGCCTTCGATTATAATTGCGATACGAGGTTCACTCCACAAGGTGCAAGAATATATATCGCGTGATTGAGCATCACGTAGGTTAAATTTTAAAAATAAATTAGCTGAAAAATTGTTTTAGATGAGTACCATGAGCAAGGCACCTTTTTTAATTTGACGCGTCAATATTGTTCTCAGGCACCATTCACTATTCAGTAATATACGGCCTTAATTTATTGCACATGTTGAACTTTTATTATTTCATCTATAGTTTTGAAATCATTCGTCGCCGACTCTTCTCAATAATTTCACGTACTGATTAGATATACTTCTTAATATGCTTGCGCAAAATTACTAAGTGTGGCACATCATTAATTAACAAAAAATACTCCTCTACTAGTGACATCATGAACGCGATCGAAATATTCTGCTGATGATAACGTTTTTTTCTTACAATCGCGTAGTGCGAGAGGAAGCGAATCCTGCCGATGCTAATTCAGCGTCACATAAGAAGGTCTGAGCTCCGAATAAAAAGTGGTGGAGATGAGAAGCCCCACACAAAGGATGGGTCCTGATTGCGGAAGATCGAGCAGGGAAATCTGCTTCCAAACTGATTTAGCTCAGGAAGTTGCCTTGATACACGACCACCGCATCCTTCATCGAAGTGCTCGGCGTGACGCGGCGTAAACAGGGAACTGCGTTAGCGTACAGACTTAAAGTAACTTACAGAACAGAGTTCCAGGGTAAAAACGAGGTTAGAAAGACGAGTTTAACTTGGCAGAGAGGAAAAAAAAAACATGCAATGCAATGGTTTAGTGACAAGTTAATGGTGAGTGGACTAGAGCAGATTCAACGAAATCAACCAGAAAGTTAAAGAGAGCCACTTTGAAATACTTTTATAAGAAGTCGACCTAGAAAATATACCCAAACGCTCAGCTTCTGAATAATTTATTTGATGGTCATTATTTATTTCTGAAAGTTTATTTGTTTTGCCTTAGCGTTTGCAGAATTGCCTGGAAATATATATATAGGAGCTTTATGAGCGCGTATCCTCAAAACTCATCGCGGCGGAACATAAACTGGTTGTAAAATACTTGTAGGTGATTCGAGTAATGAATTAAAATTTTATTCTTAATTTTTTGCATTGAGTTCGAGGACGGCAGTTAAATCACATTTATACGACTATATTAAATGCGGTTCAAACCTTTTATTTATTTATTAATAATGCTTCAATTTTAAAATTATTATCGGAATTCGGGATAGCAGGATTCCTAAATATCAATCCTTATGAAGTCAAAGCAATTGCGGGTTGAGCTGCTAACATTTCACATCGAACAGGATTACTCGTAATGTAACCAGATAGCGAGCTGAACAATATGGCGTGGACTGGAAAACAAGCCGATAGCTTCGATCACCACGTACGATAGATTGTAATTCAACAATATGCAAGTTTTATTCCTTAGATTTTGGGTTTCTGGGTTGATTTACATCTATTGAACATATATGACAGTTCCACTGTTATATCTACACACGTGGAAACTCGACGGCAGTCCTTGAATACGTGACGCTGGTCGAGTGTGAGTTCGAGTTGCAGATCTTCGCATGCGATACAGCATAAGTTGTTGAGTGTACAAGCGCGGCTTCATGGTAGATGCTATAGGAATTACTTAGTCGCTAACACAATAAGAAACCGATTGGTGAATTTTATTTAATTTTATTCATGCTTAAACTGTAACCTGAACAATCGGTAATGATAAAGTAGATCGCATCCCTTTATGTCAAGCGCAAACTCGTGGAGTCGTATATCACCTATACTCGGAACAGCAACGGCTGGCACAAATCAAGCTCAACTCGTATGTGATTCAATTTAACACGTTACCTGCGTATAGGCGTTCCCAGATTCAATAACCAACCATCCGTGAGAACACAAATATTCTAAAAGAGAGAAAGTTTACCAACGAAATTTCGAGTTAAAAGTGTTTTATCGAGACTGCGTAAAATATGTCGTTTGGTACACTGGTGTCACTTTTGGAGCTTATTATTTTCCAGCAACCAAATGCTGCGAATATGAAATAATGCTTCCAGTCAAGCTTGTTTTTTTAAAACACTCTTATATATACGTTCGCACGCATGCGTAGAACGCACCTCGCTGTATGTTTACTAGCATCTGAGGGCATTACCTGAGCCCCGTGCGTCAGTACTTGTATATGTGGTGAAATTTGAATTGTTGAATGAATAATGTTGAATTTGGTTAATAGTGAGATGAATATTACAGACCGTGTCTGCCGCTCGGTGTTGTGTAGCGTGCATGCGTCAGCAAATTACGGCGAATGCGTGGCATACGTGGTACGGTATACATGAGCGAGCGTTATTGGGTTTCATGCAGGACTGATCCTATTGCTGCTTTCAGGACGCAGTGATATCGCCACACATCCTGACGCTGCATCTGCTGCAGTCACACCAGCTAACACGAAATGTGATGCTGCTGCTGCTGCTAAGCTAATTCTGTGCTGAGCATTATATTGAAGCTGCCATCATGACCGACAGATGTGATCACTTAATTGATGCAACAGCCCCGACATTGATGCTTCTCCATATTGGTGCTATTCCTGTCTCTAAAGCTTCAGCAGAATATTTAGTCATTCTTCACTCATATTTGTTCTAGGTGGTGGGGTATACCCGCCGAACACTGTGGTATACTCACTAATGAATTGCGTTTCTCGTGAGTTATATCGTTCCCCGTTTAGTCTATACCTTTCTAAGAATTTTTTTAAATTCGATTTCTGCACCTGAATAATATAGTATTGCAGTATATCATCTTTACATTACATTGCAAAATACGAGGATAATATTGAATACTGCATCTCATTCTAGAAATGTAACGTTTATATCTTGTATGGATGAGCTTTGCACACAATGCTGTCTGCTGGGCTGTAGCCATAGACCGTGTCCTGCAGTATAGGGTCGATCACGATAGCGAGATCTATAGAGCAGTTGAGGGACAGACTTGTGCTGTATAATACCCAATAACTGACCAATATATTTCATAGAACGTAGCCTTATGTGCAATAGGATAGTTAGAAAATAATTTGCAGCGAAGTAGAGAGACAGACATTCTTATTAAGATGCGCAGAAAAACGTTCGAAATGTAGTCTACTGAGCTGTATGTAATGTCTTAATGTAGTCTGATAAACAGAAACCCCGGAATATAGTAAAAAGTGTAGCTGTTTGCTGTGCAAGTAGAGTATAATAGAGCCCACAATAGAACAGCAGCTGATAACATGCAGCAGCTGCGGCATGAACAAATATACCGTTGCTTCCGGCCTGCCAAGGTCGGAGCGGATCACATGAATGCCACCTCTGCGCTATGCAGCTACACAGTTAATCCCACGCTCAACATGTTCTTTGCACTAAGCCATTACGCTGAACTTCTCTTCCATTTATCATGACCGATTAATGTACGTATATTGATTTCAATTTATTTACTTCGTAGTTCTGATCAACCAGGAAATTTTGTGGAACATTTATTCTATATGAACGTTTGGCCCTCCTATAGTACCTCGATCCTCGATCGTAGTTTTAACTCGCTTTACGTGCTTGCTTGAATTCATTAAAAGCACAATTGTTGGCATGCTATATAACTGTTTAATAATTTGATGCATTTTTGCAAAAAAATAATAGAAACTAAATAATTTATTTATGATTGTAAGAAACCATTGATGAAACAGGTGCTCGAACTTGCCATTTTTATTTGTCGGAGCGTAAATGAATGAGGGTTTGTGTCTTAAATTTGAGCAATGGACACTAGAGGCGCCGATGGTGCAGTTGTTACGTTTTCTCACGGGGTTTGGTGGAGTTTACTGTAAGAAAGAATTCGCTCCATACTTGAAACATCCAGCGTGATCACCGGATCGCGTAAATACGTGGTCCACGCACAGCTCGCTAGCTGTTTCCCTCACCAATGCCGACGACGACATCCGCGTTGCAGCAGCCGACACTAAAAAACTCGCTCTTCGTGAAAAATGGTCAGGAATGGCAGTAAGCACTTATTGTTATTATTTCTTACCTCATGACAAACTTCCGCCAGCTATCGGCACTAGGCAAAGCAAGAATTGCTACAGAAGTAAAAATTGATTTCAGAACGTTTCATAGTTTGACAACTGATATGCACGTCCCTTGCTGAGGATCAAATTGTGCGAAGTTAATTGCTTACACATACTTGACCAAGTTGCTCAAGTGTTGTGAAGGCTTCCCTGACGTAATTCTTCTTATGGTTTATAACAATCCGTTACATGACTCGTCGAAATGCAATACTTTATAATTATATTAGTGTTGACTAATTTTGATAATGAAGTGCCATAATCTAACACAGGTCTGCACGCTCTGGTAGGCTCGCAAAGTTTGGCTAAGTAGACTCGCAAAATTTTGTACAGTGTACAGTAAAGGCCTACCTTGCTTATCACGTAATAATTCCCAGTGAAAAAGGCAAGAAGGAATTTAATTCGTTGCAGGATACTGCGGTGTTTCCGAGGTCACGTCACACCTCCGCATCCAAGGACACCCGCGCCTCGGCGAGCGAGGAACGCGACCCAAGAGTCAAGGCACATCCGTTATTTAGCTACTATAAACGGAAATTATTTACGATGTACTTATGCGGTCATTTCAACTTGAACGAAACTATGTTTTTTCTATGTTGTTCATTCAATTGTGTAAATAAATATTAACCTATCACTACGAATTATAATACCGAGCTTCAAATACGGTTCTCTTTTTTTTCTCATTGAATATATTTAATTGTTTCTATGAATTAAATAATTCTTATTCGAACTATGAAGAAAAGCAGTACGCTGAATTTGATGCTGACGCACAGAGCTTCTCTTACGCTGTCGACAGTTCTTAATTATTAAACTAGCATATTACGTATCTAGCTAGAAATATTTAGTAATAATAATGCAAATATAATAAGGTAGTTGGTAATTATATTTAAATTTCATTCGAAGAACAGAAGTATCTAGTATAGCGTGGTACAATCCTTATACAATCAATTGTTTTTTTTGCAACAGTTGTTTGCTCATTCTAATCCTCGTAGTAGAAACCAACTATCTCGACATTTTATATCCGTTCAAGATATTCGTCATTTCAGTCTGACATTATCGTAGGTTTGTTAGCTTCTGTGGCTCTCACATCACACACCCGGTTGCGGAACTGCACTGCCAAGCATCGACGTATGAGCGAGCGCCCGCGCCGGAAGCACTCGTTGCTCTTCTAATTACTACCGGAAGTAATCCTGTCTTTTTTTCTACGCAACTTATAATGATCTCCTGCAATCTAAAGTGAACGAAACTGCCACGATATTTCACCTTATTAATTGTAGTTTTAACTTGGCTCTTTACGGACTTTAACTTGCAGCGGACAAGTGCCCTGCCTGAATTTTTATCCAGGTATTTTGTACAAGGATAACGTTTCGTCCAAGTTGATTCAGCGCGTGAGGTTCAACTGAATGAATGGCACATTGCTCACGGCCATGCATCCCTGCTCAGTTAAAGGAACGGGTCTTCTGACTGTCTGTGTTGCAGACGAAGAGGCTCTGACTTCCCTGAACTGCTTGCGTAACGCGTGTTCAGAGCAGAGGCATGTCCCGTCAAGACGGCTACGAGGAATATCTTATCGCAACGGCTCTAAATGAATTTTCTACTCTTATGGAGTTTTCATTTAGACGGTGCGCTTAAGTCTCAATGTTACATGTAATGAAAATCATTCAAAATTATTAGGAATTGATAAATTGTTTTCTGATTCTTATCATTAAATATCACGAGTACATGCTAGAATTGATCGAACTGGCTAACTAATTCCATGAATTTGAACAGAAGATCTAAAAGTGGAATGCATATAAATTAAAAACTCTGATTAATTCACTGCCTGAATGCTTATAATATCTTTCAATATCTTGACCTATAAAAAGCTTTTGACAGCAAGTGGATCTAATTTATATCAAAACACATTCGATGCTCCTGGTTTACCAACAATCCCTACTGCCTTCTATCAGTCACTTCCATCAAATCCAAAGTTACTAAAAACTTTTAGCGATTGATATTTTTGATAATTAGGTCGCATCGTTGTTTTAATTTGGGCATTGTGTGAAAACAACATTGTATTACGATCACGTGCAGAGTAATTAGAGGACATCCCGTAGAGGCTCTCCAGGCGGTGGTGAGATTGTGTACACAGAAGCCTGTACAATGTACAAAAATTGTATACATGATCCCGTACACGATGTGCTACACAAGCGCGTACGAGGCTACGGCTGCTCACCTCCGCACTCGTTCGTCTCGAGTAAAACATTCAAATCCTCGTCGCTGCAAAACATCAACAGAGAATAGAGATACAAATTTTGCGAAACACTTGCAATTTGCAATATCAGAAATAGTTTAAATAATGTATTTTCTACAGCTACGAATATTCCGAAATTTGGAAATCGATATAACGGGGATTTATCATATTAAATGTTTAATACAAAAGTGATCAATATTCTTTAATGTCCTATCTTTTTATTGTTGATTTGTTGAAAAATAATCTGTATTGCTTCCGCCAGCGTCCTTGCGCCCACTCCTAAAAGTGGTCGCTCGCCGCTACAGGAGAGCGCGTGCGGGTGGAAGCTGTTCACTTGAACAGTTATTCTCCCACGTCCTATACTCGTGTTGTTGCGTCACGCCGTCTTGTTCTTGCCGAGACGCGCATGTTGTTCCTCTAACTCTGCAAGCGATGTCGCGAGCTGCGCTGCACTACAACTAACAAAGAACAAAATAATACAAATGATACTTTGGATGCTTGGGATTTTATTATTATGAGACATTTCTATAATATTTTTCTGACACTGTCTTGTTTCCGAATTTTTAGTACATCATCAATTCAAGATAGTAAGTTACCACAAAATATTACGTTCATAGCTATTCTTTACTATTTTTTCTAATGTATTCTTGAGTTTTAAAAGTGTGTTCGTTCAAGGAAAACGCCAAGTATTTGGCGCAACGGAAGATCTTCAAAAAAATTCCACGTTCAGGAAACTTTTTTTCTCAAGGCAAGATGAAGCTGCCCAGTATTATTTCTTCACCTCTTAAAGCTCCGTTACAGGTAATGACCAGTGCGCGGCTCACCAGGATGTTGAGCTCCAAGTACTCGTCCATTGTCCATACCATGTATTATTCCCGGCACTCATGCCATGCTAGGACGAGGAAAAGATTTGCACGTAGTTGGGCAATCCCGGGAGTTTATATATTATACGGAAGCATGAGTGGGTGGCTAAAGGATCCATGAGAGGACGGGTGTAATGGTGTATGCATAACGGGAGGAGACGAGCGCTCTCCGTGCAAATACGCTTCTCTACGTGATGAACTGCACGATGCGCACATTTGTTCTTCAATACATAATGATGCAATTCATAAAGCGTGCATACGTCTCCATACATGAATGATGAACAATGACCAATCATAAGGTGTTCGCCATCCGAACATGCGAATTAATGAGCGCTCTCTTGAATTGGATGCCACAGAGCTGGTGTAGTCGATCTAAGGGTGCATCAGGGAAACAGTTATACGATTATGCCGCTCATTGCCTTATCACTCGTACTACGTCCATTGTTGTGGCATGCATGCAGTGAGGTGCAGCGAGATCTCGCGAGCCACGGCTGTCATCTTCCTTCTGTCCAGAATATTTTACCAAGTCTCGTGAGTAAATGAAGCTACGGCGTTCTTTTGGACGTCACATGAGGTGTATGGACTGTGCAAGAGTACGATAATTTTCACCGCTGATTTGGTCTATATTTTTTTGGTCTATATGAAGATTTGGTCTATGGTATAAAGTGCGTCACAGAAGAACTGTTCTTGAATTTGATTGCTTAATTCTGCTGTTGTTTATCAGGTCACTGAGACTGACGTAGCAAATTAATTAACTAGACATCCAAGCTACATTCCAGCTGTGCAATATTCCCTTAACTTGGAGTCTTGGGGGCTGACCATTGTCCATCTTGGAATGTCCTTCGGCCTCCTGGAATTTGCTTGAAATTCAAACGTTAATTATTCATGGGCAATCGCCGTCAATTGGTCGGCGCGTGTCAGATAAGAATTTTAGAATTTCAATATCTATTCGGACAAGCCCTCCTTGTACGTGAAGGTCATTAAGTAACCCGCAATTAGACTGCATGCTCCTGAACAGAACTGCATTTCAAGTGGAAATAGTTCTTGCCCCAACCAAATCGTGACTGGCCCAAGCCTGTGGAGCCTAGTTTAATCTGGGCATATGCAGGGGCGATGACCTGTGCTCAGGCTATCACGTGTGGAAATGGCATTATTTTAAGGGACAAACACGTGGGCGGGTACAGTCGAGGGCTACGTCACGCACTGACGTCGAGGAAAAGACCAAGTCAACTCAAATGCGCTCGGAAATATTCGAGTCACTACAAGCCAAATGCCGACAAGCTACCTCGTACTGACCCATAACAATGGATATTGTCCGTCAATGTTGCACTCCTCTTCGCCTCAATTTACGCTGTTACATCGCCAAACGATGAAGCATTTCAACCTGAAGTTAGTGTAATTTCTTACGGCGTACCTTCGAGATTTACGTCTGAAGTTGCTCAGTTTAGTTCCATCAGCCGTTGGCTTATAGGATCGCGATGTCAGGAATATCTTGATCTTCTTGCATACGCCCGTATTCTGACTACTCGAGCCGACTACTGTTTTAACTACGACTACACAAGAAATGAGTAGACATCCTTTCAATAATTATTAGAGCTGTTAAACGTTCTCTGGGCCGGCCTAGCGGATCTATGGAAGCGTAGCACCTGATGGCTGTCCCATAACGGGCAGGTAACGGAGGAAGGTTACAGTAACCCAGTAACGGCTGCAACATATTGCACGCAATGTCGCTGCTGTTCTCTCGCTGCATACCTCCACGCTTGAGTTGTTTAGGTTTGATGCAGCAGACGTTGAAACCCTGACCATCTGACTGTCTCATCTTTCATCTGTGCGTAAGCCTCATGTCTTGATGAATTCATTGAGTACTACTCATCTGGCCGAGTAAATTACCGTCAGTTTGAGATTAGCGAGTCTACGATGTTATTTGGAATTGAATTGTGATCACTTTCATTATTATTCACCCCTTCGAATGAATTAATTAATCATTTGATTCAGAATTTTGAAGGTTAAAGTTTTCAGTGTGCTTGATTTTTGAGGGCAAAACTTTGGTCGACTTTTTATTGGGCTACATTTATATGAAGGTAACAATTCCTGTGCAACGCCTCAAAATGCTCTGCAGTGTAAATGAATTTCAAAAAGTTATAATTGATATATGTTCAGTTTGCTATCTCATCCAATCCCATCTCATCCAAATGACTTACAACAAATGCCAGTAGTTCCCGGAATCTTGACCCAGATAAGTGAAAATTTAGTAGAGCTTCAGATATTCCGTTTTTTTAAACTTGTCTCTTTTAGTTTCTTGATAAATATAAGATTTGGGTGCAATGGAGATGCAGAGCACTTGATAGGTGACCCAATTTCCTATTGTTTCATCTCAATGGCAGTGTGCGTTTCCCATGCAGACGTTGGGTAACGGCCACTCCGATGTGTATGAAGGCGAGCAGCCCGAGAGTCACACGCCGATAGATGGAATACAACATTTCTCGTGAATGTGTCTCAATTCTGTGCCGGTCATGAAGGGAGGTCAATCTATTGTGACACGAGCAAATTGTTAACTAATAAAATGAGTGCAATGGGAATGCAGGGAAAATCTCATGCATTGTGGCTACCATGCAAGCGCTGCTCCAGAAGTCGTCCAAACAACGGGACCGTCTTCTGCGGGAACGGTTCCGGAGTGTCATCAGGCGGAGGAGGCGTCATCTTTCCCGGTGCCGCGGTGCCGTTGCCGTTGCGCTAGACGGCATCCTAACTCACCTACATATTTATGCTAGCGTCATCGATGACCATTTGTTCTAATCAAAATCTTAGGGACTTTAGTTTGTTACTCGCATTTTTCTTCTTTTCGATGGTTACCAGAGTAGTGATGGTATTTCCGCTTTATATTTTATGAAGAACACGAAAAAGAATCGTTGAATTAAGTGTGTTTTTCTATATTTAATACTACCACAGCAATAGACCCCTCTTTACCAGCTTCTCATTCGCCAAACTTCATGAATTTTTTTAACCCGGATTGCCGGCATAACATCTTCTTCCAGATAATATTCACGTCATAAATTGGAGAGCCGCAAGCTTCCGTACGACCCTATCCGTCTCTCGTAAAGGACGCGTGAACGCCTCGCCTGGCAGCCTGACATGCGGTCTGTGATGAACACCTCACTGTGTCACGTAACTGTGCTGCTCCTGCGTACACTACGCCCTTCATCTCAAGCACCAGCGACCTCAGGCTCGACTTCCATAATTGCAGTTAATATTTGATGTGTTGAATCGCCCACTGAAATCAATTTTATGTTTCGGCACACATGTCAATTTTTCTTTTGTGTTGGTACTTCCATCGGCTATATTGCAGGTGTCTTAAATTTGTTTTATGTCAAGAACCAATTGAAGAATGTTTGCTCTTCACGATTCCTGTTTATTCATTTTTACGGAAATGAGCCTCTAGGCGTGATTGGCCATAGTCAAATTGTGGTCTGGGCAACTTCATTATAACTGTTGGTAATACAAGACGTACGGTGGTTGAGCTTAAATAGAATAATTTATTTGCTGCAACATGGTCCAAATGCTCTCCATTACAGGTTCATTAGACAAAACCCATTGAGATCTAATAAAATATGTGTTGTTGTTTGAGAACATGTATCATTGCATGGAATGGAACAATGTTCACACAAACTTTATCGGACTTTTCCCTTATTTAGGCGCCCAAATCGCGACTTATCACAGCGATGCTCCTTGAACCTCGTCGACAAGTGTGAGCAGATAGAAGAACCGCGCTGGAAGATGGAATGGAAGCAACTACAAAACGTGCGATAATTTCCAGTTGAGTCACTCCCTAAACGAATTAGCAAATTGGTGCATGCTGGAGCGCAATGCGCCTCTCGATATAATGGATTCAATTTTATATGGACGATATTAAATTCAATAACTAGAATATTATATTGTGTCATCATTATTTTGGCTGCCCGGACCTACTTATGGCCCGCATTCCCTTATTGTTTAACAACCAAACCCTAAGAAACTTGCACTGCCAATACGTATATCCCAGCTGTACAGGACATAAACGGAGCAGTGTATCCGTGGGTCACTACAACACACATTCATGCGATTGTGAACGTTCATGCCCTTGTTTCAATTGATCCGTTACAATAGAATAGCGCGCGTATACCCGTTTATCCTGGTGTCGGCCCCGTTTATCCTGGTGTCGGCTGAGATCGCCGCTGTCAGAACAACTCAGGAAGGGTCCCGTTGGTCTCGGCGCCGAAGCAACGGACTTGCACACACCGCAGCGTTCGTTCGTACTGGCCTATATTCGAGACACGGGCAATATTCTATTACTAGATTCTATTACATATTCTATTCTTCTATCTTACTATTACAATATTCTATTGTAAATTGTATTGTATTGTATTGTCATGTCCTGAGTAACTTCATCTGCTCACTTAATTAATCGTTGAAATTTAAAACTTTCATGTGATGTCGTCCGGTGATTACATTGTGTCGGGAGCTGATGTGTAAATACCGTTCTAGAAGGCTGATATCAAACGTAAAATCTGATCGCTTTTATCGTGCAAAATTCATATTATCTCATCGTTCTGTTTTTTGTATACACTCGTATAATAATTACGATCATATAGAATCATGAAACGCAAGCGACAAATTTATAATGGAACGTGCAAGGAATCTAAAAACAATTAGTGAAATAGAGCAGAAAAGACGACATTCATCATTTTCAGCAGTTTCTGAAGAGTCACTCTACTTATGTATAATAAGTGCATTAGAATGAAAGCAAAAAATGGAATAGTATTTAAGTCGCAGGCTGTCGAGTAAAATAAATTCAGTACTCCTTAAATCCTAGAGATCTTGCTACGAATAATAAACATGACCGTGCATGTTATACTACATCTACTTTTAAGATTGCGTTTACTTTCACTAGGGGGTCTCTATTTTGGTGTAGTTCATTTCAGATTTCCCTGTTGAAAATGTTTTTTTCCTTGCCTGCTACTTATGCTTTTCTTCGTGAATATTTGAAACTTATTACAAGCGAGATTTTTCTCCGTAGCTTACAGTTCTAAATCTTTTTATTTTATTTCTTGAAATTAAAAATCTTTCATTTCGGGGTCATTAATCAATTCTAGCTCTTCTTCCCAAGAGTCTTCTCATTATGGCTTCAACCTAACATTATCAAGCAAAAACCCATCGCAATTCAGCCCTAATAAAGCCCTGTCAATATCAAATGATGCCATAAGCACAAATATTGCAAAAACATCTGTGGCATCCAGGACGCGTACTGCCCTGCAACACAGCAGCTGCTATAGCACGTCATCTGTTCCAGCCTCAGGCTTTATTATTCTTGCTCATATTTTTCCAGATGATTCTTCTGCTTCAGATGAACTATCTTTTTCATGATGATTCATCTGAGAGAATTTATTACTTCTCTTGTTTCACGCGTGTGGGCAGAATTATTCCAGATATAATTTCATGAGTTTTTAGTTCTATGGCTACGATTTTATTAATGGCTGCTGGCTTAATTGCTCACATTTGGTAAAAATAATGAAGTAAATGAGATGACCATTTTTTCCCCTCGTCAATTCGAGAGTTTATTATTTTGCTGAGCTTTATGTTGTTTCAGACATAAGCCCAGCACAGCTTCGCTTACCAGGTAATTATTTTCACCTGCAGTAATAATGTTGAGGACCTTTATTACCTCCTGCTTGAGATCGATGAAAATGGCACGCGCCTACGAGTTGTTGGCCACCCAGAAAGCAAACCGGGTGATGTCGAGTTTGTGTTCCTGTTCTTAATAACACCAAATCTATAATGAATATCTCAGCAGGTGCTCCATCTCAAAGAAGAGTTTATATTTCCTCTGTTCATTCAGCCCGTGTTCAGCATGATTAAGTCTGGTAATTTAGGACTCGGTTCGTATCCTAATCTTTATGATTTAAATCTCATCGTCGGCTCCTGTACTGATCGGCTTTGTCATTAAAGTGGTACGTAATTTTTTTTCATTTTATGATAGGCTTTCCTTAGTAGGATTGGTTTATTAATGCATGATGTGTCTATTCCTAATCACATGTTTAAACAAGATTCGGGGTATATTAAAAAATTCAAGAATAATTAACGTGTGATTATGTTAATATGTGAATCTGGAAATGTCGTCAAGCCTAAATGCGTTCTCACAATCAAAATTAAGATGCAATACATACGTATTTGCTGGAAGCGTCGCTCCTTCTTCCGTTGCCTAAATAACCCTAACGAATTCTGAATACAAGAATATTTTTAATGTGTTTATGTAATACATAAAAAAATGTAGAGAAACGAAGAAAACTAGATCTGTATGAGAATAACGGCTACAGCTTCTATCCTTGCATCGACCCTGAGCTCGGTCATTTCACGGAGATGGGCCCCAGCAACATGCCTACAGTTCCCAGCAACATGCCTACAGTTCCCAGCAACATGCCTACAGTTCCCAGCAACATGCCTACAGTTTTGTTTCTGCCACCAAGTTCTGTCGTTATATATACAGAGCAGAACGCTTGCCCAGCTTAATTGGTGGCTGGAGCAATGCAGCACTAATGCATTGCTAGCAAATGTGCTAGCAATGCATTTCTCTTCTAACTTGTTCTAAGGTATTAGGAAGCAATTAAGTTTCCAATATTTGGACGATTGCAATTATCGCATCATTCTCTCTCAGTGACACTAATTCTTGTCCTTTATCAAGGCTCAATGAATATCACAATCGTCGCAGAGAACCGTCTGCTATATAACGTTTATCGTGAACCTGTTTCACCATGTCTATTCGCTGATTAGCTAGGCGTTTGTTTCTCCTTTGTGCTCCTGTTTGCATTGTTTTGTTCACAATTATGTTTAGGGACTTAATTAGGCTCACGTGTATGAGCTACAGACGATCTTAGAAGATTTGGTTTCGCCTGGACTCGGTGTCACTCTATTTACCTCATAGTGCTCACGTATCACTAATGCTCCCGTATCCTCATATTATAATGCCCCCGTATGAATTTGCATTCTCCTTTCACTAGTATCCTCGAGCAATTTCCACAAAAATTATACTTCTGAGGCTAACGCTAAACAAGGATTATCTTAGTTCGACTGACGTTGCCCTATCCTCCATTCGTCCTTACTTCAGTTTTTTCTGGCCTTGCCTAGGGTAAAATGTTATCCTAGTATACCTGAGAGAATGTCAACAAAAGTACAAGCCTATCTATATAAAAAAGCTTAAAATCATGCAAAGCATGTCATGATGTAATCGTCGTAATGCTAAAGCGATAGCTGAATGGTTCATTGCTGAGGTGTTGAGCTGTCAAAACCCTAGCTGGCAACCGCGATCTGCACTCGCATGCGGAAGTAGCGTAGCTAACGCGGAAGGCTACTCCCTCCTGTGTGTCCGTGTTGTGTACGTGTGTTGGGTGTGCGTGTGTGTGTTGTGTGTGTGTTTGATGTGTGTGTAGTTTGCATGTGTGTGCTGTTTGCATGTGTATTTTGTGTGCATGTGTGTTCTGTGCATGTGTGTTCGGTGCATGTGTTCGTGTTGTCTGTTTGTGTTGTATGCGTGCGTTGTTTGCGTGTATGTGCGTACACAAAACCATCCTGTGTGTGTTGTGCACGTGTGTGGTTGTGTGTGTTGTTTATGTGTTATGTGCCTCACTTTACTCTGAAGCTAGTGACGGAAACTATGACAATTGCATTAGATTTCAAGAAACATCAGACAAGTAGCCTGAAATGAACACTGTATTACACACCAGAAGACGAACAACAGATTGGGGGTAGTTCTGAGGAGGTTTACATTTGACATCAAAAATCATGATTTCCATTAGAGATTTTGTTAAACGCACCCGTAAATAATTACGATGATGATTCGCTCAATATATCCGATGAAAAAAATACCTTTGTTAAATAGTATATATGTAACTTTACCGTGATATATTTCAAGTTATATTTTTGAACTGAATACGAATCATGTTTGTCGGCTCAAATATATGTCCATGATAGCAGTGTAAGCCAAAGCGGAACACGTCTGCCCATGCAAGCATCTGACATACGCATTACACACGTGGGAACACCCACAGCATCTGACTATACGCATTACACACACCACATACACACACAAGCTGTGTATGTGGACACACTAAACAGCTATCGGACGCTGCAGGGCGGAACAGTTAGAGATGAATAGCGTTCCTGGTGGTAGCGCCGTTACCTGACAGGCCTTGAGGTGGTATGGCACCGTAAGCAGGGTGCCATCTCTGCCAGTTCTGGCCCGCATGGGTGGGGCCTGCCTGCTCATTTGTATTACAGGTATGTAGAAGCATGATTAAAAATAAGTATTTAGGATCAAAGAAGAATATGAAGTAATTAATAAAAATGATTACCTTATTAATTACTACATTTTTTTCTTTGATCATCGTTCAATTTAAACCATAATTAAATACGGAATGAAGTTGCACTGAATATATTATCGTTATTTGATGTTATTAATCGTGGTTGGGTCAATGAAAACGACGTTTTATCCTTCGTGGACCTTGCCAAATCTCACATTCAAGGAGAGTTTGCAAGGACGTATGGACCAAACGCGCCTTCTGATTGATGAAATTTTCTGCCAGGGCAGATAAGGTAGTATTTTAGATTATGTAGCAATGTGTTCATCTTTAGTTTCGATTTCAATTGACTGCAAAGTTACATTCTGACGTAATATTTTGATGGACACGATTCTGGTGGAAGACAATCCTGGAATTAAAGAGGAATGCATAAGACAATCAGCCGCAAACAATTAGTATTGTATTTGCATCAATTATTCCTCCGTATTAGCAATACATTACATTGATTCTGAGATAGGAATTATATATCTCAGCGTGCCAATCTATGTAGTTATATTCTTTTTTTAAGTATACGTACGCATCGTATGCCAGTACACGAGTCCGGCCGGGCGAATAAGTAAGCTAACATAGCGGATTGGGTCAAAACGCTAGCCAGGATAAGCCTGAGTTAAAATTAGTGCCTCGGCACCTGCAAGCTGCTACGCGGAAGTGAGCTGAAGCAGATCTTGTATTCTGCTGCCGCCGCAGCTGGCTTTTTGCTGTATAATATCTGCCTCGTGCCGCGAGCTGCAGGGAATGATCCGGTTCAGAAGCTTGGGCATGTTGATGGAAAGATCACATAAAAATGTACATATCCACTGACTATTTAGCAATTTTTTTTACTAAATTTACACAACAGAGTATTAAGCAAAATTTGTCCTGTGTGTATAGAAATTCAATAATAATTGGTAATAAATACTTTATTTAAAAAAACAATTTTACGAGTGCTGTTAATTTGATTATGCTATTCATGCTCGGTTACTTATCATTTAGTTTTGCGATCACTGTCACTGCTGCTCTGCACCAGTTCTGACATTCCTCTTTATTATGTTGTTGCTGTTATTGTTGCTGCTGAACTTGTTCGGCTTCAGCGTGCAGTAGACCACGTTGGTGTTGCGTCACATCTTGCAGTGTCACTTGAGTCAATTCTGAGCTAGGGACTTGTTTCAAACCTGGCATCTACAAAACTGCTGCACCTATATGCACGACGCTAGGTAATTAGCGCCGTCCCGGAAGAAACCAACATCATCTAGTGATCGTCGATGGTCCTCTGTACTATTTAAAGTGTCTTGTGTATCTGCATAACCTGGCTCATATGGTTATATTTTATTTCATTTATATTGACTTGTTGACATAGCAAGTTAGAAATTAATATGAATGAATTAACTCTTTTAATTGATCAACTGGCTGAAAACATTGCTGATTTTTGATCACGCAAGATGATCCAGCGAGAATTTCAACATGAATCCGTAAATTATTCAGCATGAAAACTTACCGGTATGAAGGTTAACCAGCGCAAGACACTCCGACCACTAGCAAGCACGAGTGCTCATGATATCGCGGTGATGATGATTCAAATAACCTCATTTTGATACTGCGCTATAAAATCAACGGAGAGTATGGTATCAACATCGACTCATACTTAGTGGTTGGGCGCTCAAGGCTCAGTCATCACGTACCTAGTTCAGTTAAACCTAGCATGTTGATAGTCAGGGCTTGGGAAATGTTCAGGTGGTCAATGTCTGTAATCTGGTGACGCATTCATGTAAAAAATATAACTCAGTACTCACTGCAGTGAGTGAAAGAGAGCGCATTTTCTCGTTGACGAAAACATGAAGTCACGGACGGACAGACAGACGGACAGACATACAGACGGACAGACAGACAGACGGACAGACAGACGGGCAGACAGACAGACGGACAGACAGATGGACAGACAGACGGTCAGAGACAGACAGACGGTCAGACAGACAGACGGTCAGACAGACAGACGGTCAGACAGACGGTCAGACAGACGGTCAGACAGACGGTCAGACAGACGGACAGACAGACGGACAGACAGACGGACAGACAGACGAACAGACAGACGGACATGGCGAGCAAAATGGTGCATTTTTTTCATAAATGAGAAAATGCGCCAAAATTAGCACGGGTATTATAAAAACTTGCTAAGTTAGACGTAGTGATTGCCGCACACTTCAGTACAGATTTCCTGTCAGTGATTGGTGGGTATTCCTGGAAAAGCCGTCAATAGTGAAAGCCGTCAAAAAAGTTGGTGGCTAACGGGCTAACAAAATCGCGAATATTTTTTGATAATACGGCCCCTGGTAGCCCAGGGATTTGGTCAGGTGGCTCGAGGATGTGACCAAGTTGCTGGAGGATGTGATCAGGTGGCTGAAGGATGTGATCAGATGGATGAAGGATGTGCTCAGGTGGCTGAAGGATGTGCTCAGGTGGCTGAAGGATGTGATCAGGTGGCTGAAGGATGTGCTCAGGTGGCTGAAGGATGTGATCAGGTGGTTGAAGGATGTGATCAGGTGGCTGAAGGATGTGATCAGGTGGCTGAAGGATGTGATCAGGTGGCTGAAGGATGTGGCTGAGGTTGTGATCATCAGAGCAAATCAGAGCAGCAGGATGTGCAGACCGGAGCTCCTGAGCGCATCCTTCCTACGGAGGCTCCAGAACGCGCTCGCCGCGACGCTGAAACTCGAGCCTCGTGGCGCTACTACAGGTGATGTTGGTGGTACCACCTGTGGTGTTGGCGGTGCCACCTGTGGTGGTGGTGGTACCACCTGCGGTGTTGGTGGTACCACCTGTGGTGTTGGTGGTGCCACCTGTGGTGTTGGCGGTGCCACCTGTGGTGTTGTTGGTGGTATCCACTGTAGGCCCCCCATCTGCAGCCGTGTCTCTTTAACATTTTCTCAATCAGTGTTGTTAGTTATATTTTTGCAAGTGTTTTCTGACTGCTACCAGAGACGTACAAGTTACTTGGCGAACCTGTTGTGGGAAGCCCATTTCAGTGATACTGCAAGGAAGTAGGATTTCCCTACTAGGGGTCCTGCAAACCCCCCTCTCCTGAGATGCAATGTCATGTGAAATCAAAGTACGAAATTAAAGCGAAAGTATGTATCAATTACAGTGTTGACATCATAGTAGAGTGCTCACTATTTGATATGCATCACTAACGTAATCATGTTAAAGTTAATGTAACGGATATTTTTATGGATTTAGTGCACTCCTTAGGTTTATCATGTTAATCTTTCTTTGCTTTTCAGACTGGGTAAAGCAGGCAAACTTGAAAATATCATTATACGAAGTTATAGACCCCCGTGCCTCGGTTTTGCGCTTATTCTTTTTCTTTTCTGTTCACTGTACATACCTGGTTCTTCTTGTTGTGTTGTTCAATAAATTGTTGAATAAACACGAGGAAAAGTCTAATAAAAAGGTGGATTGGGATGGTTGTAGGGGAGGTGGAGACCATCACCAATTCCTTGTTTTCTTGACAGCCTTGCAACAAACGTGGCTGGTAGCCCAAAACGTGGCTGGTAGCATGATAAATAGAGTCCTACTACAATACCATTTGTGATGGACTTGTATGGTGGGTTTTGTGCAAATAAATTACTGAATGGCATTTATTGTTTGCAACAACATGCGACCTCAGGTCTCTTCGGTCACAATTAAACTCGAGTCTCGCTGTATGAACCACTTCACCATTCAATATAAACGACATAAACCGTTCAGAAATATCCTTTGTGGTGTTTGAGTAATAGGAAAAATGCCAAAACTTTTTAAAACTCCCTAGTCATCGACTAGGGAGTTTTAGACTTTTTAAAACTCCCACGTGTCATCGAAGACCAGTTTCGTGTTTTTTTTTAATAAAAGCATATTGTATGCCAATGGTTAAAACCTATTTTTTTGTTAACTACAATCAAAGAAAAGTTTAAGCATCAGTTATCATCAGTCCATTGTCTTCGTAACAAAAGACATGGACTACGAGTTTCTCACACCACTCCCGCTCGACAGAAATTGAAAGGCGGCTATGACTAGTAATAACTTTGCTGCAGAGAAAGGCGCTGTGATGCAAGTCGTCTTTTCACTGTTCTTGGCACTACACCCGTGGGCGCGAGGTCGGAAAATATGCCTCCTGTCGTTAGACAGTTTCTTGCTAACGACAACGAGAGAAGCTCAAAAACAAAAGCCGTGAAATTTATTACCTCGTCGTGTTTGTTTCTACATGTAATTCTTCCAAACTTGTTAGAGCTGCTGACTTATATCTCGCAATTTAGTTCACGCCTTGCGCTTCTTAACTTTATTATAGAATAGCGTCTATCAAAGCATTGAATGCCAGAAAACTTTGGGCCATTTATTTTTAGTTAAATGATATGTGAAATTGCCATCGTAGTGAATCCTTTGTTTCAAGTTTTCCGAGCGCACTCGCATGTGAACGGAGCTTTCCCGTTCTCTTGACACACTGCCATGTCGATGGGGAAAACTCCACGGAAATCGCTCTGAACATTGCAATATCTCGATTCCAACTTGTAGGAGAAAGACTCTCAACTTAAAGTTATACTTACAGGATTCTTAGCGAAATCATCAGATATTCATGGCAAATTTAATTGCATTATTTTTCAATGTGCCCAATTTTTGGCATATTCTGAATATTGGCATATTGATTTCCGATCAAGTAATTGGCCTCGTTTATATTTTGTAGTTTGCTCAACGCATATATGCAACTCATATCGGTTAATTTGTTGTGTGACTAGCTTTAAATTTAATTCAGTTTCTCATGTTGCAATTATATTGTTCATTATATTGTAAAATTTTTCGAATTGTAATGTAACAACATTTTTAATTTTATCACTATGTCATTAAGCCTGCCTCAATGAACGCTTAAAATAAGTGTTTTATTACAAATGCGTATAACAAATTCCGCTATAGAGTCTCTCCTAGTCAGATTGTACCTGAAGCGCGAGCATTCAGTTCGTACACATGTCGTACAAATCGCTTAAGCGAAAATCTCATATTAAAACCAAAAGATTAATGAGCCATCATGCAGTGTGTTGTGCAAACATCTTCAAGTCTTACGTAGATAGCGCAATGTTTGCAAACATTTTTAGCGCATTTTCTCATTTATGGAAAAAATGCACTATTGTGCTCGCCATGTCCGTCTGTCTGTCCGTCCGTCCGTGACCCCAAGTTTTCGTCAACGAGAAAATGCGCTCTCTGTCACTCACTGCTGTGAGTTCTGAGTTATATTTTTTTAGCATGGGTGTCTAAAACTTTATTGCTAAAACACCTTGCTATTAAATGATATATCTGGATCCCATCTCAAGATGAGCCCCTGTATGTATTTTGTTGCTTTGACCAACTGTTTTCAACATTTTTTCTTTTCTTAGCCAACATATTTATATTCTCATGAGGCTTGCTTTATAATCAGACGGTGAGGAGCTAAGAATGATTTCGATGCGAGATATTTTTCGATAATAACTTGTATAGAATTAATAACATAAATAGATGAAGATGTCAAACTGATAGTATCACATGAAAACAATTATCGTTACAACACTTCTCTTCAACTTCACTTCTTGTTTGTCAGTCTGTCAGTCTGTCTGTCTGTCTGTCTGTATGTCTGTCTGGCTGTCTGTCTGTCTGTCTGTCTGTCTGTCTGTCTGTCTGTCTGTCTGTCTGCTACAAATCTTATAATCGATTTTTAACACACTTCTACCTCTCCAATCGCTCTAAAATTTTGCACACTTGCGTAAAGTTGGAGACAATGCATGAATCAATTGACAGAATAAATAATTTTAAAAATTGAAAAAATTCAATGTTAAAAAATTGAAACAATAATTTTATCTGCAACAAATCTTCTAATCAATATTTAACACATTATTATATAAAAATTGAATAAATTCATTGTACATGTGTACCATCGGAGGAGGCACTGGCCTCTTTAGAAGTGTTGCCTTTAAAAAGTAATTTTTAAACCCATATAATTTTACAAATATTATGATGTATTAGAATTCAAATTTTACATGACTGAAATATATTTTTTTAATTGAGTTTATTTTAAAAATTAAATTACGAGGGAGATTTTGAGCTTAGGAATCTGGACATGCAAGAGTACAGGAGTGTTCTTGCGACGTGTTGAAGGCGACCACAGATCTTAATGAGCTTAACTGATAAGGAAATGCCGAGAAAATAAACTCTCGCCGTGAGACCGACATGGAGGCGGCCGCTTATGGCAACTTCCTCAGCTCTGCAGATAAACAAAAGCTGCTGTTTACTGCTCGCTGTTCCATCCACTTGGATCGTCTTGCATGGCGTCTGTTAGGTTAAAAATGACGCAACATTTGGTTTCGATTGTATTTACTGTGTTTCTGAACATAACGGGGGTTTCGTTCGCCCATAAGTTAAGGTTCAAGAACATATCACTCTCAGCTTTGTCCACTCAATTGTTAAGCATTAAGAAGAGGCGATTAAACTACGGATTGAAGCAATCGTAAAAGTACTCATGATTGAACCTCGAACAACAATTTCATACTGGACTGGATCAGATTAAATTCATACTGAACGTTCAAATCGCTTTTAAAAAATATCAACATTGAACACTTAATAGACATTTAAACTTTAATGAATTAATTGTTTAATATTATGTTGATGAGCTTCTGCGACGTCATTTAGCAACAATTCTGGCATGAAATTAATCATCATTCATCAGATAATTTCAAAAATGTTCCGAGTATGTCCGTGGTATGGCAAACCTCACCGCTAACAATCGATAAGCATCGATAAAATCTTAAGTCTTCATAGCCGACGATTTGCGGACGATAATACGGCCATCATTTTCTGCCGAGTGCCCTCCCCCCCCACTCGAGGGCCCTCCCCGACCCTCAAACTCGTCCTGCCCTCAGATCCTTCCTCTCAAGAACTTCTGTGGGAATATCGAGCAGGGGAAGCGCTATCGTGGGAAACCTCCCTCGAAGTTTCGCCGATAAGTCGTGTGTGAAAATCCCATATTCTTAAATTATTGCTTAATCTTTACGGGAAAATTTTTCCTTGACCCTGAAGCAGGTGAAATATGGACTTGTTTATTGCAGGGAACAAAGGAAAAACGCGCGAAGCCTGTGTGTTCACTTTTTCTTAAAATCGTTATTTGAAGTTCACAATTGTTGCTGAAAACAAGACTTTATTTCAACTTTAACGTTCTTTTACATTAATGCTTTTCTAGTACTTGCTTTCAGCATCACACGTTCAAGCAAGCAGACAGGTAGTGGAAAATACAAAACATAGCACTACTAAAACACAGTATAGGAAGATGGAAGCTTTTTAAATTAAAAGGGATTTGTTCATTGGCTTTCTTACGAGACTTTTCTAAACATCTTGAGAGCGTTTTTACAGTCGTTCATAAATTGGGAAATAAAAGTCAAGCCTAGAGGGTGTCTAAAAAAATATTTGGATGTTAACGTTGTTTTGGCGAAAATATTGGTCAATAAAAGACGCGGGGTGATCCTGTTGCCTCGTTCAAAGGGGAATTTGACTCCACGCGAGGGCTGTGAACGAACCGCCCTACTAGTGCCTAATTATCTCGCTGCATGATTTGTCTACAAAAATATCTATATTATAAGCCAACCAACCCGTTGCCAGCCTCGCCTTGAAGTGAACCTGCAACTCGCAGCGCAACTGGAACAGGTATTTTTCAATTATTTTATTCAGGGTACGAGGAACAAGAACATAATGTGCCAAATTTCTAGACCGATTGAAAATTTTAGATTAAACCTCAATTTACATATATAATATGATAGAAATCTCCTGTAGAGTGTATTTCGGCCTCGTCAAGCTCTCTCTTGTATGAATGGATTTCCGCATCATCTCCTATCAGTATAACCATTCATAGTCTGTATCCTAGTACGATATAACCAAGTGATAACGCCAGAGAAAGTTCCTGTTGACAATCAGAAGGCTAATGAACCGTGCATAATCAGCCGCTGCTTATATACTGTCATATACTCTTTACATTAAGTGAAGATATAGCGATTGAAGTAGGACATGAGATAAGAGACGGTAGTGCGCATTGAGCTCGCAAAACAACGACAGAAGAGACCACGTGGGGGGTGAGCGTCTATTTTACTTGTGATGACGATGTCGCTCTGAGCTTTGCTTTGGGTCCATGATGCTGCAGCGGTCTCTTCACTCTTCATTACGAGCTAATAAATAATATTACATAAAGTTATAAGCAAAAATGTATGTTAATTTCCCTTGAGAAATGCAGTTATTTTTATGCCTATTTGATAATTCGTAATATTCTCTCCGTTTAGCCACAATCCAATTAATTTTTCATTTGCTGCAGTCTTCCAAAAATAAATGCGAACAAGGCGCTGGTCGAAGTAAGAGAAGACGCGGCGGCGTGTTGTATGGCACGTCACGCTTGTGTGAACAAGTCAAATGAATTTTTAAACAGCTACTGGCAGGCACTGTGAAGTGTAAGCCGAAGCCAGGACTCCTTCTGCCACCAGCCGAACCCTAGCCATGCGAGGCACCAACGGGGAACTGGCGAGCTAGCCGAGCGTGTAACACCTGCTCAATTTCTAGGCGAGTGTTACACATGTCCTGCTCTCAGGGGCGTGTTATGCATGTTCTATTTCTAGGAGCGTGTAACACATGTCCTATTCTCAGGAGCGTGTTACACATGTGCTACTCTCAGGAGCGTGTTATGCATCTTCTATTTCTAGGAGCGTATAAGACCTTCCCATTTTCTAGAAGAATGTAACTCATGCCTAGCTCGCTAGAGCATGTTATGCATGTCCTATTTCTGGGAGCGTCTAAAAAGATCGTGTAGCGCAGGCCTATTGCTAGGAGCGTTGGAGACCTGTTCTAGGGCCTATAAAACTTGCCTTATATTTTAGAGCGTGTAATGCAAGCTCTATTTCTAAGAGCGCCTTAAAATTGTCTCGTGTTAGTAGCGTGTTCTGAGATCGTGTTGGGCGTATCCATTGTGCAAGATCCAAGGAAAAATTAAAATGTTCTGCTAGAGTATTTGTGCAATCAATTATAACTGGTGTAAACTAAATTCCGACAGGTCACAGACTAAATTCCGAATCGCATTGAATAATTACTTTCGATGGACGAAAATTGCCTGTTGTTTATTTAATTTATATCTTAATATTTTTGCTTGGCCAAAGACAACTAATTTTAAAGTGTCCCTAGTAGCAAAGTTTGTTAACCAGTTTGTTACATGAAGAACATTACGTATATGCTATCGTTGGCAGTCATTCAATCATTCATTCTAGACTCATTCGAGCATTATGAGAAATTGGACATTTATAATTTTCTTTTACTTTCGGCTAACTTGCTTAATTTTCTGCTACCTTCTCAGCAGCGATTGCAAGTCGTACGCTTCGAGATGCATACAGCAACAGCTCCACGTTAGCCTTCTTCCATCGAACAGCTTTTGTACCACGTACGTTTGCTACCAAATTAATGCTACCAATTTAAATTACGTCTGCTACCAAATTAACCATTTCTTGAACAGCTGGAAAGACATATTTACAATTTCACCTGCAGTAAGTAAGCTTCAAATTATCATGCCACATTTGCAGCGGCATGTGTGCATGCACACTTACAGTATATTCATAAGGGTAGCATGAGCAAGTGTACAACCCGGAGACAAACTCGTTCACCAGATCTGTTTACGCGGAAGCTTCAGCATCGTGTTACCGTCCTACCGTACCCAGGATGAACTACAGCCATGACGATGCCACTATAACTGTGCACGCTGCGTCGTAATGATAAAAAACTGTTCGCTGTTGTCCGCACTAATCGCGTGCGCTCAAATGCAAGTTTTGAAATAACATGTATTGCTAAGATTATTTGCTGCTAACATGTACTGAAGTGTTTTCCAAACATTGTGACTAAGTACTATTATATTTTCAAAGGAGTGATGTAATGTATAGAATACCGATTTTATGACCAATTGATTATTGAGTCTGTACTAGTGCTCAGATTTTATATAGCGTGAATGTGGAAATTGAAACTCGATTCGAATTGTTCAAATATCAAATTGTTAAAATTTTGTTGATGTTCAAATTGACTGAAACAAAAATTGAAAAATCCAAAATTATTTCAAAGTACTATACATCCTTCGTACGTAAACTCAAAGCATAAAGTTGATGCATTGTATCGGGATATATATAGCAGGACTTGAGGGATAGCTCTTAATAAAAACTAGGAAGGCTACTGATCACTTAGCAACTATTCTCGTGTCTGACGTCTGTTTAGATCACTTCGTGATTATGGTGTGAGCTTGTTTCCTGAAACTATTTTTGAAATGTGACTAAAATGTGGTAATTAAGTTGATTGCTTCGTGTACGGTTAATTTGTAGATCGATCCTCAAATCAATGAGGATTCACTGGTACCTTATGAAGAAAATTTGCGGCGTCGTGCAAAAATTTTCAACCTTGTTTAGTTTCATAAATTCAATATACGCCATAACTTAGGAAACAGAATTAAAATTAACATATAATGGTGTAGAGGACGCTATCCAAATAAGGGTACATTGTGACCTAGGCCTCCCACAAGCACAAGTTAATGACATTTAGGCAGTTCTGTGACGCTTGAGTCACGAGCAGATTGCCAAGCCACTTCCACGTGACAGGTGAAAAATTTCCCCTCAGTTGAGCTCTGGCTTGAAATTAATGATCGATGAAGTGAGCAGAGGCAACGTGAGAAGAGCAGCTCGGCCAACACAGACGTGTTTATGTTCAGGTTGTTCAGCACGCAACAAAAAGAGCCTGCTTGTCTTTCCCTGCGAGAATGTTAAGTGATTGTATAACACATCCTCTCTTTCATATAGGCCTCTGTGTGGAGTAGGGGACGTGGTAGCGGTGGCCATACGTTGGCCGCCTTTAAGTCCCTGCGAGAATGTTAAGTGATTGTATAACACATCCTCTCTTTCATATAGGCCTCTGTATGTAGTGTGGGACGCGGTAGCGGTGGCCATACATTGGCCGCCGTTAAATCGCCTCCTTCTCTTCCACAAAGGTCGGCGTTGGGGTTCCTTTGTGCGCCGTGCAATGCTGCGTTAGATATCGTCAGAACCACCAACTCCGCCAACACTAAATAATTATCTAGAAAATTCAAATTTTTGCCCGTTTTTATATCAGTTTTTTATGTAAATTTTGCGAGTTGACGTTAATCCTCATTTGGTGATCCCAGTCTATGGGAAGAAATAATCTTTGACTGTTGAATGAATTCTGCTTGCGCCTTGTTTTGATAGGCTCAATTCTTTTATCAGCGGCACTCAATCATTGGCGAAATGCTCGAGTGTTCATCCTAAAATATTCATCTGAGAATTTTCAATTTATTCGATTATAAGTTGCAAATGTTGCTTTAGTTATTTTTGAAATACTTCTATTATTCTTTATTACATAACAAATTGGTCAGCTGTGTTAAATTTTATTGCATTCAACATACGCAGACATCTCCCCCATCCATTTTAGAAAATGTGACATCGATATATTCGTTATAGTGGGAAAACGATGCACTCCCATGAAAATCCTCCCATTTATTTTAATTTTTATTTTCAAAACTATACCTTACAAGTTTTTACAAATAGAAATTTATTCGTCGATTGTAAGAAATCGCTTTTCCCCTTACCCTGTAGTGCGTTTGGCAGCTCGCAGTCCTTGCGAGAAAAGCGGTTTTGCAAATCGCGTCACGGCGCTCAGTTTTACGGAGATTAATGAGGCGCTATTGGCCTAATCCGGGGAGGTCTGCTGTGCTGAGGGCTTCACGTGGGTCTCGTTACGATTTGCCCCCTAACTGCCTACATATGGAAGGTGATTATAACCAGTCATTATGTTCTGACTTATGCCCAGGATTCCTGCTATTACGACACGGCATTAGCCAGCATTTGTATGCTGAAATTACTTTGCACATTTGTACAAACGAAGCAAATTACTCGTCTGTACTTCTATCAGCAGTAAAAGCGCTCTTACGTTATAGGCTGCTTGCTCTTCAAGCCTATACTTTGCCTAAATTTTTGCCTACGAACTTCTAGCGTTGTTTTCCCGCTACTGGACAATCCTTCCAGATCAGCCAAACTGGAATAATTCAGTCGGCTCTTTGAGAAGCTCTCAGAAACTCGCGAACAAAACTGAGCATTTATTTAAAGTTCATTTCACCATCAATTGCATCATTTTACGAGAGCAATGACGCGCCGCTCTAATGAATAAAACTATGTCTTGAAGAACTATTTCAGCTCTTCTAGCCTTGCAAATTTTTCTTATTTAGTAGAGCGTTTGAAATGCCACAAGGTGGTGCCTAATAGACTGTAGAAAATTAGAGCGGTCGTTAAGCATTTGGTGTAGCTGCGCGCGCTAATGTCTTGCACGGCCTAATGAGCTTTTTTGAGTAACCCTTGCGCGTGGACGACTGCGTGAGAAGAAAGCTCTCTATTGCCTTCTAGTGTTACTGCGAAAGTGTTACCCTTGACTCCAAACTGCATCAAATACCATCATTTGTGAACGGCTGCCCTCCTGGCCAATGATGAATAGAAGTGAGAAGGCCTTACATTGCGAACTGAAGAAAAATGGAAGCATCTGAACTACATGAGCTTCATGTGTACTTCGAGTGGGCCTAACGCGCCGCTCACTTACATATAGTTGTTATTTGGGTAACCTTGGGATATGCCCATGTCAGGAAATTACTTGGGTAGTTCCCATACTAGGTTATCACTTGGGTAGCGCCCATACTAGGTTATCACTTGGGTAGCGCCCATACTAGGTTATCACTTGGGTAGCGCCCATACTAGGTTATCACTTGGGTAGTTCCCATACTGGGTTATCACTTGGGTAGAGCCCATATTAGATGTAGGTATGTTGTTCCTTAGATATGAGTAATGCCCAAACCTGGTTATTACCTGGGTAATGCCCAAACTAGGTTATTGCTTGAGTAGTACCTATAGTAAATATACTTGATTATTACGTGAGTAGTGCCCATGCTTGGTTATTACTTGGTAGTTTCCTTACTAGGTTATAAACTTGGGTAATGCCCACACTAGGTTATTCTTTGGGTAGTACCCAAACTATGGGTATTACCCATACATTACAATGGGTTATTTCTTGGTTAGTGTTAGTAGGATAATTTATTACATTGGTAAGCTCTTCCTAGGTAACTACTTGGGTAGTGCCCAATGCCCATACTAGGTTATTCCTTGGGTAGTTCCCATAATATAGGTTATTACTTGTGTATCTTCATGCACTTTGGTCAACCAATGCACCTACCTATAATGAAAATCGTCAAGAATTGTACGAGAAATTGACTTAATTTGACGCGAGGTTCAGTCGAATTGTTTTGTTTAGTCATTTATTTTTAATTCTTTTTCAGTTAGGAATAAATGATGTTATTATAAAATTCAAGTCACACTTGAACACTCAAATGAACATAAACAATTACTTAATAATAAATTAAGAGGTACTACTCAAAATCAACTCGATATTATCGTTTTGAAAATATAATCACAAAAATGCTTTTTCGCTTGTTCTCATATAGAATGGTTGTTAGTTAGTTAGTAATTATCGCAGTCAATAATATTGTCTGAGGTATTCATATGATGTGTGCTCTAAGCTATTCAATAATTTTAATTAATTTATTATAATCGATTGACTTAGGTGTTTCCTTGCAAACACTACAGTCGCTGTTAACGCTTTCTCTCCATTTAAATTAACAATGAGGTTGTTGAAATTGTCTGGGTACTAAGAGTTGAACTACGCAATTGTTTGTTTAATTACCGTCTTCCCTGTTTTGAGCGTTTAATGCTCATGCTACTGTTTTTCAAGATACCACTAAAATATGCACATAGACCTGCACATTGAAAAAGACTTGCTAATGTTTCTTAGCTAGCAGGCGTATTTACGAAGAAAGGATGCAGCTTCCTTTCACATGACGCTGCAGCTGCAATTATGTATTACCATATAGTCATTCGGCAGAGCAGGCTCGACTAATGGCATTAGTTACTGCAGTAAACCATGGGAAGCCGACACAGCATTTCCACAACAAGTGTCACGAGATTTATCTCGGCCGTAGTTCTGGAACCCTCCAATTATTATGTGGCAACCACATTAGGAATCTTCTTCTCTCGTCTACATCCGTCGCAGGGCATTTTTTTTCTTTAAGGCCTTCGTACCTCCTGTAACAAAACCTTTGGTGACCCCCGTGAGGATACATCTTGATCTCAGCCTCGCCAGGGCTCCTTTGTCGCGAGATTTTTTTACGGACGCGTTGTACGCAGCTTCCTCTCGCTCCTTGGAACTGATCGACTCCTAGAAATCCACTCGTGACCCGTACACGACTAGGCTTCCTGCCTCCAAGACTCCAACTCGACCGTTTCTGACCTTTTCTGATCTCGTGATCTCCTCCTCGGTCCAGCACATCCTGTAACGCCCCCTCTTCTGGGCCTCTCTGCAGGATGAGGACGTTTCCAGGATAGCAATCTTGCATCGTTAGCGCCTCGGGAGATCTTGTCTCTACACCTTTCCTTCTCATCGCACTCATCCAAATCTAGATCTAGCACAATTTTTCCAAATTTATAAACGCTTTTCCTCGCATGTAAATCCACTTAATCTTTTACCGGGACAACTCTACATCTTTCAGGAAATAGATTTTTACATCGACATCAGCTTGCTTTTTTGTGAGACGTCGCACTTGCACCCTTGCCCTATCTCATCAGCTCATGGGAACGATTGTCCTCAATTCTTAACGCACCTCGTATCAGCGCACGGAACAAACATTTCTAGAGAAATCGATTGTTAATTGCCGCCTTATGTGTCCTCGTGTATCGTCTTTTGTAGATTCTGGCAAAACATATACCTTACTTTGGATTTTTACAAACTATTTCTGAATAAACATTCATACAGAATAAAGGGAGGCAACAAATAATTTTACCATACAAATTTCGTAATCTGTGATTTCGACTTCCAATAATGATTCATTTATGCCCGCTTTAAATTACTGCTATTAGTCGTCAGTCGTAAACAAAATATGCCGAGTCCCTGACTGATCGCGCGAGCTCGTCCCCGCCTGAAATTATTGCGGTCGCGATAACGTCAATAGTTCGTCGAGTGCTGCGGCAACGATGTGCATTTCAAGCGACATCCCCGAGCATTAAGCGCGCAATTTGCCTATAAGCATCCTCGATTGTACGAGATTAAATCAATATTGTAATGACGTTTTGATCGTCATTATAAGAAGCGCGTTGATCGGAGATGAGGTGGCGCCGGAAGAAGGATAATTTGGACCACAAAATTGCATTGCTTCAAACCTCAGTGTCATTCCCGCTGTAACCTTTGTGCCTCACGCGTAATAACTGACGTTCGTCTTCTTCTCACAGTGCAAATATCAACAACTTTGCTGAATTCAACAATTTGATGCTCGTGTGTTTCCTCCCGACGACGCATTTAGTCAAGTTTTGGTGTTTGGCAGCGTGTTTGGCTCCAATTTTTTGCAGCATCTCCAGCGGTATTTCGATATGTAATTTACGTTCATGTGGTACATGACATAATATTCTAGTTGATAAATCCGTTGCATGGAATTTTGCGAGGGACATTCAATGCATTAAATGCAGGGACATTCAATGTAAATGAGGGAACGATATACAATATTCAATTTTATATGCTTCAGGCTTGATCAGCAAGGACAGAGCCTTTATATTCTCCGGGTCAAGTGACGGAGGCTTGACCCGGTGACGCGTTTTCAGATTTGCAGATTTGCAGCATCCTCTGGAAGCCCCGGTCGAAATGTCCAACTTCCTCTCCAACGAAGGATGAGACTCCACGTGATGCTTCACCTATCTCTTCTACGTGTGCTTTGCATGCCATGCAACCCAGTCACTGAGTGACTCTACGAGACTTTGTCATATAGTTATAAAATATTTACATATGATGCATTTAAATGTTTGCTCGTCCACCTAATGGCGTGAAGGTACCAAATATTTCGCCGCAGACCCTCTCTGTGAACGCACATCTCCAGGACTCTTCAGGTCACAGATCATCACAAGTGGAAGGGAAGGAGGGTTAGGATGCAGGGTGCTGGTTTAAATTGAGATGAGCCAGAGGGTCACGCCAGGGCTCATCACGGGTCAAAGGTTTATGGAAGGTTCAGGGTTGAAGGAGGCCGGCCGGTGTCACGTTGGGTGGTGTCACGCCACAGAAGTCACGATCTCATGCCAGGCTTGGTGAGGAAAGGATGCGGCCGCCCCCACAGAGGATGCTGGGGCAATCACTGCATGTGCAGCCACCAGGTGCGCGTCAGGCCAGAACCTGTGGCCGAGTTCACCTCCGCAGAGATCAAGGGGTGAAATCTTAGCGAAAATCTCTGACGGCGACATCCAGGAACTGCGGATTTTCTGCAGGAAGTCGAACGCCGTACAACGTGAGAGGCTAGGCGTCACTCACGCGCTCCAGGACTGCAATTGAAATTATTTATTATTATTTTTATGCCTAATAATTATCTTAATTGAGTGAAATCGTTCTCAATCCTCCTAAGAAACAAACGGTTATGGTTACATAGTACACTTTTTTTCGCATTATCGTTTTCATCTTGATTATTGTGAAATGAAATGAAAATCTCCCATATTAGTAATAATAATAAAATTTCGAATGATTCTGGCAAATCTTCAAAATTCACATTAATGGTGCCGTTGAAACTTGAGATTATCAATTAATGATTAAATTAAAATAATATAATAATTAAATTAATTTAATTTATTAATTAATTAATTGATTAAATTAAATTAAGGCATAAAGCGAAATATTGGCAAATATCAATCGCATCAGTACTAGTTGACAGTTGCATGACTTCTTTGGTCGTTATGTTTTACAGTCACTGTAGTTTAGCAGGCATTGATTACCCAGTAAGTTGACAGTACTTAACAGTAGCACAAAGTTGACAGTCGCTTACCACAATTGCTATGGCAACGCCCGGGCAACGGAGGCCGTGGAAGGTTGCCAGCAATGAAGCAGCATCCGGGAAGTTGCCAGATGAAGGAAAAGACAATTTTTCTGTGACCCTGGTGGAGCCACAGCTTCCTTGCGGGTTGATGCAGCTAAGTTTTGAATTGGTGCTACGACATCACGGCTCGGGGGAGATTACCTGCTCTGGGTCACAAGCTCTGGGCTCGTAGTTCTATAATAAATTAAACTTAAGATGCCGAGCTTATTCATAACTAGATAGTTTCTTATTTATTAAAAGATTCCGCGTGGTTTAGGTTGCTGATTGAAGTTCATTTGCTGGAAATCCGATGTTTGAATTGCACCTCACTTAGTTATATGAAGTTAGCTCGATCAAAAAAAATATCGGCTAATAAGGATCGGTTCTCACTGCACATAATGTTTACTAAAGATACATAAAAATTTACAAGTTGAATATCACCGCACGCTATGTCAAAAGTTTCATAAATAAAAACCTAATTTTGCAAAAAGAATTCACGAAATGTACAAATTATGACCAGAATTTTCTTTGACCTTTATATATTTTATTTTAGTTTTATGAATTTGTTTAATTAATTCTGATCCTCCATTTCATTTGACCTTTAAAATGGATCAGAATTTTTTATTGAGATTATAAAGATTGTATTGGCTTATTCTGTCTAATTTTTTGCTTTATCCCCTTTTTGCACCTGTTAATCACAAAGTGATGACTAAATTTATATAATCTGAGTTTGACGTGAATTATCTTAATTAATTGAGCCCTCCTCCTTATTATTTTGACTATTCATATCAATGTTACCATCCATGCCCGTCCATTTTTCAGTTCACATCGCACGATCTTCACTTTCATTGCATAGCTTGCAATTAAAACACCTGCAATATCCTCGGAGGCTAATACGAGTCTCGAAATGATGCTAGTACGAAGCCTGTGGGCCATCACCGTGTCGGCGAAGTCATAAGTCTTCTTCTGGTTAAAGTCGTTCCACGTCATTGCCTTCCATCACGACATACGGCCAAAAAACGGGTCTCTCTTTCTGATCACTGACATTTGTCGCCGTGAAATTGGTTTTGATTCTCCCTGTAAATTACACGGCGTCACACGCACGACACAGTCTACGACGGCAGCAACAAGCGCATGACTCATATCTATTGTTTTTGCAGATTTAGAGTAGATGGAGAATAATAGAGGAGGAAATATGAAAGGTGTAGAGAAAATTTGACTACAGGAGCCGCATGCTTGGGATAATTAAGAATTCGTTGATGCAGATACATGTGATTACATCTCACGCGCGTGATCTATTCATAAGTGTTTCATTCAAAATAACACGAAACAATAGTAATAAAACATGCTGAATACGAAAAGATGTGTAAGAAACGGTGCGAATCGTATGATAAGAAATTATAAAAAAAAATATCAATCTGAAGTTCAAATCTTGAACTCGTCGAAATGGAGGAAGTTCTTGTCCTGGCATAAGGAAATTTTTGGAACCTCAAGGCAATACGTCAACGTCCCTTATTTAACGCAAAAAAAAAAACTCCGCATAATTTGCATCCCAGTTCTTACTCCGTCCCATTTTTCGTTGCATCAGCTTCACCCCAACTTATTTCTATCCTCAACTCCAAGCTTCTATAACTTACTCAGCAAAATTACACTTGCCTTTTTCAGAGTCCTCTCGCCCTTCCCTCCCAACTCATATCCCGTTTCCCTCCCAAATCATCTCCCCGTTTTCCTCTAAACTCATTTAATTTCAATTAAATTTGCCCGTGCCCTCCAAACTCATAACACTCTTGCAACCGGAACTCATTTTCCCCGTCCTGTCAAAACATTTACTCAGTGAAGGATACATCATCATCGAAACGTTTAAAGTTTGTATATATAGTCTATACTCTCCGTAGTGAAATTATCCTACCCTTCCCTCTTAACTTAGTTTCCATCCCCTCCCAACTTATCTTCTTTCGTGAAATATTTTTGCATTCTGACCATATATGTTGTCCTTGCTTCCATCACTATAATTTATACTTTCATTCTCCTACATCCACTCTCCCTCATCTCGCTCCCCCTCGCTCCTCCTCGCCCCCTCTTCATCTTATCTTCCCCTCCCCACGCCACCTTATCTCTCCCCCCACGCCACTTTATCTCTGTCTCTTATACACATCTAGATGTGTATAAGAGACAGAATTAAGTTTCCTAGAAAATTATCTAACAGTCTACTTCGAATAGGATGCAGAATGTTCTTGGAGTATAGATGAAAAAGTAAAATATTTGAAAATACTCTTTTCTTGTCGATTGCTATCGATACAACTTATTCATTCTGCAAACAATTTATTTACATATTTATCGCATGCGCTGCATCAAGACCTCACTCATTCAGATATTATGTGATAAAAATTTTATCAATGAGAACATCGCAAAAGCAAAGGAACAAAATAATTTGCTAAATTTATAATGAATATTTCAAGGTTAAGTTTCAGGGTTCATGGAAACTTTCCGGGCTTTCATAGGGAAAATCAGCCTCTAACTTCTGAATAAATGAACCTGAATATGAAGATTTGCTACATTTCGCAAAATAAAATTTCACAAAAGAAAGAAAGAGAACAATATTCGAGAGAATTCCAAAAATATATAAATTTGCGATTTAAATCGTTATTTTATTTCCTAAATCATTCTATGTTCAAAAGTCAAGTTTTAATGAGTCCCAGTCAGCGATAAAATCCATCCAAGAAAAACTTTACCGGTGATCGAAACGTGTTTTTTATAAGATGTTCTACCAAAAAATAACTTAAAAATTCACGAAACAAACATGCAAATTAAAAACCAACCAAAAACTAAATTGAAGTAGCTAGTAAGTTTGTTGAGACTAAACTAATTGCGCTCTTATAAGCAGTGATATCGAAAAGTAAATTGAAGGATTTTTAGAGGAAGTTTTGCTCAAACGAGCCTGTTTAGCTAGCTATAAAGAACTAGGGCACTGCCGCTGCGCTGTCTCATTAGGTGACTTACGTGAGAAGAACTGTGCCCCTGTGCAATGTGTAGTAAACGAATTCACAAGCTAATGCATGTAGCGACCATGCATGAACACACGCGGTGCACGTTAAATGCTTACAAAATTTTTAGTTGTACTTCCGTGAAAATATTTTACACATCTTAATGTTGCTCTCAACCATACACACTTTTCTGAAAATTTTCCTTCTAGCCTACGATGTTACAGATATTTATCAAAGTTTGCGTGCTTTTGGTTTCGTTTGTTTAACGGTTTGTGTTTAAATGTGTGTGTGTATGAATTTGACGCTGGAAATACGTATATAGGCCCTGTTTTAGCTCGTATCCCCGATACTTATCGTGTCTATTATAATCGAAGCGTTTGATTCAAAAATGACAAATACAGTACCTAGCATCTNCATCTGCATCATCCCATCTGCATCATCCCATCTGCATCATCCCATCTGCATCATCCCATCTGCATCATCCCATCTGCATCATCCCATCTGCATCATCCCATCTCCATCATCTCATCTGCGTCATCCCATCTGCATCATCCCGTCTGCATCATCCCATCTGCATCATCTCATCTGCATCATCTCACCTGCATCATCCCGTCTGCATCATCTCATCTGCATCATCTCATCTGCATCATCCCGTCTGCATCATCCCATCTTCATTTTAAATTTCGCCTGTAATACATGAATAATTATTACATGAATATGCCATAATCATTTGTCTCGAGATTCACTTACATTGATAGTGGAATGATGGCAAGATCGGACAATCCAATCTCTTGTAGTTACCTCACAGAAGGCTTCAGCCGCTCGTCACATTTCTAATTAACTACCTAGGTAACCAAGGTATCTGTTTCCATTTTTCCTTCGGAATCTTTTTTTTTTCTGTGAACTGCCTGACGAAATATTCCTGTTTTATCTTCATTTTTCTTTATTCCCCACCGCGAGTCTCGTCACCAAACTTTTGCTTATTACCTGCACGGATGTCATCAGGTTTACCTCATTCGAACATGTAAATCTGCTTTAAATTATTCGCTGTGCATAAAATGCAATCGATACCTTCATTAATTGCTGAACATTATAATGCCCACGCGATAACGCAGGACAGATCTCAATCCTGAAACTATATACTATGCCATTTACGCCCAACCCATATAATGTGAAAATTTCAGCAAGTATTGTATTTGTTTTCACATTCCACCTTTTTGCACTCAATTATATAATTATTAGTTGTTACAATGTAAATATTAACGTGACCCCCATGCTCCTTACACCTGATGCGCGGTACAAGTTTTTGTCGTGAGGCTCGCGTTGAAAAATGTGATCACGACAAGAGCATATTTGTTGCATGCATTCCTTCACTGAAGACGCTAGAGACAAAAACAAGTTAAAAGAAGACGTGTGTCGTGAAGTAATTAGAATTCCGTTCTTCAGACGCTCTTCTAGTGCATATAACGGTGATCCGGACATTGGGTTAATGAGTGTTACTTTTATTCAAGTAAAGTATAATGCCAGCGATATAAGGCGAAAACAAATAATTCTATTTGTAGAACAGAATAAACGAATGAAGGCTACAACCTATAAATTTTAATTAGCGTTTTGTAGGTCTGATGAAAAAAAAAATAAGTATCTGATACTCTACGAATGAATTCATCCGTTATTCTACTATAAATAATACAGTTTTATATTGAGATAGTTTGGCAGAAATTGTTCCTTTATACAAGGTTGATTGAAGTAGGGCATGTGTTGCACTTCCCTCCGGTTTCCAAAAACAATTAATTTCAAGTATTAGCGACGTTTTGCGAGATCAGGGGCCGTACTATCAAAAAGTGTTATGAGTTTTTAACACTCAGCCAATCCCTGACGGCTTTTCTTTCTAAATCCACCAAACAGATGTTAAATTAGCCGCTACGTGTACTTAGCACGCTACGTGTACTTAGCACGCTACGTGTACTTGAAACGCTACGTGTACTTATAACGCTACATGTACTTCATCTAGTTCTAAAGTTCGACACCAGCTCGTGATCAGGGTGGAAAAAATGTATCATAATTATAGCTTTTTATACTTTACAGCGATTGAGCGATTGAAACAAAATTTCACCAAGATCATCACCAACATTCAAAAAATAACGTTGCGTTGATCTGGAAGCGATGATTAGCAACGTTTCTGTATATCGTGCCCTTGTTTGACCTATAATGAAGGTAATTTGAACCTTGAACTCCTTCTCTTCCTGCTGAATTCACCGCATTTTTCAATTTTACGCCTACTGTGTTTATAGCTCCTTCATTCATTTTTCTTATTTTCATTGTTAAAACTGCTTTATTGCTAGACTTCTCATGCTGTTCGCTCAGCCAAATCCAAGTAGACAAATTAAAAGACTCGTATAGTTGTAAGAAGATCTCGTGTATATGAAACTGCAAAATCCATGCTTCTGTGAAAATGTTTAACCCATTGCCATCATTATGACTGGATGGAGCAACGTGTGTGGCGACGTAGTAGCATGATTTGCAGAGCACCGTGTCAGGTAATGTCTTCAATTATTGCTGAGACACGAGGACCTATACGCTCTATTGTAGCCTATTATTATCTGTGAGTGAACGTTATCATCGGAGGTCTCGGTATTATCCAAGTTACACATCTCGACAATCATTGCGAGCCATTATGCGCATACCTTATACGGTGTGTGACGCTTTTGCGGTATGTGTTCTGCCACGGTATTACACCGAGAGAAATGATTGAAACTATGTCCAAATAGCGATACACTTCTCGTCCAGGTTTTGCTCATTGCCGGGAAAAAGGGGTATTAGTTTTACGTGCATAAAGTTTGTTAGTATTTTAACAATATGACTGATTAATTTTCTGACCATACATGATGAATGATGCCAAATGTACCGTGTATTAACCCTCAATGTTATCAATGAATATAAAATGTATATTATTTTGCTCGTCATTAACGTCAGCGAGCATACTTTCCATAATATTTAAGCGAATTTAGCAGATACTAGAATTTCCTAATTGAAAGAAATTTCATTAGAAAGCTTTTCACTGAATCATTTCCAAGCTATTTCAATAGCTAGCTTTCTAAGTCGCATTATAGCTGCCTTTGTTTAGAAAACTTTGTTAAACTCCGAGTCCCTTCTTCAAATTTCTCGTAAAATTTCCCCGCTTGAATGCCTTATCACTCATCATCGTACCTTTTCATGGTTTACGCATCAGGCTAATTTCTGAGCGAATGCGTGTCGGTTGAAATTGTAGCCGAGAGCAACATCGTACTGGGGAATGCGCAGCATGCAGTTTCATAATACCCTGTGTATATACTTCATACGTCAATTCTTAGTGTGTAAACATACGTCAACTTTACGAGTGTAATTCATATTACACAATGCGGGTGTATATCATGCGTCTATCTTGCTAGTGTAACTAATACGTCTGTTCTGCGTGCGCAATTCATACGTCTATTCCCTCGCCCCTTCTGCTTCCAGGGGCGCGCGTCGCACGTCGCCCGTGGCTCCAGCATTCATTCTTTATCATCGTACGCTGTTTACGGCTCACTGCGCGAGTGAATATTTTGGCATAACAAATAGAGACTCTAATTCAGAATTGCTGTCCAATTTATATGCACGGTGGTGTAATGCACAAGATACATAATGCGTGCATACATGCACGGGCATGGATTTGACAAAATAACCTGTTAGTTGGGAACTTATTGGCCAATCAGCAACCATATTTCGTGTTTTGCAAATTATTAACCATTGTGAGCCTGCCAATCGAATGTATTTGACTCGTGTTCACAGATGACTTACAACTTAATGTCAATTCGACACTCAATGTACTCCCTCAGTACGCGACGCCTGTGAACCTACAAAATCCGATGCGTGTAATGCCCAACTTCTTCCCTTGGGATGGCGCCCCGACCTTCATTGTACGATAGCAGATTTTTAGATAAAAAAATTACACCTGTGCTTATCGAAGGGCATCTCTTTCAGTAGTGAAAAATGGAGCTCGGCAACTACGACTATATTTATTACCTATTATTACAACACTTCTCTTTAACTTCACTTCTTGTTTGTTTGTCTGCTACGAATCTTATAGTCGATATTTAACACACTTCTAATTGTCCAATCGATCTGAAATTTTTTTCACTTGAGTAAAGTCGGAGACAATGCTTGAATCAATTGACACAATAAACAATTTTGAAACTTTTTTTAATATTCAAAAATGAATTTGTTTTAATATTCACAAATAAAATTAGAAATTAATTGTACGTGTGTAACATCGGAGACAATGGCCTCTTTGGAAGTGTTACCTGTAAAATGTAATTTTAAACGCATATTATTATTGTTATTATAAGATGGATTCTTCATTTTTTCACCGTTCTGTTGCTAAATATTTATTGGTTTTTGCTGTGATCTATAGCCTATAATTAGTTAAAAGTATTGTTTGAGAATTGGCTCCAAAATGTGTGTTTTCTCAATATTATCTCTGTGTCTTCGTCTGCTCGATAAAATTTTCATCATTCTGACTATAGTTCCTGGGTAAAGATATGAAAATACTGTAAGATACTTTTAGGCCGAAAAATCTCAAACTGTTATCAATCGTGATGGATTGAACAAATCTGTGAATGGAATTAAAAGCGTAGTGTGCCTGTAGATTTGATTAATAATATGACATGAAATATATGTACTGCGCCGATAATGATAAGTAATGGTCGCTGGAGTGGCCGCGGCCGGTGCGTTCTACTGCGCAGCGTCTCCAGAAAGGTCGGATGTGCGTCATTAACATTCTAAGACGCGGGCAACGCTGCCCTCCAGTCGCTCATAGATGTCGCTTCCAGCGCTCAGTGGTCTGGAATGTAATCATGTACTCATTTTGAAATTAATCAAAAATCATGAATTCCAGGTACGCCTTGAAAAAATGTGTATTGTAAACAGCATTGCGCCGATCGAATATTTCGTTTGAAGCCCTTTTTTCGTAATTTCCAAACATTGTCATTTTTACGTTTTTTTTCAAGTGAAGAAAAACCAGCATTTTAAAGCCTTTAGTTTATCATTATCTTTTATACATTTTTTCAAAGTTATAGTGAATGATTCCCCTTGAGTTCACAGAAAGTTATTTGAATTGCGCTCTTGTTACCCTGCAGTACAGGCTAATATATATTGAGTTTTCGAAGGCAAAGCAAAACCGTTGGAGGAAGATGGTTGTCGTGCGCTCAGGGCATCCGGGTCCGACTTCCTGAAGATATCGAGCTCGTCTTGGTGCCCTCGAAGTTGCATTCGTTGTGGGAAAATCCCTTGGGCGGCGGTGGGCTGGAAGGAAGGATGCCCGGCCAACTCGTAAATAATTTCAGCTTTGTTTGGTCGCGTCGCCCGGGGCGGGAGTAAAACGGTCACTTCTATTTTGAAAATTATTCAATTTTTGAACAATTCCGATGTAATTCCAAATTAAATATTAAAAATTTGTCCATTCTAATCACTATAAGTTCAATTTAAATATTTATATCAAAACAAGTATTTGACAAAAAAGTGTAGTAGCTGTGCAACACCAAATGTCATTTCTTCCCCCAATTCAATGTTATGGCTGTGCATGGTTGCTCCAACTCTTATTATTTATTACTATTGCTGACGCAATGCTGCGTAAAAAACAGTTGGAGCTGCTAATTGTTGAAGCGTAATTGAGATTTGGAGCTGATGCAGCCAGCAGCTGGTGTAGGAGAATTGGCGAGCAATGATGACATCAGAAGCGGATCTCTGTGTCGCCGTAGCCACGGCAGGATGCAGCAGGCAGAAATACGGCGGGGGCGGCTAGTGCAAGCTTCAAGTGGATGGTGGTGGCGGGAAATGCAGGATGGTGGTGGCGGGAAATGCAGGATGGTGGTGGCGGGAAATGCAGGATGGTGGTGGCGGGAAATGCAGGATGGTGGTGGCGGGAAATGAAGAATGGTGGTGGTGGTGGTGGGAAATATTGGCCGGTAGTTATAGAAATGCAGGTGGGAGGTGGTGGGAAATCAGGCTGGTATCGGTGGAAATGCAGTATGATAGTGGCAATGAACAAGAGCCGATGAGTGGCGGAAATTGAGGTTGGTGGTGCTAATAAAGGAATAAATGTGGGAAGGAGGGGGAATTTTGTTCGAAATGCTCTAGAGTCCTACGTACTGAACTCTAGACGCTCACCAAACGCCTCAAGAAATTCCTTGATATACGTCGAAAGTCTTGGAAATTATTCTGTTTTAAGGGCACCGTAAGAGTTACCCATGTTCCAGGAGCTGTTTAACAACCCAAATCCCTACTGTTTGTGAGTTATTGCCTCAGAACGCCGCGCCTGAAGTCGAGTCGTTCTCACGGACTCCCCTCATCAGTGTACCGAAAGGGATCAACTGTGTTGGGGCACGCATCTCGTTAAAAATTTCCTTCCATTCATCATCTTACGTCCATCTGGATAATTTTCTACAAGTAAAATGCTAATATTATAAGCCTTGGTATGGGACACATGAGCTTTTTGCAACAGAGGACAACGGTTATATTTCATATGAGAAAAGCTTATGTATTATCATAATTTTATTTTAACCGCTGCCTTCAAATTATCTTCCTCATAAAAATGTTTGGATCGTCTAATTTGAGCAATATAAATTTATTGACGTCCCTAATTAATATTCGCGAACGCTATTAAGGGATCCAGTGGTTGCTTGCTTGAAGGCACGGGATAGCAGATCTCAGTCGACGCTAACGACGCTCGCTTCAACGAGGAAGCTGATCTCCGAGCGTTTAGAAGACACATCTTAAGCTTGAGCGCGACTCATCGTGGGCAATTCGAGCAACTGATGAGGTGTTGAGAGCTCCATGAATATAATGTAGGCAAGGGTGAACTATATTTATTGCAGGAGAGCGGGAAGATGATGCCTCACTGCCGGGTACGGGAGCCTTGAAAGAATCTCTATCTACAACAAACTGCTACCTCTCAAGGCTATGATGGGAATAGATCTATTTTACTGATTTGAATTGAACGTTTAATGAACCTGTTCGAATTTAAGCAAAAAATCAATATTGTAAAGTCGTGAATATATGAAAAGGAGTTATTTATTTCCATAATATGTATTATTGCCTCGAACATCCTCTCTGTTATTTCATTTGTTCGTTATTGAATACGAGCACCGCTGAGCCCATCGTTTACGCTAGATTTTTCTGCGCGAACACACACGACATTCCACAAATTATTTGAGCTTCTTGAGTCTCCTTAGAGGGTGAGGCCGGACGTGTGAAATGAACCTGTCACCGCGCCCTTGCGTGTACTTGCCCTCACATCTCACAAACTCGGCACACACCAGACCTCTCACACACTATACACACCAAAGCGCTCACACGCTCTACACTCACCAGACCTCTCACACACTATACACACACCAAAGCCCTCACACGCTCTACACACACCAGACATCTCACACATCCTACACACACCAGGCCCCTCACACACTCTACACACCAGATCTCTCACGCTAGTCTTATGTCTCCGAAAAGAAAACCGATATAGGCCTTTGATCCAATTAATTGTATAAATCGCTTCATCCGTTGATCATTAAGTTGAAAATTAGCATACACTTTTTGTTAATAATTTTTAAATGGTACCCTATTAAAATTATACTAATTTAAATCACATTCAAGTCAAAATACGAATTCATTTCTTAAAGTGACCTATTAATCTATAAATAGTAACCGCTCAACTTGATTTCCCAACTTCAATTTTGTCAGGATTATCGAATGAAGCAAATGGCAAAAGTTGGTCAGATTATAAAAAAGTAATAGGTAAAGTCAGATGTTTAATAAACTCTACCTTGCAAGGGCAAAAAGCTGGTGCAAACGTATGACATCAATTGATGTAAATTTTGTTAACACTTGACCCAAATCATTTCCATTTTCCGGGAACTGACTTTAGACGTACGTCATGAATAGACTCGTAATTTTTCTGATGTAGCATCAGTTAATTCTGAAATTCCCGTTCGGTTTCCCTCTAATCAATGCGTCGATTTTTAGCTGTTCTTTTAGCTGATCTCGTATTGCGCTTCTACCGCCCCCCTTCACATCCACTTGTTTTCTAAAACTTGTGTCGCTTCGTCCCGACCTATTGTGAGGAGTGTCTCACCCTCTGTACTTCTTGTTTGGCCATGTGGAAGCAATTGGAGACCTGCGCTCGCAGCACATCCTTTGTTTCTGTTCAACCGTCGCCGTGGCTACTACCGCTTATCTGCGGATACCAACGCCAACACTAGAGTTTTTTCCTGCCGACTGTCTCGAGTTCTAACGACACAGAAGCTCCGCATCCCGTGCAGCTTCTGATCTGTGCATGATTTGGCTCCTGCACTGAATATCTACTGACTCATCAGCATCGTTTTGCTTCTGCCGATCATCTGACTTGTGCTCAGCACTGTGATGACTCTTTTCATTGTCACGCAGCTCCTGACGAGTAATTGTATCCTTCTGTTCACAAATTCGCCGTATCGTCTCAACCACCGTAATAAGAATGAACGTTACTCAGCGCTGGCCGCTTTTATTTTTCAGTGACGCGAAAATAAGAAACGTTATCGGGCGCTGGGCGCTGTTATTTGTCACTGACGCGCCTGGCGCTGATAAGCTCAGTTGCATGCATGGCGGCTGCTGGTCGGCCGTGCGTGGCCTGCATAATGCATGCCTCGCCACACATGGTCCACTCATCTCCACGACGTGCCCTTCTGTACACACGCGGGGCCGACGGTCAAGACCCGTGGGCGCGCCCCCCTACGCCCAACACTTCATTTGTCTTAGGTCCTCCAAATGTGGACTTGTTTAAGATAACGATTAGCTGCGTCTTCCAGGACTTGTTGGGCTACTGGGCCCAATTAAAAGACTTGAGTAGACATTTATGGAGCTGCTGTGTGCAACTCTACAAGTTTTATATATAAGTGTGCATTTAAAAAGCTGGTGTTTGCAACCGTACAAGGCATGTGTACACAATAATAGATTTGTCTGCATTTTTAAGCATTTAACTGCATTTAGTAAGCTTTTGCCAGCATTTAATTTAATTAAAAACGCCTTTTGTCGGCGTTTCTTTGTCTTTTATCTGCATTACTTAGCTTCTGAATGTATTCCTTAGGTGTTATAGGTGCTATTGTCAGCAATTACAGTTATAGCTGCTATTATTAGCAATTTCAGGGTTTGTCCTGCAGTTTTAGGGCTTCTGAATGCCATTAGAGATAACTGATTTATGTATTTATATTATAAGCGTTGCGCATTGATTTAAGTAAACTATGTAGTTCAGTGTGCTAATACACATGCAATTCTTCCCATTGGAAATGACGTCTAGAACACGACTGCCCCATTGACAGCTACTGTAATTAAGGGTTGCCTCGTGAGAATCGTAAAGCATAAGTTCAGCTGGAATCTTGAAGGCTTGCATTTCCCTCTCTACTGAAAGTATTGGCCTGCTTATCGGTGGTCATTAAAAAGGCTAAATACAGCTTTAAATGCGTTGCTTTGTTCCTTAATAGGGCGCTTGAGGCGAGGGCGAAACGGCCATGCCTACGGTGGGGGTGTGGAAAACTCGGAATTGTTGTCTAATTACTCAGCTCCTTTTCTCTTGGTCCTGATCGTACGCAGCAGCCAACCCAAGCAATTAGCATTCTTCAGTAACTCTCATTTGCTTTCAATGATAGAATTAACAGAAGTAAGGAACAATTAAATTAGTTGTTGCATACAGTATTTAGCTGACTGGCTCAATTATGCATTAACTTATTGTCTTGAGCTTCAAACGGATCTTCAAGGGATTATTTCAAACACTGATGTTACGTTGATGAATCTTTGAGCAATTTGAACTCAATTGCATGTATGGCAGGTACTTCCCTAACAAAATTTGGGGACCGCCTAGGCTTCGGCCGAATAGTCACTACACTCGGCGCAAAGTTATTCTGGGTCAGTTGGCCAACTGATCGCAATCAGCGTCTAGTCAGAACCTCCTGGCCGACTTTATGGTCTCCTGATAGTAATGCAAGAGTTGGCAGAGGCTCCTCAGTCCCCTCACCAGGCTCTGGTAGCTGTCTGATTCGGGGATCGGAATGTAGACCAAAAATCGGACATATATATAGCGAGAAGCTGATTTACTTTCGGTCCGAGTCCTAGGCGGTTCCTAATTCAGGCTCGCCACCAACTAAAAATTTTGATAGGGTTATAATGCATACATTGTTCATTCAGGCTATTCTATTACTAATACTCAGGCTATACAATTACTACTACACAGGCTATACTATTACTACTACTCAGGCTATACTATTACTACTACTCAGGCTATACTATTACAACTACTGCTTGCATGAAGCATGGCCAACGGACAGTCCTGCAGTGCGGAACTGATGTGGCCCTTCGGTTGCAGTTGTCCAGTGCCCAGCTGTGACCGGCCGGTCAGCACCTGTTGCTCCTGCGTTCACTATAACCCGGAAGTCGTGGGTCTATACAAGCGATCGAGCTGTGTATTTGAAACCTACGAAGTTAAGAACTGATTTTGTTCTAATCACATTTAAAGTTTGTTCGGTGTTGATGCAATGATGAATTTGCTTTTGCTTTGCCGGCTCTAAAATGCATGTATATACAATTAAAAAAAATCGTAGCATAGCACACTTTTTTTCTTGGTTTAGCACTAATAATCAGTATATAGATCTTTCTCCACCTTCGAATCACCATTATGGATCTGCGGTAGATAATCAAAAATACTTCATGTGGTCATAAGTTCTACGATGATCGGAAATCAAGGACTTTTCCCCAGTTGGTAGGTCTTATCATGAGTGGCTAAATTTAATCGTGAATGACTGATTCAAATCGTATCTGATATAACTATTAGGTACCTGGCTCCTGGTCGGGTTAGCAGCACACTAGTAATGTTATTACTGGGTGCCTGGCGCCTGGTCGGGTTAGCAGCACACTAGTAATGTTATTACTGGGTGCCTGGTGCCTGGCCGGGTTAGCAGCACATTAGTAATGGAGTTTGTCCTTCTGTACGATAAAAGGTCAATACGGCCGTCGTTATGGCAGATGCAGGGCGGCGAGTAGACGGGCAGATGCCAGCGGAAGGAAGCAGCTGGCCTGCGTATGCGTGTCGTCACTTCTTACTCTAACAACAATAGCAGTTTTCGTCTAGCAACTTATCATTTGCCGCCTGTGCTAATCTGCATCTTACTTTATTCTGTTGTATTATTAATGAGAAAAATCCGTTATCTTCTAACTTCTGTGCTTCAGCAACGAACCAACGAAAAAGTCACGTGTATGTGGAGACCAGGTGGAGTGTTATCCTTTCAATGATCTATATTATTCGCCATTCGAAAAGCTTTGCTATAATTACTTCTCATTTCGTACTTATGTCACTCACTTCCCCACGTTATCGACTAAATTCAGGATATAGACTAAATTTTTATCTGAGTCATATCGATATTTGTCTTCTCCAATCGATCTAATTCTTTCTATATTTTATTTAATAATGGATAAAGTCTGTCACAATTTTTAGCAAATTCAGACACATTTCACTTTTGATTTCCTACTAGTGGAGAAGCGCTACATTTTGCTGTCACGTTGTCGGAACTTTTACTGAATAATTCCACGTTCATTGGTTAGCACGCGAACAAAAAAAACACTTCTGGTATCGAAGGAAAGTGACGCGTGACAGGAAAACGTGTGTGGTGGTGTGTGTATCTGCAGTGCGTTTACTAGACGCGCTTGTCGATCTTCTGCTCTTTGGATCGAGGGAAAGCATCGACAAGCCTTCCTTCTTGATGCAGGAAGCTGTGAACCGCACCACTGCACCGCCACTTGCTCTCCTCTTAACAATCACATCGACCGCCCACTCATAAGGAAATCCTCATCTGCACCAGATGATTCGCTGTGTTATGTTAGAGGTTCATATGTGACGTTATAAGTACCAACGAAATTATAGATCATTTTGCCAGTCAATGAAAATTTTGGAGGAAACACCCGATTAAGAAGACTTTTTTGACGTGGCTTAATTTTGTATGAAGATGCGTATTACGTCTAGTTACTTCAGGAAACACGTTTTTTCCTAGAATGGTGCATAAGAAAATGGTGCATAATGGTGCATAATCCTGACCCATTCCTAGAATGTTGCCACTAGGTGCATAAGAAATTCACATAAAGAAATGTAATACTAGATGGGGAAATAAATCCGGTTGCACAGAACAGCTGATTATGAGCAGGCCTCATATGCTCCGCAAACATGGAGTGATCTCATGTTCTCAGATATGTTCTGTTTGAAGTTTTATTGGAGCCCCCGCCCTAATTTTGTATGAGTACTACGTTCTAATTAAATCCATTTATCTTGACACGTACTGATCATATTTGTGTTTGTATCATTTTGATTTGTGTCAGTGTTCATAGTCCCAATTCTTTATTTCGTATTAAATGAATTGATACATTCAGCTGTTTCAGTTGCGGTTTCGTTCATCGATATGCTGTCAATGTGGTAATCGCGTTTATGAAAATTTGAAATTAAATTTTTTAACTGCATTGAATTCGCCTGAAATGTGATACGCGACGCACTTCCTAGTTTTATGCAAGCGCATTCCGCGACTCAATTGGTGGTATGGTCTAGAATCTAGATCTATTTCGCAGTGTATCTCCCCAGTTTGATCAAGAGGTATCCTGCGGCCTGCTTGCTAGCTTGGCCTAACTTGATTTCTAGTTCGATATAGATTTACTGGCCAGTTCCGTTGAGATGTAATTCGCAATTAACTTGTTAGTTTGGTCAAGATGTTTCTGAGAATCATTAGCCACTTCGGTCTAAATATTTTCGTACTCTCTTAGAGCAGCAACCAGCAAACCGGTCGCGCTGGTCGCCGGTCTGCAGACAAACGACTGTACCTCTCCACCGAGCGCTGCTTCTCGCGCGCGACTCTTCCGCTTCCGCTACGTCAACAACGTCTTGCGTTGAGAACCGTCACATTGTTTGGAACTTACGACGGTCGTAAGTCTGCTGTGGTAGTCAACGTCTGTTTCAGGCTTGTTTAAGTATAGTTTGAAAGTCGATCTGCTTATGGATTTGCTGGTAAAACTTCAGTAATTTTCAGTGAACGATTCAGTAATTTGTGTAAACGAAATCTTTCAGGTATCCAAATCAATTCACAGTTTTTCGACTTTGATTTATTTTCAAATAAAATATAGACTTCGGCGTAATAGATCCAGCGTTTTGGTCCATTTAATAAAATTTGTAAGCTCGTTAAATATTGACCCGGTGCCTGAGGGCGACCTTAGTACCCAAAACAGTTAAGCCATCCAAAGTTTGAATTATTTTCAGGTTTTGGATAAAAATTTTAATTATCAAACGCTCGAGAAAACAGTGCCGAAAGTTCAGCTAAAGAGTTAATGGAATATATATAGCATCCCGCGTCAGGTGTCAGGTCGGCGCATGTACCGCGGTCTTCTCGTCTGACCTGAAGTGACCGATCCTAACTTCCTGGTTGTGTGGTGGCGGAGGCTTGCTTTGTTGTACCCCTCACCGCACCAGCGGACGGCGGGTGCATTGCACTTACCACCATTTGGTGTTGCATCCCTAGTAGTGTTAGGCCGCATGCACCTTACCTAATCAAGAGGGTCAAGAGGGATACGCATGGACGAGGCGTTTCTCCTACCGCCGAAGATCGTTTTGCTGTGTCGGGATTTTAAAAACCATGTTCAAACCTAACATCGTCCTAATCATCTAAGATAGCTTTCGTAGCCAATCTATGCCGTGTGCGAACGACTTGGTTCAATTTCTCTTACGTTTATTTACATAGTCTAATTTTCATTCGTCAATTTACTGTTGTTTTTCCTTTAGCTTATTTCGTTGCATTCTTGTACACTCTTGCTAACAGCTGATCTGAAAATAAGATTTTTCAGCATAATTGTATTCATGCGTGATATTTGTTGCCAGTTGTACTCTTTACTTCAACCCCTCACCGAATGGCATGCTACCACAGTTTAGAGAAATTTCCTTCTTGGTTTCTCTAGCATATCCTGATCCGACTCCTGTGATTCTGCAGCTGCGTAGATTAATCCTATTTTATACTCTTTATTGTGCAATAGGAGCGTGCGCAATAAAGAGAAGGCACCTGTCAGGATGTGGACAAGGTCACAGCAACAGCAGCTGCTTGGCAGATGCCGTTCATGTCTTGGGCAATCCTTCGTAGGATCGTAGCATTACACGTCCTATTTTGATTTCAAACGAAATCGGCGCACTGTGTTGAATGCTACATGTCGATGCTTGCTGATGTCTCATTATGATTAGGAATTCAAGTAAGTATGATTTATGTCTTAGTATTCAGTTCTATCAAGTTAATTATTCAAACAACAGAACGTTTATCGAACTGTTAGAGGGGAAAAATACCTTTTATTTAGGCCGTTTCATGATTGTTGTATATTTTATTACCCAATAGGGCTTATTTTAAGTAATTCCTTAAATGTAATAATAGATTATTATTTAACAAAATTGTTATCTAATAAAAATATAACATGCATTCACTAGATGAAGTGAAACGTTGAATATAAAACCATCATCCAAACAGCGCTTATCATTTAATTGTTGCAAGGCATGCAATTTCACTTGAAATGAATAACATACAACATTAACCGAAAAATTCAAGTTCAATAAACTTTGGTGTGAAATTAGCCTCGTGATTGACTAACGAAGAATACCATAACGCAATTACGTGTGCATAATAGTAAAAACATAACTGTCCTACTAAGGTCATTTTCACAGATTTAGATGGTTCCGAATCTTGGTAGATGGAAAATATCAGACTTTTGATTGGACAACATATTTGCCAGATTTTTTTAATTGGTTCCATTTTTAGCGATATATTCATTAACGTCAAAAATCATTTTTATAATTTGTGGCCTCTGCCTGGGATTCAGCATTTACCTTCATCAACATCGCTTGTGCGGTCTCAGTTTATCAGTTTAGGTTGCATGGCCTGGAAATGCATTTGACTGCATTGAAGGTAATATAAACTGGCGCTATAACTCATTCATGCCTGGCCGTAGTACACTCCTAGTTTAGGGTGTCTTAAGAAATACTGTCTTCATTCACAATGTATCATAAGCTTGATTAAGATGAATATTTCAACTTGCGTAGCTATAAATTTTCCCAAAAACTGCGAAGGTGCAGCATTAAATCAATCATTGCCCATGGCCAGGGCCATTTTTTATTCACAATCCGCAAACCTGTTCGCAATTTTGCAGCATCCCATGCGACGCACATGTAGAGGGGTATGTCAAATATCGGTGCAGATTGCACAGAATATAAGTTTAAATTAAGTGGTCGGACTTTTGTCGCTCTGGAAACGCACTGATTAATTGTTCTGGTAAATATTCAAGTGTGCATCACTGTGAGTTTCATGTTATCATGCACAATATTGCATTTCATTTCACTTAATAAACGTTGACCTGCCTTATTTTCAATTTTGCCTGCCTTATTTTAACACGTTGACTCAAGTGTTAGATATGCAAACCACGAAATGTATTTCTCCAGGACTTAGTGGTACATAATTCAAGGTTGCCAGATGGCCTGAAAAACGGCGAAGTCCGAGAACTAGAAAGGCCAAAAAAAGCCCATACGCAATATAGACTATTACATTCGTAGGTTCTGGTGTAAAAATTCCATTTAGTTTTATTTTTTAATTATGAAGCGCCCTATCATAATTTTTCCGGCCAACGCAATTGAAAAAAACTAAATCACGAAACTGGTCCGGAAAAAAAGACCTTGTGGCATCCCTGTTAATTTTTCATAATAGTACAAAAAATGAAGTATTAGTACACAATGAAGCCATCCGGAGTCAACGTGTTAAGGAAAAGTTAAGCAATGATACTCGCGTATTGTTGAAGATATAGCTGCTGTCATTCTATGATATATTGAATTCGCTCTGTTGTGCAGCGCAAGAAAAAAATATCAATGATTATTGTCGATAAGAATGGAGGTGACCGCCACCTGCATCGTCCCGTGATCCACTTCCCCACCATCTGCCTCGTGGACGCGCTAGACAGCTGGTGCAGCGTTTCCTTGCGCTACTTCAACTTCCTCTCTTCCTTCTTTCTCTCTTTCTCGTTATATATCAGTGGCAAAAAATTATATTCTTAATTCGATAAAGAGATCTATATAACCGTCTAAGTTAATCATCTGAGTACACTTTGCAAGCCGTGCTTTAGATTAAAATATTCGTGATATTTTAGTTATTTTTAATAACTGAATTGGTATTTCCTTGTTATCGAAACCTTTCTCAGCTGAAATGTGCGGGTGTCACTTTTCACTGAAAAGCGGTGAGTGGGTTAAGATTATCCGAGCAATGTGAGTATTTACTCTGAATCAACTTACCGTGCATACATCGGTTAGGCGGTTCGAAGGGTTGGCACGTGATTTGTAGGCTCCACGAGTGTATATGTCCGTGAAATAATAATCCCGATCACTGTACTCCATTACTGTAGCAGCATAACCTCGGTAATCGAACCCTAGCCCAGCTAGCGGGGTATTACTGTGCAGTCACTTAATGTCGCTCAATAGCACGCATAAGTTATTCGTTAACCTATTAAATCGTGATCATATCAGTTATCATTAATTATTAAATATTTTTAGCCTCAGTATTCACTTGAACTCGTGGAATGTTCGATGAGTCTGTTTGACGTTTAACGTAAAACACAAGAAAAGCTCGGAATTTTTCTATTATTGAAAAATATAATATATGAGACTTGAATTTCACATTCAAATCCTTCTTCTAGTAATATGTGGATCATTTTTCCTGCAACGTTGAAATTCCAAACATTCTTATTCCGTTACTGCCTCGTAAGCATTCCATGACACCGATACGATGTGACATTTTATGTGTGGTTATGGAAGTAAAATGCGTCAGAAATAAAGTATTATTCGTGATGCCCGTCCCTCGTACGTGCCGCCATGCGGTGTCAGATCCCGCGCTTGCGGAAACGCTGGGCGATCATCCGCAAGTGAGAGAGGAAAGGCCTGCCGTGCGCGTGACTAAGTCAGTCGGATTATCATTATGAATAACTTTCCCACCGCCGTTACAGTACCGTGGTCGTCCTTGTTATGGTCACAGTCTGCATTGCCTCGATGTTTTGATCTGTTGTGCCTTCCTCGTAATTTTTGTATTATAATTTTCCATTTAGGGAATATTTTTATACAACCGGCGGTATTGACATACCGCAAGCGATTATGTAATGAAAAATGATAATTAATTCAAACTGATCTTTCCCCAAAATCACGCCGCATATTTGCTCGATGAAATTCTTTTTTAGTAGTGGCTTTACGTCCTCGTTCAAATGAATGTTATCTGCAGAAACCGATTCCAAACTTCCGAAAAGATCCATAATTCCAGATAACTACATTGTCCTCCGTTAAACGCTTTTTATAATAAATAATATTTACCAAAACTCAATTCACGGAGCAATAAATTCCGTTTTTATAGCCCCAGCAGACGAATTTTAGCTATGCAATTTTCCCTATTTCCAATTATTCCATTCCTGTAGAAAATAAGAATGGATTTATAAGCAGCCAACCATCGACAATTGATGCGCATGCGAAGACTTCAGCTAGGGATGGGATAAGGTCGTTCGCTGCACGCAAACTGGCCTAACCGATCTATGTATCACTTAACCTGTAGGCAAGTTTCATGAACGCAATATTGGGGCTGATTTTTCTCCATGTGACGAGCGTCATTAGGCGCGCGTACGTCATGGCAAGCAGAAACTTGTCTTGCGATCTTACGTCAGCAAGCAAGATGTGGGAAACTGACGCAATGATCACATTCCTCCAGATCTGTAGACTCGGCTGGTTAGATTAGATCACAAGGCATGTCCGAGTTTCAAATCCGAAATTAATGCGAATCGTTTCGTTTCCGAACTTATTTCATACTCAACATTCATTACAGAATTTACCGACAGTAATATCCTTAGGACTGATACTGAGGAGCCCGATTATATATTTTATTTAACTTTCGTACCATTAATCTAGACATTTTTATGCGTACACTAAAGCTGTTACTGTACTTACCGTGCGCGATGCACTCTCTGGCACAATACTCACTCTATTGCACTCTGCATACTGCTGCAGTTATTCACTGCTCAATGCAGCAGGTACACGTTGTTCACTTCGTTAAGAACTACCGGGTCTACACTACCTTACTACCTGCGAAGTAAGTATCCACTGTAGGCTTTGCAAGTAACATACTGAAGAAAGAACGCAGGTCATTAAGTAAAAGTTGCACGTACACTGCATGTACAACAATTAAATACCCTGCACACAGCAAGACGTAGACACCATAGAGTGCATTTAATACGTTACTATACAGTGTTGCAGTCACACTGTGCATAAATAAACACATATTACCCACGGTACTCATCGCAAGGTAGAGGCAGGGCAGTCACACCCAGGTTGTTCGCGTGCCCTATGCCCTGGCTTGCTCCATCACACCCACCTCGCTCCTTGATGAGATCACTTGCTAAAATACCTTCACATTTTTCGACCGTCTTAAGCTCGCGTGTGCGTCGCATTTAGTGTATACGTACACTAAAAATGTGATTCAATACATTATATTGGAATTAGAGCCTCGCTAAATTCGCAAGACTTTACAGTTGAAATGTTCTATCCACATTTGTTTCATTAATTCTTCTGTCAATGAGTGCTCTATTTTGTTATCGCATGTCTGCAAATGATTTCCGTGATATTCCTACAAGCAACATAATTTATAAGCTTAACTGCTATTTCACCTTGCACTGCAAACTTTTTTCTAAATGATGATTGTATCCGCTATGTGTGGAATATTTTCTGAATTTCGTATTCTAAGTTACCGAACGCTTACTTTGTCACAATAATTTATGAATTTTTCATCTTTGTACTCATTACGTCTTTGTAGTAGGCGATCTTCCCACGAAAAGAAATTCTCAGAATAAATGGCAAGAGGAACATCACAATTGTATTTCATCTTTGATGTGATCGTGAAGCGAGATGAGCTTAGGTTTGGTCGGTAAATTTCTTTGCTTCTAATGTTAGTAATAATTCCGAATAATAATATAATCACTCTTGTTTCATACGATATAATCGGCATGAAATCCGAAATCATCAGATTGTAAACCTGGTGAGGCTGATTAACATTCCGATTTTTTTCTTCTGGCGATGGCGCTCCTTCGCTACCTTTCAGACCCCGAATTCTTGCAACCCCACGCCGAGAGTTGGACGGGTCCCTCAAATTACCTGCTTACTTGGTACCCATTGCCGCAAGCAGTTCCTACCTGCCGGCGACTCGTACCCAATAGTCGCGTAACTTCAAGCGGGTTGTGCTCTCTGATACGTCGGTCTTGCTATCGCCCTCCGTTGTATTCGGCCAACTTAGCCGCTGGCGCAACCTCGGTCAGCGTCGCCGCCGCCGGTCACTCTTCAGCCGCCCTCCGGCGATCATCCTAGCGAACGTCCGCAGCAGTCCGGCATTCCGCACTACCACCATCACCACCAACACCATCATCATCCACGCTTCAATGACATTTTATGATTTGTGATTAATGAATTTTTTGCAATAGTTGAGTATTGTTGTCGATATATTTTCCGGAATTTCCGTCAAAAAATCTGGGTGGAAACGGTTAAAGCAGTTTCCCCCTGTGATGAATTTCTGTTGAAGATTATGCTTGTGCTATGAGATTTCATGAAATGATTTATGAAAAATATAATAACGGTTCTAAAAATAACCATCCATTACATTATGCAACAGATTTTATCGGGTAGCAGCAAATGAAACCAAAATCTATTCAACGCAAAACATCAATCGGACTGCAGTATCAACTCAAATTTTAACACGTGTTCGATCAAAAACGTATTCAACTCCTCATGCACTGCAGTCGATCACATTGTTGGAATCAACTATGATAAGCACCAAGTTTTTTTAGGACCAGCAGAGCCTCGGATTGTTGTGGTTGCTAATTAAAAATGGAGTCGAACAGGTGTAACGACTGAGAGATTCCAGAGGTACAAAGCAGCGCCACTCGCCTCCTTGGGAAGACGTGTAAAGATCCGAAGGACATGTCCTGATAATTGATGCACAGACGAAGCAACATCGCGAGAGGAGGCAGCGAGTGGCAGGAAATACCTCACCCTTACGCTTCATCAGCCATTTCCATGCCCTTCGTTCACATCACGAAACAACGTCCAACATCTCAAAGAATATTTCATTTGCATAATCAAGTGTCACTGGCAGAACCTGTTGTGGCTGATTGAACGCAACCAAGCTATAATATCCATAAAAGATCAAGAAATTCTTGTGATCTTTGAAAACAAAACAAAGAGAAACAATGTCTGATCTAGAGTGAAACTGGTTTGTTGCCTCGAGGCATTCGAAATCTCGCATGGATGCTGCACCTGCCGCGCGGTTACCTGCGACTCTTCCCGCTGCCTGTTCACCATACGCCCAGCTTTCTTTTTTTGTTTCTATGAAAATCATCCTGTCGTAGGATTCCTCGGGATTTGATCGTCGCGGCTTCTTTTTGGTGTATTTTGCAGGGCCTAGACAGAGGGTCATATTTTCCAGCTAAACTGTGCGGACGGTAATAACGGGGTTGGGCATCGGCACTTCGGGAGCTGCTCGCGGTCATTACTTTAGTTGCCAAATGCCGCTAGTCTAACCTTCAATGTAAGCAAGCACGCCATTTAAATGAAGTCAAGTCAAGTTTCAATGTGTGACTATCCAATGAGTATAATGCACCTATGTTGCTATGAAAGAATAGGCTTTGTTGAAATGCGTCTATTAGGGAAAACCTGTGATTGTGTGTAACTCTTCAGTGCTAAATGGGTACACATCCGGTCAGTATTGGCTCTATATGCATATTATTATTATTTTCTCCAAGAGATTATACATTTATTACCGAGCCTATCTTCATATGAAAATTTTTTTGCCATATATAAAAACAACATTTGAAAATGATAAGCGACGGTACAGCTTACCATCCAGTTAATTAAGAGTAAACACCCCAACAACCGAACAGATCCGTTGTGGCGACATCTTGCAACTTTATCCTCTGGACCAGCTTCCTCAGAGATTCTGGATGCTGATAAGGCGCCTGCCCACGGCTACCGACTTCCAGATTCTCTTATGATTTCCCATCCTCCTTGGTGTGCCTGCGACTTGTGTTGTCGTCGTTGTCAGTGTTACTTCACCACCACCTTACCCCCGATGGCAGGGATTTTTCCAGAGTTTGCAGAACACAGGTGTTGAGTTATAAAAACTATATACAAAAAAGAAACGATTATAGCAAGAACACGGCTTCTTGTAGTCTTAACTAAATACCATTAGGGTTTTTGGGTTTGCATCTGGGATTCGAGAACTTATCTTATGTCTGAAAAAAGTACCATCATTTCCTTCGAAACTTTTTAGCTCTTTGTCTAAAGTCTGCAGCAAAGCCAATTCAATGGAGTATATTATGTCATAGTCAATATAATTTTAAATTTTCGAGAATTCTACTTTCATTTGTTCATTGTTATTTATAGAATAATCAAGTTTGGAAAAAAATGTCCGTGTAGCACTCAATGTTTTGTATTAATTCTTACGCGTAGATGCACTTTTGATGTAATCGTAGTACAGTTGGCAAATATGTAGTATGTCCCAGTCCCTCTTATCTTTCTTCTCTTCTAATAGATTTACGATGATGAAAATAATAGTATGCGTGAACCAATATTGGTATGTTTCACTCCTTGAACAGTACATACAATGAAAGCATTAAATAAACAAGTGCAGGATGCAATTGAGAAAAGTGTAGCTGCTGGCATCTTTCTGGCGATGAACAATATGGGCTTCTCGCTGATGGATTCCAGTGTGGCGCTCCCAAGAAAAGACTTGCTTGATCCCGCTTTTGTTGTCCTCAGCACTCGTTCGAGACGCAATTACACTGCGTTTATCCTCAACCTAGAGACGAGTTTTTTCTCGCTCACCCGCATTCATTGTTGTCACAACATCTGGGATTTTAGCTTTAGACTTTTTACCGACCTGTGAAGCACCAAGATTTCTGGGCACGTATTTTTTCCTGTATGATCAGAAGAGATTGCGGAGGCCCTCCCGACCTGAAACGTTAATGCTAACCTAAAGAATTGTTTCCTTACACGGCCTTTCCTTTTTACTTATGATAGAGTTGATGTCTTGGAGGCTTGACAGACAAGCGCCACAACACGAACAGGCAGTCAACTTGTGATTAGGGATGGATATTTTGCGCTTTGTTACGTAATTTGTAAAGATTTTTCTAACGAAGTATTAAGTTTTTTAGCTTGCTTCTGACCGTTTTGATTTTAACAGATTTTTAAGGCTTAATCATTTCAAATTGAGCAACTATTTTAATGAGGTGAATTACTAGAATTTGAAACAAGAACCAATACCAGGGGCCACGGCTATAAACTAAAAAAACAGCGTTGAAACAAGAACCAACACCAGGGGCCACGGCTATAAACTAAAAAAACAGCGTTGGAACACATCCATGCGACAACATTTCTTCTCGCTTCGAGTCACCGACATGTGGAACAGCCTTCCTGATAACATCGTTGACGCTCCGAGGATGAACATCTTCAAAAACAGACTAGACGAAGCTATGCAGGAGCATATGTTCAGTCTTAAAATGCCTAGCAAATTACGGACCAGGCAATAAGTCCAGACGAAGCAATGCAGGAGCATATGTTCAGTCTTAAAATGCCTAGCAAATTACGGATCAGGCAATGAGTCCAGCAGCTATCTCAATCAATCGTCAGTTATGGAAAGATCGGGTTCCAAATTAAGGCCGGATCCCTTGTGAATCAAGTCACGAAAAGTTCAAGAGTCGGCAACAGGCCATGGGCATATTTCTTCAACGCCGACTCTTCTATTCTATTCTATTCTAAAATCTGCTTGGTATTGGACAAGAAATGCTTTTGTGTCGAATACAATTGTAATACGAGATCATTCACTATCTCAGGTTTTATCCACAATCTTGTAACTTAAGTGAGCTCTTATCATATCATTCAAGACTTATAACAATACCAAATTTATGTGAAATTAATTCTGCGAATAAATAAACGAATTAATTTATTTATTCGAAGATTTTTAGCATCATGATGATGCATAGCATTTAATTACATTTGTTGAAACAGACTGTTGAAAGTTTGATATCTTGAATAGTTATATTATTTATATATATACGAATATATTTTGCTGATACGTTTTTTTCTAATGTAGGTAAACATATGATCTGCCATCACTTTACGCTTAACTGTGATTTTCTTCGTATACACGCGACACATTCATTTTGAACATGAATAATTCAAGTTGCCTAATTATAATATTATGCCCAATATCGTGATCATGCCATGCTTAAGAGTAGAGATCTGCATCGCATTCCCTGTGCACCACATCATCTCATATCTCTTACTCTCAATCATCATCTCATATCTCTTACTCTCAAGCGATGTTCTTGCACGCGTGTATAGCACGCGCCTTCAGCACGCCAGTCGCTTCACATGCAACACAACCAAAACTTTCGATTTCTAACTAATTGTTTGCACTTGAATTGCTCGGCTACCGGCGAATTTTTTTGCGGCAGTGTCACCAGAGCTACCGGAGATCATAGAACAATTCACTATCGCTGGAGAAAATTTTGCTAATGGAAAGTTCTATTGGAAAGAAGTCGTCGGCTGAGAAAGTGAATGAGCGGCTGAAGCAGCGACATTGTCTGTTTCTACTTGTGGTTGCTCGTTGAATTTCCTACTCGCGGACCGTGACTCGTGACGCAAGATGAAGCGCATCCCGTGTCACGTAGATTTTTCTGTAAGTGGGAACTCGCGTCGACTGATTTCCATGCAGCGGCACGTACGCGACGCTAGCGACTTTGGCTGAAAATTCAACAGAACTTTTTTCGCTTTTTCGAAAACCTTTCAGCTTTCTTGGTCAGTTGGCTGATCAAAGGATTGATGTTCTTTCAACTGTATTGAGCATGGTGGTTTTAACGGAATGATTTATTATTTCAATCATCGATAATTTGGTCACTTTTATTTTCCTATATGATGTATTACATTTTATATACGTTTGCTTCTCAATCTCGATCAATTTACATATGTTAATAAAATCGAGCATTTCTCCTGCTCTGTATCAAGTTCTTCCTTGTTAATTAAAGTGTTAAACTCGAGTAGTTTTTACGGGATGATAACAAAGCATCTTATCTTTTTATTTCTAATTAGCAGGCAAAATTTTATTCAAATCTACGTGATTTTCATCATTCAATTCATTCCTTTATCATCATGATCGATATATATGCTTCAATTTGATCTTGTTGAGAATCTAAATTGTTAAAGCTAGGGCTCAATGAACATTGCTCCCAATTTAATTTTGACCTCACTGTACCTGCCTCTACCTTAATTTGTAAATCGCTGAATGCGTGTATAGTTGAATTTATCGAACATTGATGATGTTATTGATGTCACTTGTTTGCTTGAAGCGCAAATTATCTAGAAATTAAAAGCAAAGAAAATTCCATATAAGTTCAATATATCTTTATAGAAAACGTTTCGGAGTTCAGCTCCATCGTCAGTTCGCCGATTCTGGAATGCATATAAATTCACGATTTGGTGCAATTAAAAACCAAGGAACCAAAATTACAATCTAAATTTACAAATAAAATACCAAGCGCAAGAAAACAACAACAAAACCTATCTATTCGCAATCTCAAGGAGATATGAGCTAAATGCTGAATTCCGATTCTATCCGTAAGAAATGTTGTTATACAATAAGCATGTTCACTGTTGAATTTGTATTTGATTGAATTCAACTGTATTGTTTCTCTCGTACTGTTATAATGCTCGGCACGAGAACGGAAAAACAGTTTTATATACCATCGTGTCTTGAACAATATCCCTGAAGTGTATTGACCGTCGTTGAAATTCGATTGTTTATTCTTATTTGTGACACATAAATGAAATGCCATTGAATACAAGATACCTGAGATTAATTAAACAATGTAGCTAAGTGTCAAACCTTGCATTGGCTGTTACATTGTAGTTGCCCCCAAGCTTATTCACACGGGAATAGCGGTGCAGCTAAACGTAAAAAAGGCACTGTATAATTAAAAAACATAAAAAAAATGATAATGACTAAGCAATCAAATCTCCAGGAAATTCGCATGAGTCTTGATACATTTATTTAAATGCACAATGCATTTTTCATTAGCAATTTTCGAACTGGAATGAATATTCCCGGCAACTCAACATTTAGAGCTGTCGCAAGTCTGCTGCATTCGGGACTTAGATCACCGATACTTTCATTTACGCGTTACTGATTAAATGTTGTATTTGTCTTAGAAATATGGCAGCGTGTTTTGTTATACCATATTGAACCACAACAAAAATTGAGTGTTTTTGTTATTATTCGTGAAAAATACTGACAAAGTCTTCTATCGTGAAATTACATCAAGGTAGAAAATTGATATACAATATGGCTCTCGTGCATCGGAAATCGAAAGTGCGTAAAACCTACGCCGTGCGAGTGCGTGTGGACGACGCGTGCTGGCAGCCGACCGGCAGCGCTATCGCCCTCGTATAGAAAGTCCTTTTTTTGTCAGCTTCTGTTGCGTGTCCAACCCCACACCTAACACCGGCACTCTCGTAACTTTCCCTTACAGGGATCTCAGCTGATTCACTTTGTTTACTTTCAGTGATTGATAATCGTTGGTGTCCATTACGTGTGATATAAAGCTCATGCCTAACTAGATTACCCATAGTATATTATTCAACTTTATGATATAGCTGAATGAGGTACTAATGATTGCTGAACTGGAATTAAGATTCCATTTCTGTTGAGAACTATGCTATTCAGTTCCGTTAAGAACCATGTTTTATTTAACTTTTTAAACGTATAGTGTTATTATTTTATTGGTTGCTCATGTTTCTCATTTTTGTCGCTTTCATGCTCAAGATACATGCTTGATTTAAGCTAGCTACAGTTAGATGGGTGATTTCGTCTGCATATTTTTATGCATACTCGTCTGATGATCGCGGTGTTTTTACGTAAGTCTGCGTGCGCACGATGCGTTACCAGTAAGAGGAAAATGAAACCGATGCTGCCGCTGCCTCTGCGGTTGTCCGCTTTCTTCTCCTGGCGCCCAGGGATCTGGCGGTAAGCGTCCGCGGTTACGACGACATTTCTACGCGTCGCCTTGGCTGCCGAGATCAGCGCCGCGGAAACATGTGAAAATCTTGAGTTGCCTAGGACTGGAGCTCGGCGATATGTGAGATCATTGCATCATAACTCTTACGGTACTTGCTTGTTAAAATAAGATCAGTATTTCTTACTTCTCATGTTTCAGCTGCAGATAAATCAATTGCTACGTTCTTAGCTTCGTTAGTTTTTTTCCTATTACGAATATCTCAGGTTTATGGTGACCATCGTATCTTCCACTTTTGTATTAACAATCGATTACATTGCTTGTTTTGCGTGAGAGATTTTAGAAAGTTTATCAAATATTTGCTTTAGAAGTTAATGATTGGTATAACTAAACTGGGTTTGCAGAGAAAATTTTGGGGTTATCTGCCTCAACTGAAATATCAGTTACGTATCATGATAGTTTTTTTACATACATCGTTGGTCGGGCTCGCACAGCTGGATGTAAGCATTTTTCTGATGCTCGTCGCCCTATAACAAACGAACGAACGAAAATCTAAGATATTTTACCTATCATCATCGTACAAATTACTATTAAGTTTTCGTATTCCCACAAATAATGTTTTTAACAATGCCGGAAATTATAATTCTTGTAATTTTCGATGAACTCGTCACCTCTCACGAAGACTTCAGCTTATCAATGACTTTTATTTCACCACCCATTAATTAACGTGCAATTGTTTATTGGGATCCTTAGCCACATGATAGAAAGATTGAAGATTATGAAGCTTCCCAGTCTCCGTTATCGTCGCCTGCGTGGTGACCCCATTGAAGTATACAAGTATGCTCATGGTTTGTACAAGGTCCCAGAAGGATTACTAGAATTTGAAACAAGAACCAACACCAGGGGCCCCAGCTATAAACTAAAAAAACTGCGGCAACTTATCCACGCGACAACATTTCTTCTCGCTTCGAGTCACCGACATGTGGAACAGCCTCCCTGAAGATACTGTTGACGCTCCGAGTATAAACGCGTTCAAGAACAGACTAGAAAAGGCCATGCAAGAGCATATGTTTAGTCTTAAAATGCCTCGTACCCTACGGAACAACTGATATCTAGAATCGATTTTAAATCTACCGTCCGTTGAAAAGATCTGATCAAAAGGCCTTATACTATACTATACTATACTATACTATACTATACTATACTATACTATACTATACTATACTATACTATACTATACTATACTATACTATACTATACTAATACTATACTATAACTTTTTAAATATACTGTAAGTATCCTTAGTCCTTAAGCCGATACTAGTACTTATATTTAGGTATTAACATTGAGTTAGGTATAAGTCAACGTTAATTTTTTTGTACCGATGTGATCACTTGAGCTTTGGAATTTGGTGGCCACTTCAGCTTGAGGAATAGACGATTTCTGATTCTCTTCTTTTTTTTTTACTTTCGATGCTTGAGACGCTTTCAGTTTCTTGTAACTCCTTCAATTTTATGCGTTCAATGACTTTCATTCATCAATGCGTTCAATAGAAAAAATCTTTTGTTTGAGTGTGACATATACGTCTATTTTATCTATTTTTAATTCAGAATTAGTATTTGTTGATAAAAATGCTGAAGTATTTAATGGAAGTATCCGTATTTAAAATTCGCTTGGACATAAAATGAATACTTTATTTGTTGTGACATGAATCCAGAAAACGTCTAAATCAAAATTCACTTGTGAAAGCAAGTATTCATGTCAAGTATCAAGTTAATTGCCCAACAACTTGATAATAATCATTAGCTTAGGACTTAGGTCATAGTTCATTTTCTCTCAAATTACCTCCCATTAACCTAGTCAATCAATAGGTTTTTGAAAGAAATACCCCCATGCGGGCGCTGTTTCGAGCGTCTCAATGCGTCCATGATATTTGATCCTTACTAAATTCCGATGGTCAGTCATCGCTTTTTCTGCTCTTTTTTTATTACTCGTGTTTTGTTCAACTTGAAAGCCGAGCCTGCATGAAGGGATGCTCCTTATATCGATAGACCACATGAATGTCATGTGATTAGAAAACTGCGTATTGTGTAGATAGTCTCGATGTAAGATAAATTTTATTTTCAAAAATTTGGCTGCAGCTTCGCTTTAGTTTTCTGTAGAGTAATATAGTTAAGTGTGGTAAATTAAAGCTTATAAATTTATGACATCAACTTCTAGCTTTGGTCAAAACTACTGAGAAGCATAAAAATGACTAAAGTCTTTAATGAAAAAACTCAGAAGTCGCTTATTAAAATTTTCGTAACTTGACACGCTAATGTCAATATTATGGATAATTCTAAAATAAATAGGTTTTATTGTTCGTTGCTAAAAAATTCGCAAAAAAAGCTGTTTTGTGTAACCAGGCGCAGTGTTTTAGTCGGTACATCGTGTGAGCCGCGTGTAAGGATCTGTCTAAACTCGCATTTAAGCCTTCTAATCAAATTCACATGCATTTGTGCTTGGCACAAAATCAATGTAATGATTCAAAGCACTGCCTTCCTCCCCACGATTCACGAATGCAATTTTCCATCTGCCTTTACTATATAAACGTCTCTGCCGATCGAACATTTTCTATACTCTCAACTCAATGGGCTTATATTCAAAAAGAATTCCTAACGAGTTTCAGTTATGACTGTTCTAAATCAAGAGATGTTTTGTGCATTAGTGCTCAGATTACTATGGTATTGAGTTTGTACCAAAATACTTCTTCTGCCCGGCTACTCCTGCTGTCTCATCATGTGAAATTCATTTTGGACTGCTAACAATTTTGTATTATTTTTTTATCTACGCAAAACAGAATAACTGACTGCTCCAAGCCTTGAATCTCCGTTATCGGGTATTTGTGTTAGTTACAAAGTTTTTTTTTGCCTTTAAGAAACATATTTGTTTAACATTTTACTCACAACCGGCTTGAGAGTTTGAAGGAGTGACCAGGCAGGATCATTTGTCCTACGAAGGTTCAACATCGGTGGTGGTCAGGATGCGACAGGCAGGCATGGTATGGAAATCGTGTCTCGACACTGGATTTGCTGAGTCACACAACGGAAGTTTGCAGGCTTGGTGTTGGCAGTCCGAGGTTTTTGCAAACAGCCCCGGGTTTTGCTGTGCAAACTTGCCGGCCTTCTTGTGCAAACTGTTAGTGTCAGCCACTAATGGAATTATTGCTCGCGCCTCGCTGATGTTTCCCTTCGGTGACATCAGCGTGGTTTGACTTGTGATCTGACGTCAGCAAGCACACTCCTTACCTGAGGTCAGATACTCGACTTAATCCCGACATCATCAATCCGTTAACCATCACCCTTCCATCTACCATCACCCTACCATTACAAATGTGTAACTTGATTTAAATTGATCGTGAGGATTAAGATCAACGTCGAGGACTTGACTCTAGATTTTCAGCACGCGAACATCGAGAGCATATAATTATTACTATCAGATTTATGCTGAAACTAATTTCTTCAGTAACCCATTAATCACGTTGCATCTGTTCTCGGCATGAATTGCCACTAAATTCATAGAGTCCAATGTGAGCATTTATGTCTTTGCAAATTGCCTTTGAACGAGTTCGGCAAGCTTCTTCCAAGGTCCTGCACGCCTCCGGAGCCCGGCAAAAAATTTGTACGTTGAAGACTTCAGGTGCACGTGTGTGCCCTAAATTCTGTCGAAAGCTTTTGGAAAATTGTCTGAAGTGCGATCCGTCCATTATTTTGGATACTGAGAAACACTGATGCAAAGTTTTCCGTGTTTTTCATGCGATCTATTAAGGTTGTTGCCGCGCAGAGGCAGCTCCGCTCACCACCAAGATGAGGTTGCATGTGTAGGGCGGTCGGAGGAGGCGATGCAAGAAGATGGCTCATCCGTCGCTGGAATGCCAGGCTGAAAACTGCGGTGTTGACGGGGCGGACGTCATTAGCGAGCCAGGCTAAGTCTTCCTGTGTGTGCCGCTCTACCTTTCATATATACGCACTTGTGATGAAACAAACTAAAGCACAGGAGATTAATTCCAGTTGTTTCTTATTTGTGTAGACTATCTCTACTTACATGTTGATTGCTGTTTCTTCTGTGCATAATTAGTAGCCATCCTAGTACATTATTATTTTTTATTGATAAATCAATAGTAAATCCTTCTCAAAAGCTAGTGATACTTAACAATTTTTGTAGTGGTACTAGAATACGCGACTTTGTTGTCGAATCTCCTTCATTCATCTACTTTGAAACTGCATTTAGAGTAAACATTGGCATAATTGCATGGTTACCTTTTAACCCAATAGTTTTTTCAGATGCATTAGTAAGCTATATCATTTGAAATTCATCTGCATGATTTACACATACATTCCTTGCCGACACTTATAGTAGGTACTCTTGACCTTGCTTCTTGTGACGCTATCGGGACCTCGATATTCGTCCTTTTAAGTACCTGGCTTTCAAATAAGAGAAAGTTATGTCTCTGAAAGTTAAAATCTATAGGTTATTTGAAGCTTTCTATTCGTCTATAAAAAGCATATTTACTGATATAAGATACATCGCTAGGAGGCTGTTTTCCAAGCGAGTTGAACAGTACCACCATGCATTTATAAGATTAATTTCATCCATTAACCGATTAATTCATTTTTTTACTACAAATTGTCATCAGCGCTACAAGATAGTTTCTTTCCCAGCTAGGTGATAACAACATTTTTTAAGATGCTAACATTTATCACAAAACATTTGTCTACCTTCTATACCTGTTCACTACGGTAGACTCACCATGTTCAATATACCTATTATTCCATCGGGGCTAGAAGTAATCAATATCATTATTTCAATATTGAGCCATCCACTTGTTAAAACTATGATATTTCAAATATAACACTTGTCATAGAATATAATATTGGTGGTTTATATTTTGTTAAAACTATGATATTTCAAATAACGTGTATAACACTTGTCATGTAATATAATATTGGTGGTTTATATTTATAACGACGATGAGAAGACATCTCGTTGCTGCGACGATGTTCTGCCTCGAGCAAGAATGACGTAGCAGGCTCAGCACAGTCGGCGTGGCCGCACCTGCTTGCCCTTACAGCACCTGCTTTAGCTATGATTTACCCACTCCAGCTTGCTCCTTACATTTCTTACTTCAATAGCTGGACGATACATTTGTGTCAGTATTTTCATTAAGAATAATCTTTGCATTTTTTAGATGTTCGACTCAATACAGAATTTTCAGGTTTAGAATTACGAGCCCATTTATTCCGACCTGATTCCCGCAGTTTATAAATCAAATTAAACTACCAAAGAGGTATCTTAACATGTATAGCGTACAATTTAGTATTTACAATCAAATTTTGTCGATTTTTCCTTATAGTTCAGAGGATATTCATGATTGTTATGGTACGGAACAACTCATTATTACCAAGTGAATGAACAGTATTCATGATCACACGTAATGGAACAGTATTTATGATTGCTATATTTGTACGTGGTGGTATAAAATTCGTGATTGTTTTGTTGGTAGGATGATGTTCGTGATTACTATGTACTGAATAACACACGTATTCATGCATTCAATTGGATAATATTATTGTTTATAGTCTCTATTCAGCAGCTAGTACTCTCGGCAACAACATCCATCAGACCAAGCAGGTTTGTTGTTCGATAATATTTACTCCTGAAATTGAAGCGTTTTTGGTCGCTAAATATCTTTTGAAAATTATTTAAATGATTTTTTGAGTACGGTATATAATTTGAATTATACCAATTCATTTGTTGCATACTTCAATTTTTTGGGCGTAAATTTCATCTATAGTTGATTCAATGCAAAATTTTCGAAAAAAATGCGTATTATAGCTGCCGAGAATTAACGATGAAAATCCCAAGTCCTTCAGTGTGACCGTCCATTGGTCGCACAACATCGGCATATCGAGTGGAGCTGAAGACTTCTGGTCCAGCTAATCTATATGCGGTACAAATCCTGTTCTATTTTCTGCCCAAGGCGCCACTCCGTGGTAAATCAATAGCCAATCATCGTTGGCCAGCGGTGTGCCGACTACAATCATGCCATTATTTTCATAATGGCAGGAACTGAGAAGCCAATAGACTGGGCACAACATTATGCTTTTGTTTACCAGCGAACTTTTGCGCTATCTGAAGGCGGCATCACGCCAACGGCTCCTCGACAGCAGCGCTCAACACAGGATACTGGTCATGGAATTTATCCTCTTCAGCAGCGCACAACTCAAGTTGCTGGTCTAGAAATTTGCTGCAGTGGTTTCTGGCCGAGATGCTGGATGGTGGCTGCAAGCAATGGCTTTTGACCAGTGAATGCTCTCCAGTGAAATGGTCGCTGCCGAATTCTGCGTATTTCTAACCAACGCATTCAGACCAATGAATGCTGACGAGCGCATGTTGATTCACGGAAGCTGACTAATGGAAATAATTAATGATTTCTCACCAGTTGATGCAATCTACCATGTCTCACCAGTCAATGCAGTCCACGGTTCTGACCAGTCAATGCAGTCCATGGTTCTGACCAGTCAATGCAGTCCACGGTTCTCACCAGTCAATGCAGTCCATGGTTCTCACCAGTCAATGCAGTCCACGGTTCTCACCAGTCAATGCAGTCCATGGTTCTCACCAGTCAATGCAGTCCACGGTTCTCACCAGTCAATGCAGTCCATGGTTCTCACCAGTCAATGCAGTCCACGGTTCTCACCAGTCAATGCAGTCCATGGTTATCACCAGTCATGGCTAACCGTCGTAGGTAACTAAAGGCTGCTCTCTGTACGTTCCAGTGCCTGCTAACTTGCTATAGCAGACTTAACGAATGCATATTTAAGGCTTCATCCACATTACACGCGACATGTGAATTGTGCCCTGTATGCAGTCTGGAACGCGTCTACGAAACAGCGACGGAAGGCGAGATTATCTTGCTTTAGACTACTGCGTCTCGGAATAATTTTCTCGGAAAGAACCGGGACAACCCAGACGAGACGAGAAATTACTGTAAAAAAAATCACGGGACAGAGGTTAAAATTTGTCCCGGAATAAACGTATATGAACCGGGACAAAACTTGAGTCCTAGACTTTGAAACTTCTGTCTCGTTAATTATAAAACGATACGAGACAGATACTAAACGAGAGGTGTCGTAACGAGACGAGACATTTCATAAATATCCAAGGCAAAATAAGATATTCTCGACTATACGGAAACAAAACAAATCATTCCTAGCGTCGTAAGTTTCGATGTTGGTTTACCAAAGCTAGAGTTTACACCTTAGCGAATCATTAAAGAAAGTCTCTTATACCATCACAACCTGCAGCCTACAGCAGATTAGAGTAATGAGTCCCAACCAAGTAGTGAGCGTACACCCTTATGCTCTCCGAACTTGTTCGTTTGACCTCACGGTCATTTAATTTTGCACTTTATTTAAAAAAGCATAATTGTTTTCCTGGCAGATGTCTCGTAGTTTCATGCACATCTGTTCAGAACTAAGGGACTTGTGAGCTGTTCAGTTGTGTAAACTTTTTTCGTTACAATCGAAAATGAAATATTGTTGAAATCTGTAATAATTATTCGCGCTGAGCGTTTCTAACAATTAGTTATGTTTTCTACTCGAATGGAAAAATTTACCAAACGTAGGTGTCCAGCTACAATTTGTCCCTCTCAATGCGTACTTTATTCACAGCAAGTGACTTTCACCATACGACTACCGATAGTTTTTCTTTTCCGTTAAAAAATTCCTGTAGTGGTGTACACCGAATACCTAGGATATTTGGTTATATTAAAATTCTGCTATAAATTGAATTTCCTATTCATTTACTGTTTCTATAGTTGAGTTTAAAATCATTCATGTTCATCCCTCAACTTGATGCGTGAGGTTTCCCTTCTACATTTCCCTTATTACTATCCTAGTTTTACACTCCCCCTCCTGTACCCACACTCTTAAACTCGCGTTCTTGCACCTCAATTGTACACTCTCCTTTATGCATTCCAATTTTCCACTCCCCCTCATTGCAATCCCGCTTTCACAAAGTTCATATATATTCACTTCAACTCTTAAACTCCCCTGCACTCCTATACTCTTACAAACCTTCACATGTACTTCCACTCTTACCATCTTCTTCCTCCATTCTTACTCATCAACTTCTACACCTTATTCTTACTCTTTTTTCACTTCGGTTTTCGCATCATCCCCTTTAGCACTCCCTCTTTTACACTCCCCATCTGTATACCTCACTCATCAGTTTTACTACAGCACACCAACATCCAATGCCTCCACTTCGATTACGCCTTCTTCCTCTACTCCCTTCGTTACTTCTCTTCTCTCTCCGCTTCCTCTCAATCTGCTCTCTACAACGCTCTCACACATGTGCTCAGTTCTTGTTTGTTCAATAGGCAATTAATTACTTGCCTTGAGATCCTCAATGCAGCGAGTTATTAAATAAAAAAGAGCAACTTTAAAAGTGGATCATTCCCAACCATGCGTTGAGATCTCTGACGATGTCTGTTATAGCTGCGTTTCTGCAGAAAATATCTTGTTCATTCTTATGCACTTCGCCGTAACTTCCTTGTGACTTGAGTTCATTGCCACATCGCTGTATTCAAGATTCACAGTTTTAAACAATGTAGTAAATCTGCACAGTAAATTCACGGGTCAACGTCACCAAATAGCTGCGGTGTTGACGTGGCTTACGGTCATGGCATGCCTCCAAGCGCCTCTCGTCTCTTACCCGCGTTTCCTGTCGCGATCTCTTAAATTTTCACTTATATTGCTTATTCCCTTTTTTTGCGTCAAAGATTTCTGGGATTTACTTTTAGCTCAATTTGAAATATTTTCTCTGATTGCACGTTTTTTATTATTATCTATTAAAAATCACCAATTTTTTACGATTTGTTGTCTAAGTCAAGAATAATTAACAAGCATTTCAAGCGCCAAAATTTATTTTCTGCTTAAATAATTTTTTTTGCATGGTAGTAGATTATACATGAAACCACAAACCAAGTATGATTTGTGATGACGAGCATTATTTTTTTCTGTTTTCTTTATTAATTTATTTCTGTTCGTACTATTTTCGTCACTATCATTGTCATCACGTTCATTATTTTCAGCTGTCGAAAATAATCTTTAGTTTCCGTCCCCTCCTTCTGCGTTCCATGCACGTGTGGTTTCGTCAACCAACTTCTCCGTATGATTACCGATAACATTTAGACAAAAAATTTTCACTACTAATGGGCATAGCGAGAACTTCGTTTGGCTAGGGTGACCACAAGACTTATATATACTTACCTTCAAAAAGCTAGGCCTAAATTACGTATTCTATTGAGGCACTTACGCTCAGTTTGGAGACCTTTCACGGTTTCAATTTTTACCGATCTTGTCGTTGATGCGAAAACCACTTTCAGGTATGTCGAGTGTTTAAAATTTATTTCTTCAATTCTTCCTCTCGCGTAATGCAATTTCATACAAATTTTCATACCAGTTGACCTCTTCATTCGATATTTGTTTATGCATCGACTCCTTGCATGCGATCGCTGCGCATACAAAAATAATTGTATATCAAGCCATTATTATTATTTTTATTATTGTTATCATAACTAATACCATTATTGTTACTATTATTGTTATTTCAGCCTTATAGATCGCCAGAACGTCCTGCATCTCTTCCAGCTTAAGAACATTAGAGTGCCACCAGCTTGGTGTGCTACCGGTATGGCATGTTAACAGTTAAGCATGACATGCTATGGGTTTAACGTGTCATCATTAAGGCATGTTAACAGTTGAACATCTTATAAGTTGTACAGGTCACCAGTTGGGCACGTTATAAACTGTGCAGCTCACCAGTTGGACATGTTTCAAGCTGGGAATGTTACAGGCTGAGCATGCTACAAGCCGGATAAGTAAACAATTGGATATGATACAAGACTCGAATATTAAAAGCTGGTAATGTTACAAGATTGGAATGTTACGGGCTAGTAATGTTACAGTCAGGCGAGTTAATAGTGAGGCATGTTACAGTCCAGGCACGTTTGTGCGCGGGCATGTTAGTAGTTAGGCATGTAACCAGTCTGTCATTTCCTATGCCCGGTTTTGGCCTAACTCTTCCTGCCGACGCTTCCGCCACATTCCACCGACTCCTTAAAATCCTGAGCACGACTTTCATTTATCTGCTCCGCCTTGCCAGCCTTCTTTTTAGGATCTCGGTGCCTGGGGCTGAGTTTAACTCGCTCCATCTCTTTATTAAGTCGCCTCAATATTTCTTACGTCGCTGAAGTTCTAAACGTCAACGTCAACGTTATTTTTATTTTTTTACCTATGTCTTGGATTAGAGGAACAAATATATATTTGCTTCATTATTTAAGCCTTAAATTCGAATCTAACACCATTCTTGCATAGATCGTAGTCGCAGCCCGTATGAATCGCTAGGACCACTCGTCATTCACATGCTGGTGCATATTTTTCTGTTTATTAAAGCATAGTAAGGTCGTGAAAATTCAAATTTTAAGATTCGCTTCGTACGCAAATCGTTTTTACTTTAAAATGTACGCCCGAAATCAAAGCCTAGTCTATAATCCGACTCGCATCATTCATTTCATTTTAATTTCCTCTAATTTTTTTGTAGTCGGTACGCAAAGGGTATTCACACTACAAACACTGCGTGTGTCGACTCATGCTCTAGAATAGATAGAATATAATTCGTCTGGTCACGCTATGCCAATCAAAAGATTTGGTGTGTCATGGCGGGCTACCCACGCCTCTGCCCGGCTCACTTGGTATCCACAAAGCGCCTCTGGCGTCCTAGCAATACAACAAAAAACTCCTATTCATCTTTGTGGTCTTGATGAAGAGTAAAATCTTTCAAAGGCGGGAATCGCAGTCTATATTTATGTGTTGTTTTATGTGAATAAATTATCTGTGATACACATGCATGTGTATTTTTATGTAGGTGGACGGAGATTCGCTGAATTTTGGTGAATATCATCCAATGTAGAGACGCACAAGCGGTTGGAAGTGCCTGACTTGACGGTGCTAGAAGTGACGTGAGTATCTACAATGCATTAATGTTGTTTGACGAAATTATATTGAATTGTTCATTGTGCACATTTGCTTACATTGAGTTCAGTGTCGTAGAGCATCTCTACCTCCGTTGCGTGTATAGTGACGTTGTGCACCTTTGCGTACAGTGATACTGTGCATTTTTTAGTTCGGTGAGCTCAGTGACACTGTGCACCATTACATACGGTGCGTTCAGTGACACTGTGTATGCACCATTACGTACGGTGCGTTCAGTGACACTGTGTATGCACCATTACGTACGGTAAGTTCAGTGACACTGTGTATGCACCATTACGTACGGTGAGTTCAGTGACACTGTGTATTTGCACCATAACGTACGGTGAGTTCAGTGACACTGTGTATGCACCATTACGTACGGTGAGTTCAGTGACACTGTGTATGCACCATTACGTACGGTGAGCTCAGTGACACTGTGCACCATTACGAACGTTGCGTATCATGTGAGTAGGTACATTGCCAGCAGCGACTTAACGCACCTTTGTTCCTCGTTCAATGAGGCCTTTAGAACGTGTTTGCTCATCCTTTAGAGCGGCGTGGCAGAAGCTCTTTCTAAATTTGGTGACTCGCATAAACGTTTTAGTCTAGTTTTCTTCGACTCAGAAAAGACGATTTTTCACGGACAGGATAGAAAATTTTTTGCTCCGCTCTGGCTTAAGCAGCGTTTCTTCGATTCTCAATGTTCCGAATTTTTTGGCCAGTGCGTCCACTGAGGAATATTTTTATTATACTTGAAAAACAGATTTTCTAGTCAGGATTTTCACGGTAGAATTCATAATGACAAATTTACCAAATTTTTACAATATTCACACTTCTTTTTGACGAAATTTCTCCAATAGTTATTGTGCGAGAATAAATTAAACCAAATAAGTTAGCCGGAGAAGTCAGTGCCGAGATTAAGAAATGAGCGTAATTCCTGGTCTTTGAGGCATAATATTCGTTGTGTGTACAAGACTTAGGAGAGAATTGACTGCGTCATTCGAAATATATTGTCAAGCATTCACGTTTTCAAGGTTTCTATATTTTGAAAATACGCCGGCAAATAGCAATCCGTTAGTTTTATAATTAGTAAATTAAATTGGACATGTAGAATTATCTATCAGAAAATATTTTTGATGTCACTTTTACTTATTAATAAGGATGAAAAGATTATTCCCCTGCTGATCAGACTTGCCCAAGTGATGCGCTCTTATATTGAGTATACGATGAATAATGAACGTCAAACAACTCATTCACCGTTTGAACTCGATGAATTGATTAAATCTCGGAATATTCGTACGTTTCGTCTACGTCACTTGCCCACTAAAGCCCTTTAGTTGTAATGTCTAAGTTCAATTTATCAGAGCATTATTGAGCATCTGCGGCATCTGTTCGTCCCAAACACTATCGTTTTCAGCGATGATGAAAAAATCAAGCGCCAACGCACAAAAAACGCTTCGCCATGCCGCTCATGAAAACGTTGGGCGGATTGAAGTCTTGAAAAAAACGCCATCGATCAATTCCCTTGATAGACTGGCAGTGTGTCGCCGGGGAATGCATTGCTTTTTCAAAACCAAATGCAATTGAGATCAATCAAGATATCTTTTAGTTACTCGTGACGCTTTCGATACTTGTGCAGTTGAATCTTTCTGTTAGGGTTAAAAAAATATATGTTGTGAAAACATCATTAATTTGGTCGAACAACATGAAAGGAAAGGTACGATCAAAATTCAACGATCTGTGCGATTTCGGTTCGTATGGACCCTACGAGTTTTTTCTTCTTTTTGAGTTGCTGTGTTCGTGCTGAACAGTTCTAACGTCGAAAGTGAAGTGTTCCGTCGATGTTCCTGGTTTAGTTGGGTTTTTTCGCCTTTCCTGGTGTATCAAACAAACTAAACATTGTAGCTAAAATTGTTTCCGTACTCAAGTATTCCCACAATAATATAATTTGGTCGATCTTTCTCGAGAATGCCAAAATAGCTTACAGTTTTCATTTCAATAGTTATATTATTACCTATGAAAATTAAATTTCGCGCATAGGCATAAATTTGACATTGGATGATTCCTACTGTCGTGTCATTGTATAAAATTGTCCAGTTCACCTCAAATCGAAGCTGCTTCTCCTACCGAATGGCTTTAATCAACGCAGTCGATGATGCTATCGCTCCAAAATTGCAGCTTCTACCAGCGTTTCAGAAACTGATAATAAACACAACCTGTTCTGTTAGAACCTCACGGCGTCTTCTGTTTGTTATTTTAGATTTAGGACGTCATTCTTCAACCAAATTGGCATCATAAATTGGACGGGAATCACACGTTGTGGGCTGGTTGGCCCTCGATTTATGAGCAAGCAATTGGTATGAGCTTCGCTGCTAAACTTTATGTACTATGCGTGCACTAAATTTAATTTAAATAAATTTATTGATTCATTAAACATAGTGGGCAAGAAAAGTGAGTGCACTGACGACTGGTGGAGAGTGTAATAATCATAATTGTGCATTTATGCAAATTAGTGATTTTTTATTTTAGAAGTGATATCATCTGCACACTACTTCTTCATGTGCACACTGCCAATATGTTGCCCAGACAAGTGCACGCACATATTTTGCACAGATATTACTCAGATACCACCCAGATATTGCCCTAATAAGCCCATGCACAGATATTGCCCAGATTAGTGCATGCCCAGATACTACATAGATATTGCCCAGATAAGTGCATGCCCAAATAATAACTGGGAAAACTGACCAAGTCACTACTGGAAGCCGAGAGAGTGAGTATTGCTGATGCAGCAACAGGTATCAGAGGACGATGTGCACCAGCAAGTTGAAGAACTACGATGGAGCATTCCTGAGAGGAATATCTCATTGACATGGGTCGAACTATATGGAAATCATTACGAATAGCTTGTATGAGCATTTTATCAACGTAGTCATTGATAAATAACAGGGGCCTCGTCTTCATCATTAACACAATATCCACATAATAATTAACGCAACATCCACAAATTATCATTGGTAGCAAAAACATCAGTAGCGGGTGCGAGGGCAGCATTTTATTCGTATTCAAGCAGTAGCATCGTCACCAGTAGCATCATCGTCAGCAGCATCATCGTCAGCAGCATCATCGTCAGTAGCATCATCGTCAGTAGGATCATCGTCAGTAGCATCATCGTCAGCAGCATCATCGTCAGCAGCATCATCGTCAGTAGCATGATCGCAGCACCCGAGCGTGGGAAGATGACCTGGGCCGCTCACAGGGCGCACTCCATTCTTCAGGCCGCCCCTCTTCCCCCGTCACACTGCCCCCTTGCCCCATCCATCCACTTCGTCCCCAACCGCCCCCTCCCTCCTTGTCTAAGATTTGTACCCCCATATACTTGTAATATATCCCCTGATATTTGTTGCAAAATACTTCGTCACGTTAGTGTCAACCACGGCTGTCTGTGATGGCCTACAATGATTTTCACGACTGTTCACTGTCTGCCATGGCGGTCAACCATCGCTAGCCGCCATGGCGGCCAACCATGACTGTCCTCCATGGCGGTCAACCATCACTGTCCATCATGGCGATCAGCCGTCACTGTTCGACATGGCGGACCAACAGCACTGCCTGACATGACGGACCAAAAGCACTGTCTACTATGACGGTCAACCATGACTGTCATGACGGTACGCCCTGACGACCCATAACGACTGCTCCTTCACATCCTCCCGTCCGCTCCGTAGGATGGCCACAGGAGCGCCCATCCTCTCGTCATGCCCCGTCCGCCGTCGAGGCAGTCATGCCCACAGGCCAGGTCGGCATTCTTGCTCGCGATAACGTTATGGAAAAACTCCGACTAGCTTCTGCCGCATGTCTCAGGTTACCTCTCGGTAATCCAACGGAGCTGCTGAATTTGTTGCTGGTAGTCGCTACGAGATATTTTCTTGCCTGAAGTATTAGTGGAGTAAATTCGTGAGATTTTAACCTATAGTGTACACAGCCAGAAACCTTTGAGTAGTGGTAACTTGTTCTGACTCCAAAACTGTACGTTACGCGGTGTTTGGGTATTATTAATATTGAAATAACCTTATTCCTTATAAAACCTTTCCCGAGCAAATGAACTTTTATCAAAAATTAAGTTAATATTCGCTTCCATTTTTCTGTAACTGTTTTGAGTCTCTGAAGAGCAGCTTAACAGGATGGGATTATTAAATAATGTATTAAATTGGATCCTAGTCTCTGTGTTATCATTTATGCAATATATCCCCAAATAGCTCAGAATGACCCAGCGCTACCATCGTCCAAGAATGTGGTAGATTGCCTGGAACTTAACTCACTGGATGGCCAGCCTGACGTTAATTTTTATGTCGTTATCGCCCGCGGTGCGACGTCACTCGAAGCGTTTCCGCCCTAGGAAATTCTTCACGGTTAATAATTCCTAAGGTAACGTTTGTAATTTCCCAGGTAATCTTGCACATCTTAACCTGAGGCCGGGAAATGACCTAACGGTTGACACACCTACCGCGTTGCTGGCTTCGCCATCGCAGGAAACTTCGTAATCTAATTCAATTCAGATAATTAGGTATCTCAGCAGGAATTATTTGCAATGGCAATTGACTAAAAACATGTAACCAAGATTGTTCTTTTGTTGTCACTGAGGTTTTTATCAATAACGTTTATTAGATACTTAATACTTAGAGGTCAAAATTACCACCAGCACCGTGATTGTCCCTACAATTAACAAGATTATTTTACAATTATTAGTTCTCGTGCATATTTTTTCATATTTGCATTTCTGAGAGCAAGTACGCGGCAAGCTCATAAAGATCTCGACGTTCATGACAATTACGATCCTCTTTCTGAGTCAGGCACGTCATCGCGTTGAAGCTCCACCCTGAACTGTTGTATTCGTAAAATTCGTTACCTCAATGTTCGCCAAGGACGGAATGTTCGCTCATATCACCGAATATAATCGCACGTGCTTTGTTTCTATTTGATTCATCATCTGCAATACGGAGTAGTAAAAAGCTTATTCGCGGTTTTTCCGCGTGATATAAAGATCTTTTATTTCGAGTAGCCTCTTTGTGAGAAGATGTAAAAACTATTATTAAATTAATCTAATTATGCCTTTTAGTTTTTATTTCATATTGTGGAAGAACGCCAACAGCCGTGTGAAGCAATTAGCGCCCATCTCAAGCGCTAACTTCCAGCTGCCTACTTAGTTAGCTTGCTTGAAATACTCAATGTACCAAAATATTCAGGAGCAGTTGAGGTTCTCACCATGCACAGGGAATTGAATTCAAAATATTATTCACAACGACTAAAAAAAATTAGGATGCATATGAGGGCAATAGCAGACCACCCTAAACCTGCATAGTAATTCTATTACGGATAATAAGAAAGCCACATATTAACTATAAGGGGTTCAGATAGACCATAAGGTTAGGAAGGGTTCAGATGGACTTTGTCTATGGGCGCGGCCAGTCGGACCGGACGTGGCGTGGGTGGTCGGTTTCTTGGAGTCCCCGTGGGTGTTGAGATCTCGTGCACGGTTCATTATTAACTTCGGTTACTCCCATTCCATTAGGATAATAAAACTCTGAAATCATCATTATTGTCGGTCAAGATTGAGCACCGCACTTCACGGAACGTGATTCTTCTTTGTATTTTCTACGGCAGGTCTTTGTAGTCAGAGACCTAAATTGTCGGAAACACTTGCGACATACAAAGTACATTATCCATTTTAATGCAAGTTCGATTTGTATTGGAAGATATTTCATTTCAACCCCGTAATTTCGAATCAAAAATATGTCACTGAAGGTGTGAAAGTTTTCGCATTCTCCGCAACGCAATTTGTCTGACGAATCAAGTTGAATTCTTCTTATTACTGTTAATAATGAATTTCAAATTGGGTTCAAAGTCAGATTACGATTAGCGGATGAACGGATAATGCTTATTGAACTGTAATTTTCACACGACTGTCGTGTATGTTTGAGCGTGAAATTTCAATATTGACCTGCCGTTTATGTTAATTATTTGGTCTGACCGCTATGATGTATTTTTTATAGCCTTATGTAATAATTTTGAAATTCTTCAGACTATTTCATTGCATGGGCACCGAGCTTTGTTGGAACTAAAATTGTTAATTGTTAACTGATAATTTAAGTGAATTAAAAGAACAAACTATTATGAAGCACTAGTTTAATGAGCAGTGGTTGGCTAATTCTGACGATATTATGACTTTTCTGCTACGCTAAATCTATTAAATGCATTACCACAAAATCATTAGTTTATCACAAAGGTAAATAGTTATTAGAGACAATTTGAAGCGACGTCCTGGCCCTGACGTAATGACAGGAAGCTGCTAAGGGGGCAACGTGGCTCTCACGGCGCACCCCCGCACCTGATGCCGCGACGCGGTCTGCTGCTGCGCTGACACTGCGCTCTTCGTCATCACGCACTCTCACTCATATTTAGTGATTTTTGCCAACTTTCGGTTTATATTTCAATGTTTACAGGTATAGTGATCTAATTTTCAATGGTACTTGAGGTTCAATTGAAAGCGTCTATATTCATTTCTAATGTGGTTTGTGCATGAGAAGCACTTAATAATAATGAAGTAATTTCTAAAGCAAGATCTGCGCAATTCGAACTCGAAAAAATTTCGAATTCTAATTGGGCGAAAACTTCTTCTGGTTAATTCGTTTTTTCCTATTTTCCTATCTACTGGGATAATTATTCCTGCTATTAAGATCAAGATCGCATTAATAAAACATCACGAGAATTGAAGCGTTAACAGTCGTGTCAGTATCACCGCCATCAGCGAGCTCACGACCACAGCGCTATTTGCAATCAGAGCCTCCAAGAATAATATTATGAAGCAGAGGATGTGAGGGGGAATTGGTTGGGGGGAGGCACCGTGACATTTCTCACGCAGTGTGGGAGATAAAGGGAGCTCTTGAGATGCTGTTACACCGCTGCTCTTCTTGCTGATGTTGCTGCTGCACCGCTGCTCTTCTTGCTGATGTTGCTGCTGCACCGCTGCTCGTCTTGCTGATGTTGCTGCTGCGTGCAAAATTCTGATGGCCTTCCCGTCACCTCGGTGATGCGAGGTGTTGCTGCTGTTGGTTGTTGACAGTTTCGGTGTTGCTGTTATTGATGTTGTTGATGATGAAGTTTCTGCTGATGCTTAATCGTATGTTCTTTATGTTTACACTAATATAATTTTTTGGTATTGCTGCTTGTGCAATACCAAAATATGATATGCAATGCAAATGCAATACCATTAATGATATAACGATGATTTTCTAGAAGCTGCTAAAAGTTGAAACCCCAATACCTGACCGACATGATTTGCTGTTGTTCTCTTATTTTAAACATAACGATCACTGTCTTAACCGAAACGCTCAACATCGTAATTCGTAAATAAATCTCCGTACTCTATACGTCTACATGCTAACGTTCAAAACATGAATCTCAATTCTATATTTTATATATATAGATAAACGGTGGTTTTAATCAGTACCTACTTGAGCACGGGTTGAGTATGTATAGTATGTATATATGTATGTCCAAGACCAGTCGCGACAACCTTCAATTCTAAAATTGAAGAAATTCAATTTTGAATTGCATATATTAGTACAATGAATGAAGAGGTAATGAAGTTCATAGAAAAGAAAGAGGGTTAATGGATATGATAACATGTGTAGGTCGATAGTATTGTGTAGTGTACAGTGCTCGTTCTGAATTGTTTGAAATGAAGCCAACTCACTGTAATTTTTTATTCACCTTGATAAAGTTTAGGTTCCCACTATTTAGTGTTTACTAATTTTTGCAATTTCATTTTCCTCTAGTGGTAATTGGAATCAATTCATATCGGATTTTTTCGTCAGTGATTACCTGCCATTTACTTTCGATATGGCTGAGCATAATGGATACTTAAACCGTAAGAGCAAACTGCGTAGATTTTTTCAAGAAGCTTATCTTTTTTACAATTTACTACCACTTTGCATTTAAATGTTCCGTGTTATTGCGAATGACAGCAATTTGCGTGTTGTCCCGAAATTTTTAATTGAATTTATGAAACCTCGAATGACAGGCTTGTAATTAAAGAAACGTTCTCGTCGGTCTACTCAACTTTACGCTCACTTTGGTCATTGTAAGCAAGTTCTCAATGGTATACCTAGCTCAACTTTAGCTTATGTTCTTTCCTGGACATCTTAGCCTTAGTGAATGTCATAAGTTTTGCTTCAAGTTTGGCGATTATTCAATTAATCGCAATCAGGCTGGATGCGCTGATCAATAAATAAAGTTACAACTTAAATCGTCCGCAATACATTTATCGGATCACGAGGAAGCCGCAATTATGATACAAACAAAATACATTATCAACAAAAAAAAACTTCGTAATAATATTAAGGTTTTTTTAATCGAAGACTTTGGAAAATGACGTGCAGACATAACTATTGTCTGAAATATTTTATTTCTCTGCAAAATGCCTTCTATCGACTTCGGAAGGTTTCTGAATTTGTGCTTGGAATCTGCCGACCATGCACATGTCAACAACTGCATTTATATTATACATATTTTGTTACACGAAAAGCATCAGGTTAGTGAGGTTACTTAACAATTAAACAGCAATAACTCTGAATCGATTTATTTTTAAGATTTATGAATTGATACGTTTTCTTAATAAAAATAAATCAATAGCATTCTAGAGAATTTTTATACATTTTGTATTATAATGTATAATACATGTATTATACATAATACATTTGTATATATATTATATACAAATCCATTTTTTACAAATACAAAACGAAACGTGACGGATTATCGTAAGCGTTAAAATGTTGAATCAAAGCCGAGGCCTCATGACGTGATGGCCGAGAGGTGAGGCAGACTCGATCCCCTCGAGGAAGTCGAGGATTTGCTCGTAAAACGCTTCATGCAAAAGATCTACTGAATGAGCTCATCGAAGCGTCTTTAATCGATCCTTCCTGCCTTTGACGGTCAAAAATTTTATTATATTTTGGGCTTCGTCTATCGTCATCGTAGCTTATTATATTTTTTTATTCAAGTATTTGTCGAGCAGGACTCCAAATTATTGGTCAATATCATTTAGCGTTGTAAGTTTTATAACTTTTTTAGCAATAGAGACCTAAAGATTATTTTAAATGATGTTTTCTTTCTCTTTAATTAGCTTTTGAAGCCAAAAATGGTACCTCACAGTTATAAAAAGAACAGGTACAACTATTTTGCCTCTTTTGTTAAGGCAATACATGAGACCTGAGTAGCTCCTGCCGCGAAGAAGATGGGAGTTAATTTCTTAGCCACCTATGAATACGGAACTGTGAAGGGAAATAACATGGGAATTATTTTCTATGCTTGATTTCAGTGATCCAAATAAAAAAGTTCCATCGTGATCCGGGTATCAAGCACTAGAATTTCTCGTGAGACATCCTTCGGATTTTTTATGTAGCCACACTTCTTGCTTGCCAAAACCTGCCGACCGATCTTACCTTTCTAATTCTTATTATAAAGCTCAGATATTTATCTATGTAATTTATTCTCATACTCGTGCACATTTTTTTGTTCCTCCTGTTCCCCAATGACCGCAGCCACGTTCAACTGCAAGATTTTTTCCACAACTGAACCCTTCGCTGTTAACCTTTCTTTTGTTGGCTCTAAAGAAAACATTAATTTGAATGGCATGCCGTCTTCTCATCGGCATGCGCTCAGCCGACAAGTAGAGAAAAAATTATTTTTTTTCGCGTTCATTTCATTGATAGAAACTTTCAAGGAATTCCCTGTGCAAAACGTACCTTCGATATTTTAACGCAAAATCCAGTGAAAATGAACTCATGCCTTATAAACGTGATGTTTTCACCCTCCTCAGGTACGTTTTTTTTTCATTTCACGTATGTTACATGAAGTGTTTAGCCACTATTCCAGAAGTGTTTGGCCACTTCTGGCTACATTGCTACTTGAATTGAATACATTGGACTCTAATCATTATTATATTCAGTTTAATGACCAAATTCAAATTAAAGACATTAAAAAATGTAACATTCCATATTATTTAAGCGAAAAATTTCTCAGGTCACTATTTATTACAAAATATTCCACGTATCGTGATTATACCATTGATGATATAAAACGCAGGAATAGTTGAATCCATAAATGTGCGTATTACATTGTCAATACCTTCTATTGCAATTTTTCGTACATAATTGCAATAGAAGGTATTGACAAGGTCGTGGGATCGAGAGAGGCAAGATCAACCATGTACAGGAGTTGGAAATATCAGTGCAATCTTAACAGATTATTTTTTATGCATCGTAGCTTCGCTGCGCCACGGCTATCTCACTCGCAAGACTCGAAACATTTGCTCGTACTAATGAACGCCACTAAATCCGAAATGTAAAGATAAACCTATATTGTTTGTTTATGCTCACTGACATTTTATTAGCAATGTATATTCGTATTTTATTCAGATTTACAATTAATAATTGAAAATTTTCTTATTAGTTGTATAAAAATTCCGTACTGTGCTTTGATATAGTAGTCCATTTATCGCCCGCTTGAACAAATTTTAATCCCTAACTAAATCCTAGTCGGGCAAACAATTGATGACCAGCGCAACAAACTTGATTGCCCGCTACCCTGTGCAAGCGCTTATAGTCTTGGAATAACTGCTCTTTTCTATTATAATGATGCCTTTACAGCAGCATCCCATTAATGATGTAATTCACAGCAGCATTCTATTTCTTATTTTCGTTTGACAGACAAAATGTACACTGCTTATACATTTTCTATCTACCTTCAACTGGAAACTATCTTCTTCCAACTTCGATATAAAATAAGATTTCCAATCAATATTTTATAATTATTTTTAAAAAATCTCTACATACCTTGGAAAAACTGTCAGAATGCAGGCAAAGCACCGCTAATTTCCTTTATAGGCCCCGACTCCTGAAGAATTTTTCCTCAAAGAGCTGGCATAGGCCGAGTGAGATTTTTTTGGTTGAGGCAAGGTGCAGGCAGGAGCCAGCGTGAGAAGATCCTCGAAGAAAGCAGTGCATTGTCGGGGATAAAACCTTGCCGCATCGGCAAGAAATCCAAAGAAATTTGGCTCGAGAAAGGCAAGGAATGTGCAAGAATAGGGGCGTAAGTGAGGCCTATAATACCTGTAGAGGTGTGCTTCAATGGCGGCTTAATGGCAAGACGTATACAGGTCGCATTCTTGCCTCTGAATTTGACGGGGTTTGCTGGCACTCTTCTTCTATTCACTATGTCATGCACGGTACTTAGCAGCTACTGACTACTTTCAAATGGTGCTGGCGTATTACCTGTAGATTTGTTTGGTCGAGTTAGCATGAGCGTCAAATATTGCTTTATAATTTACATATCAACTCTATCATATATATATATACATATTTGTTATTAATATTCGGATGCGATTATCTTTAATTCTTCATTAAATTTTATTTCTACTCTTACTAAGTGGGACACCACAATTTTTTTTCACAATGATCAGAGCTGAAAGAATTTTGCATCTTAGTATGTTAGGGTAATTATAATTGTTTTTAGGCCTCTCGATAATTTGGCCATGACCTGAAATCAAATTAATCGCCATAACTTGCAAATCAACCTCCTTTGGCCATGGTCTTGAAACGTAACTATATATATTCCACCCTATATATATATTCAATTAGCAGGTCTGGAAAATCAGCGTTCACGGTTCGACCCCACTTCCTTAAATAAATTTATTCCTAAAAAATGTTTGCAACGAGTATTTAACATAACGTGATCAGTATTAATAACGAGTATTTTAGCCAAGTAGTAATGGGAACTAGTCGTATTGTTAACAAGTTATTTTGTTAGGCAATTAGTAGGATTGATAATTAGAAAACTATCATTATTAAAATTTGCAGTAGTGTTGACAAGAGGTGTAAATGCGTGGGGCTCTTTTTCTGCAAGTATTATTGTTCATGTGCCGTTTTCATCGTAAGTAATATGTTAAATTTTTACTGAGAGGAAATTCTAACAACGCATGTGCGAGTGATGTACTTAACGAGCTTTATTGAAAACGGGTTAGAATGATAACAGTTAGTCTCTTGCTATATTGCTAAACATCTGTTGTTCCTGCGTGCTTTATATTTTTCATGCCATTTAGTGATGCATCAACTTAAAGTCTACGCAATGATTTGCTGGCAACAATGCAACGCCTGCGTCTTGGAAGATCATGCGGCAAAACCTGTTAATGGCGCCTAACTTTTGTTTGTTCGTTTATGTCATTTGGCATTCCAAGCGGCGTGTGTGCAGTTAGCGACCACGACGTTTACGACAATAGCCTGGCTCCTCGTTGTCTTCTTTTTTTCTCTGTGCTTTTGGGACTGAATTTTATTATCCTGTGACTACACACAACAAGGGAAGCTGCGTCCAAACCAGCAAGAGAATGAAAGCCAGCCTCTTCAGGTAGACCGAAATTGGGAAGCAGCAGCCGTTATAAGAGGAGTCCATTGTTTGAGCCTGTGCCTTCTGTCCTGTTCTGCGCGACGTATTTGGAGAGGCTTCCTAAAATCTGCCCAAAATCGGCATCGCTGTGCTGCTGAGGATCACTTTTGCGCGCATTCCACGTGCTGACAAACGCGCTGATTGGAAACGGCTCGTCTGACGCTTAAAAAATCGCGACCCTCAAAGGAATTTGGATTTTCGAGACTTTTTCGCGGCTTTCATCTTCGTAGATGCACCAAGCTTATCGCATTTGAATAACAACGAATTTTTTTTATTTCAATAGAACACAACCTTTTGTAATTATATATATGAATAATTTCGTCGAATATCGTATTTTCTATTTACTTCTTCTTCTGCACTATAAAAAAGTAAATCTATCTTATTTTTGAAAATATGCACTTGCATGTCTAATAACAATTTATTTGCCTGTTTTCTAAGTAATCTACGTGCTAATGCAAGGTATTGTGGTATCCTGCATGCTGATCGCATTTTCTGTAAATTATCGAGCATATTCTTCATATTCAGGAAGTCGCCATTCATTCACGGGTCTAATTTTTACTGGACAATTTGTGGAAAATCTTTTAAAGGAAATACAGGCCCTTTTAACGGTCTCTTTGTCCTTACTGGCTCGGAATGCAGCTCAAGAGCCCCGCAAAATGAGAAGCTTACAAATGCATTATGTGGAACTCGATTTTTTGCACGTAAAAAAATGAAAATGCCCTGGCACGCTCTGACTACCTTTACAATTAAAAAGGCTTCGTCCGCTTTCTTCTCCTTTGTAATATTATGATAAAAACTTTTTGTCATTATCAGGCATTGCTATATATACAATATGACCTATATCAAAGTAGTATCAACGTAGTAAGTGATTGGATGCAGTTGATTTTGCGGTCGAGTCAGTACTCTTCTCAAATCTAGAAAATTCTCATTAAAGAAAACAACCTTACCATACAATTCCAAATATTAATATTAAACTTGGAAATAATTTGCGCAATCAGAGATCGCCTGACCATTAATCGAGCTGAAGGGAACGGTTACCATCTCTGCCATCAGTCACTCTGTGGGGCTGTGGGGCGTACGTGTTGTTCTTGTATAAAATTTGCATTGTTTGTGAAATACTTTTTGTGGCTTCACTATTCTGGATAACAAACATTTGCAGGCTTCACCATCGCAAAGTCCCGGTCTGATCACGTTTGTGTTGAGTATACCACCTTAATTGCACCTGACAATCCCATTGTAGTAAAATAACTAGAATTTGGTATATTCTGTCCATATTCATGTAAAATTTGTAAATCGCTCCAAAAAGTACTAAAATTATTAGATTGATTGTGTGACAAATTCATTTAACAAATAAGGTGACAACGTTGCAAATAAAGTTTCCACCCCGCCTCATAAAACATCAGAAATACGAGTCAATGGAATAGTTGCTAATTTTTTGCATTCCTGTTTTTGGGAAACGGCCTTGGGACTATAACCCTTTGATGCAGTGTTTGTTGGTGTAATTCTCGTTTGTCTGTGAATTTCAATATGTAAATGGATTAGAACTAAAATTGAATAGATTCGAGCAAAGTTTAAAATAGTTGGTTAGCCTGGCGATTCTGCAGTTTTTTCTCCTAAAGTTTTAGCAAAAAAAAAAAATCACTGAAATTGTAGAAAAACCATTAACTAGAAATTTTATTTATGAAATATTTCGCTTCGTACAAATGGAAGCATCAATTCGATACTTGATAAGAACGTATAGTTTGATTCCTTAATTAAACCATCCGTTCTACTGAATGTTGCTCCAAGTATCAACATTTGCTGGACGATTCGTCTAAAACTAAGCTGTGATGAACAAATTTTTGATGTGTTGAGCCGTTGAAAAGTCAATACTGAAAAACACTCGAGTAAATATTTTTAATTATATGCAAAACTGAAAAAAAAGTGCACTTGAAGTCGTGTTCAGAGCTCCAAAAACATAACAATGAAGCATTATTTCCGAATAAAGTTGACTTTTGTTATTGTTTCTGTTTTGATGCATTCTTGTGGCTTCCTTTTGATCTTTGTTCGCTGTAATTCGCAACACGGCTGACAAATTACTCACAAATCGTTGAACAAATTTTCCCCATAGTTTACCTTGTGAATTGTTTGCCCTGAAAATCACTAACGAGAAATTTATGTTCTCCCCAAACCCAGTTGACAGCCACGTTACCATGTAGCTCATCTTTGGCTTAGTTTACAACAAAATAATTAAACCCAAAATATTTAAATCCAAATATAAATTTCCACACACACAGTTTTCCTAGAAATGATTCACCACAAACCCCACTTATAATATATGTTAAGTTTGTACGCGTATTTAATATTATATCCAACCTTAGTATACTGTAATTCACTCCGTACATATTTTTCGTATAATATTTAAATCATATTCTAGTTCGACCTTACAGTTATAATATTGAACATAGTTATCTCAATTTTCAAATACCGAGGCATTCGTATGCTTCATTTTCAAATAAATGAATTGACAAGTCTCTATTTTGGTATCAGGATAGCCATGAAAAGAGATTTGAAGATGGCCAAACAATTCTGTGCGGAATTCATGAAAAATTGCCTGGAAATTATGCGAGGTAAAGACACGTTGAACGAGTCTTTTATATGCAAAACTGTTCGAAACTCTTAAAAACAAAGAGTTTCGAACAGTTTGTTCGAAAGAACAAACAAGTATCATCAAGTATCGAACAAGAGTTTCGAACAGTTTGTTCGAAACTCTTGTTCGAAAACTCTTAACCCTTTCAGGACGGATGTAGACTGTAGTCTACATTAAATTCTAGGCTATTTTTAGGGCATTTCTAACTACAATCTTGGATATTTTTAAACGCCGTTGCAAAGAGTGCATCAACAGCTACAAAGTGGAACTAAGATTTGCTTCGTTGCGTCAGTAGTATGACAGCTATGATCGAGAGAAGACGCGTCAAAACACGTTCCTGAGTCTGGTGAGTGTTACGCTGTTTTTTCATATTTCAAATCTAAGAAATGGTACATGCGAATTTTTTTTTATTTACTGGACATGAGTGTGGTGAATTCTTGGCTTTTGTATAAAAGGAATTGCCATGTAATGAAATCAAAAGTGAAGAGTCTGTCCGACTTCAAGGAAGATCTAGCCATTGGATTGATGAGTCCAAGTTCAACTCCAAGAGGAAGACCAAGCCGCGTGAATGGAGCCTGCACCACAAAAAGAAGGAAACTCTCACATCCATTAGACGCTGTACGTTTCGACAATATTGGTCATTTGCCATTTATTGCTGAAACAAAACATGGATGCAAGTTTTGTGTGAAAGGTTTCACTAAAGTAATGTGCAACAAATGTAATGTAGGTTTGTGCCTTACTAGAACAAAATCTTGCTATGTTCAATACCATACTAAGTAGCCATTCGAAATTGTCTATATCTGCCGGATGTAGACAAAAGGCAACATTTTGTAACTTTTTCAAATAAAGGAATATTTCATAACTATTGTTCTTTCTGTAATATTTAACACCTAAATAACTCATTTTTAGCATGAAAATATTTTATTTTGGATCGCAAGATAATTCAGGCGTGAAAGGGTTAAAATTAAGCGTAATCCAATGCAGCATCCTCAGAAACGCCTTGGTGTGTAGTTATAGCTGTAATATTTGCTTCCACCGATGTGGAAAATAGTTCGTATATATACGGCGCATCACCATGAATGGAATAGTAAAAAGCTCATCGGCCGTACCGAGTATACTATTCTACACTACATACGTACTACAAGTTTCTGCTATGCCTCACATCCTTTATGCTCCTACGAAATGCTCTAAAAAACATCAATGGATACATTTTTCTCTTTGAAGACGTGCCTTTTCCTTCCCATTGATCGTCACACTGGCGGTGGTGGCATCTATTGTACCACTGAATGTTATTCCTACCTATCGATTTAATGCTGGCCTTCAATACAACTTCTTGCTTGCTATTCCTTCGCTTACTTACAAGGCCTGCATGTTATTCGTAAGGAAGAAGCGTGTCGGACGCTTCTACCTAACCTGATAGCTCTTTGATGCTTAGGCCTACTGCAGGGCTTAGAGGCTGGGGCAGCTTGGCTGCAGGTGCGTCCAGGCTTTCCTCTTTGTGCGATCATACATGTGGCGCTACGGGGACTTTTTGCTTGCTCGCCATTGTGGCTGCGCCGTGCATTAATATGTGATGAGTAGGTCTCGAGGTTCCCAGACTCGATGTCAAGCTACGATCTTATTGGATGTCGAGCGTAATATACTCGTTGATAACATGCAATCGATTGATGTTCTTACTCCGAGCATAGAATATTGCATCGGAAACATATAATTCGAGCATTAATTGTACATTTTCAGTAAATTTTAAACGTTATCAATATCTTAGGGTATCACCTCTGATGTAACGTGGCAAATATTTAATTTGCGACAGCGTTAATATCATCATGCATTACAATTAAATTATGTAACTTTCTAAAAGACTGTTGCTAATTTTTTCTGAACGACATGTTAAATTTGGAACTAATGTGCAATTTAACTGAGGCAATGTCCTTCGTCACGAGGTTACTAGTGAGAAAACAGAAATAAAGAAGTTCAAAGTATTTTTTTAATAAGGGTTGCTGCTGACAACGGTGCCCAATTTTACAAAGACAACTAAGCCTAAAACTATTTACCTACTTATAGACAGAAAGTAAGTTGATACTACCAATATGTTGAGCTCCATGAATATATGAATGAATGAATGAGATATGGTGATCTCAATTTATTCATTCATCTCATTTCAATGACCTACAATGTGTCCTTAACGAATTAAATTGTAATTAAAATTAACCAATTATTATATAAGTATTGTTCGAAATTATTTGATCATTTAAATTTATATACTATTTAATATTCGGAACAGTTCCTCACATTTCTCGAGGCCTAATAACCCATTTTCGATGCCTAATAAGGGTAAAAAGTGGGCAAATGAGATGTTTCTCTAGCTCTGAACTCACCCGTTTGGAAGTGTAGCATTTCAGCGGAGTTGGAGGCTTTATGTTACAACATCTTGGTTCGATGTTTTTGCCGTGCGTATATGGGCAGTATTTCCCCTTTAGATTTACCCGCCTTTGTTGGGAAATTTTCTTAGAATTTGACAGTCGCTTGATGCCATTGTGCTGCTGTTCCCTGTGCGAACCTGACACTTTTCGTTATTTTCTGGCACTGCAAATCCTGACATAAATTGAAATTTATTTTTAGACCGTTCAGTCGCATACTTTGACGTAAAATGGTGATCTGTATTTTTTTCGTTCTATCATTATTATTATTACCTTGACATGGTATTAATAGTGTATTTAATGACGTCATCATTATTATTATAAATAATGATTTTTAATATCTGACTTATCTCTGACTTATGTGAGTTATCGTAGAATTCAATCTAGGACGAATTTCTAATCTTTAAACTGATTGTTGTGAAGTTTATTCAACGATTACTGGGTACTTATTCTACCAAAATATTCTTATTATTTTCTAAAAAGAAAAAAAATATAAATTTAATGTGTCGAAATTCTGGGTTTTGTTGAAATTATCTGCTGCGTTTTCACTGTTGATTCGTTTCCAACAATTTCCGAACGAAGAGAGAACAGTGAAAATATTCGTAAATAATTTACCTTATTTTAATTAGGTCATTTCCCTGAACAGTGTTTTTTCCTGAAACGTTTCATGAATAGTGAAATAACTACCAACGCGGGACAACATTCATGTTACTTACGAACTTAACGTAATAAACTTAATTTATGTATTTGGTATACTTGATATTAGATCACATTTGACACGTAATTTTACTTTAGAATTTTATGTCACTATAAAATGATACAAAATGTTTCATGGCTTTGTTGTAAAGAAATGCATTTTTTTAACTTAGTTCTTTGGTGATGCTGGCTTCGCGGATTGACGAAGTGGTCGTTTTCTAGCGTCTCAGGATGTGGTGGGTAACTGCTTCGGACAGACGACCTGCAAAACTCTACGGAGATTGTAATCCTGCTTTAGAAGATTATTGCACCTTACTCTACATACCCATGTGATTTACGTAGATCATAAGTCATTCCACACACTCATTGCGAACCGGAAATTATCGTTGCAGTGAGGTAAGAGCTGAAATGAATCGCTCAAATATTTTAATGCCTGTAAAAATTGGTGCAATGTTGTGGACTGTTTTAAGATGCAAAATTGTTTGTTTGAAAACAGGTTACAAAACGGCAGTTACATTTTACCTTCCACTGTAAAAATGCTTTTGCAGTATTTCAGTGATTTTGATAGCTGCAATATAAATTTCAACAGTGTAAATACAGCCGCGTTGCTACATTTTTAAAAGTTTCTTCCTACAGTCGTTTGTTGTTGTTGAACATGATTCTGAGCAAATATAAAGCATCCGAGCAATTTAAATCAACTAACCTTACTTAATAGAATCTCAGGCTAAGACGTAAATTTAATAAATAATTTTTATTCCGTGATTCAAAAATATTTCACTCTGCTTCCATTTCTATTTATTTTTTTTAATTATTCGCATTCATCAAAATAGCCCGTGCCCGCACGCTCGTTCCTTAAACAAAAACGCGAATATGCGAACGAGAATCTGAGAAAACGATGGCAGCTCAGTGTACGTTAAACGCATAGTCCGCCATTTTTGGGATCTTCAAACGCTAATGACCGCTTCCTTATCGCGAGACTCATTTTAATTCCTTAGCTCCAATGATCGCATCACTTCTTTCTGATCTCAATTGGATCCTGGCTTAATAGAGATTATTTAAGCTTGCTCCCTGCCCATTCACGTGTTTATGTTGGGCCAATACACGCGCAGGCTCAAGTCGTCGGCGTTTTTGCGAGCATTAGCGTCGAATTTCGACGCTCGAAGCCAGCAATGTTGGCTGTTCCCACGGTACCGCAGTTCGTTTTTACGCCTTCTTGTTGTATCTGCGTAGAGCGGGCGTATTTTTTCTGGCACTTTTGGCTCCTTTGGTTTACTCCAATGAGATTACAAGCTGTGACACAAAAACGTGTCTGGTGAGGAAATACGACAGGATGTGGAGCAGGACTTGTGGCCCGAGCCTCGTCTTGTCTTACGCGCTCTCATGGTTGGTCGGTCGGCCAGGCTAAATACCTATTATAATCATGTGAAAATCATTGGCGGCCGACTGTTAAATGGAGTATCACAGCCGACAATTGTACCCCCAGTTTATATAAGGGAAACATTTATTTATAAGTGTTTCTATGTGTATGTTTATGTGGTCTTTTTCCCCCGACTGTTATTTTTCAACTTGCAACATTACTACACATTTTAGTTTCATCCTACGGTACTGTTGTCGTGGCAACTTTCCCTGAATTATATTTTCTTCCAGGCTATTTTTTCCCACTCGCTACCTTTCGTTTTACAAAAAAAATTCCTTATATTTTTAAAGAAATTAGCACAAATGCTATTTCCGAACATAAAAATTACATCTTTTATTTTTATATTGAGTACCACTTTCGGATATATCAAATTCCAGTGACTTAGTTTCTTCCCATTTATTACCCCATACAAAAATTATTTCTCTTGAGCACCCTCCTTTTTTTCTGAATATTCTTATTAAACAACGACATTAAAAGAAATATTTCGATAATGTAATTTCCCTCTCCCCCTCCCCAACTTTAAGCCCCACGAAGGAAACGTGTCAGCGACGTGTTGAGCGTCTGCCATCATCGCGCGCTCGTCTGCCAGGCGCGTCGTAAGGCGCAAGCCGCGGCCTCCAAAACAAACACGCTCCTGTGAAGGCCTAAAAATTGTCCCCCTTTACTCTGGGAACTCTTATTGCATGGGCCTATACAAACACCATGAGAAATTTCCCGCTCGCTAATTTGTTCAAGAATGTGAAGTGAGTTTAAGATGCCGCGTGAAGATGCAGGTGTCACTGACGTGCCAGTGTCGTCATCGTCACTGAGGTGGAAGGTTGTAATGACACTTTATATGTTCACATTTTTTCTCCTTGCGCTCTATTTGATTAACATCCACTTTCGAAGACAAGTTATCATTGCCACAATATTAGTTTCTTATCCATATTACTTACAAAAACATAATTGAGAAGACAAGTTGCTGAAATCATAGGTTGTGGTATTAATGTTCCCGCTGGTCACATTTCATCATAATCACGAAGCGGTAGCTAAACGTCTCAGTATATAGCCACACGCCTTCTCTCATTCACGTCTCGGTTGCCCCACGTCCGGCTAGTGACACGTCGCAGTTACCACACGTTCATTCACACGCACGTCTTGGTAGTCATACGTCCCGATATTCACACGTCGCGCTAGCCACACGACTCTACACGCACACGTCTCGGTTGTCACATGTCTTGCCAATGACACGTCGCGATAGCCATACTACTCTACACGCACACGTCTCGGTTGTCACATGTCTTGCCAATGACACGTCGCGATAGCCATACTACTCTACACGCACACGTCTCGGTTGTCACATGTCTTGCCAATGACACGTCGCGCTAACCGCACAACTCCCCACACGTACACTCCGCGATTATTACACATCGCATACACGTCACACATATAGCAGCAGTCACTCGTCGCCGTAGCCACAGGCCTCATCACGCACTCGTCGCGGTGTCACAGCTGAGGTCAACAGGCGTCTGTGTCAGGTTGATGTCAGCTAAAGAAGAGGCCAACCTGCGTAACTCTTATCGAAATACTTATAATGGTATTTGTGTGAGCATTATGTTATCCTCGAGCTTTTGAAACTCTTACATTTTGAGAAATGTAAGACTTGATATTATGAGATTTGTATGTAAAAGTATGAGATTTGTATGAGATTTTTAAGTAAAAGGGGTACTTCTATGAAGCTGTAATTAGAACTTTTATGTAAGTTTTGAGATCTAAAAGTACACAAAATAATTAATTATGATTAAAGATTTCGTAGATATTTGATGATAATTACCTGTGAATCTTGTCAAGCTCAGGCCATTATTGGGTAGTCCGATCAAACTGTGGCACAACGGGATAATTTGCACTCGACATTTTCGTAGTTTGTTGTGGCCAGGCCCTTATTTTTTCAATTGTTATAATGATAAAATCTTCTATGATAAAAAAAAACAATTGTATGGCCAACGGTTGCTTTCAAGTATCAGCCAAGCTTATTTTTTCACGCTGGAAGCTTGACCTAGGAACGTGATTGCAGTGCAAGGTTCAGGAGGTTGTGGCTCCGAGGTTTGACTTGTTCCTGCCTCCTTCAGCGCCTTCCACTGCACTTCCGCCGTACGAGAGGCCAAGCGTTACGACCGTCACAATTGAGCGTGTGAAACTCCAGCTAATTAATCACCACATTCTCTAAGAATCAAGCGGTCATCGTATGATCTATAATGATCGCATATCATCGTCTGAACGTCAGGCCCTGAATTCCTCTAAATATAAATAAAATAAGGTTCACCTCTTTATAAAAACCCTAAATTCACAGATGATATTGTTTCGCTTGTCTTATTTCTTTAGCTGTTGCAATCCTGGAAGTCACTTCCGTCCGCTCTATAGGTGCGCCGTCAGTGCGTACGTCTGAACTGCGGCGTTCGCACATGGAAACCAAAACCAACGGAGCGCATCCGCATGTCCCGTTCTATGTTAAATTTTAGGGCTGCATAACCTTTGACTTGACAATTCGGCGGAAAACACTGAACATTGTGCACGAATATGTAGCTTTAATAATTCAATGTTCATTTTTGACAAAACTCACTCGAGGTTGTGTTATATAACGAAGTTTTCCATAGACAGGATTTTGACAGTTGACAGTAGTTTGAGTTGTACTAAAGAATTAAAACTGGCGGAAAATGTAAAACTTGCGAGTTTATATTTGTAATATAATTTTTTTTAATTTTGCTACATTATTTATTTTATTGTACTTTTGTTTATTTAATTTTTTTTGCCGAAACGTTGCTCAATAATCTTAATATATCTGTGTGCTTTATGTTTATGAAGTTCAATCATTTGCCATACCTTAAAGGACAACTTGACGAAGCTTTTGCCAGGTTAGTTAACGAATTAATTCGATTAATTAGTTGTTAAGCAGTAAATGAGTATGGAAAATAAACTTGCGGTTTACAATGAATGTGTGATTACTGCTATAACGATTTCCATTGCATTCACGATCACTTCGAGGATTTGCATAGAGTAAATTTTTTAGCATTCTGAAGAAGTGGCCTACGAAGAGAGACCTAGCTAGCGAGATATCTGACCTAGCGATGTTTTATTCATATCATTATGTGGGGAAAATAAAGGCCCTACAATATCGAGATGTGAGAGTAACAAGTGTGTTCAATCCTTTACGTTGTGTCACAGCCCGATCAACTTCTCTTTGATTAAGTGACTAAGCATTCTACGTGCAATTATGATCGTATGGTAGCAACCGAACGTTCAATAATCAACGTACAACTGCCACATTAAGTTGTCACACTTAGCGCCATTACTGGAAGAACGCTTCTGCAGCGCCCGGAACTGCGTTGAGAGGAACTACAACCTGGTCGTTGGTCATATATACAGTATATATCACCCTTGTTCATGGTTAGGGTATACATTGTAGGTCTAAACTTTGGTTCCGTTTGCTGAACTGAATTATTCTACAAATCTTATACAATGCATGTGTGAATTCATTAATTATGCTGATGAAAGTCTTGGATTACGGAAAAAATGTGCGTAAAATGTAAAAGCCCCAATTTTCGTGGAGTTACGTACGATCTTCCTGGAAATTCGGATCATAATATTTCCTTTTACACTCGCTTGAAATTGAATAAATTTTATTGACAGCCTCCCACTGTATATAAGATTACATGGACTTGAATAGTTTTCTTACATCACACCGATTGCTCAATTATAACTAATAAGCGAATAAAGATTTTTAATTTATAACAAAGCACAGAAACCACGTTTTGTTTTCGATCCAAGATTTTCGTGGTTCAATTCTTGAAACAGCCAAGCAAGCCGAATTAAGGGCCGAAGATGCAGCCAAGCCGTGGGTCAAAACTGCAGCTAGCAATCGTGAACCGAAGCTGCAGCTAGCCATCGGTAAGCCGAAGCTGCAGCTAGCCATCGGGTAAGCCGAAGCTGCAGCTAGCCATCGGGTAAGCCGAAGCTGCAGCTAGCCATCGGGTAAGCCGAAGCTGCAGCTAGCCATCGGGTAAGCCGAAGCTGCAGCTAGCAATCAGTGGGTCGAAGCTGCATGCTGGCAATGGGTGGAGCCGAAGCTGCAGCTAGCAATCAGTGGGTCGAAGCTGCAGCTAGCCATCGGGTAAGCCGAAGCTGCAGCTAGCAATCAGTGGGTCGAAGCTGCATGCTGGCAATGGGTGGGTCGAAGCTGCAGCTAGCAATCAGTGGGTCGAATGCGCAAATAGCAATCAGTTGACCGAAGCTAAAGCGAATGTAACTTTCTACTCTGGTTTGTGCGATTAAACACTTTTCAAAATATTTTTAGCCATTGATGTTTTATTCGCTTTCATCGAATTTTGTTAGGTATGATTCATGCTGCGCGAAATCTGATGGCATTATGATACCTCTATTATAATTACGAGTTGGGATGAATTTTTAGTTATTCATTCACCCGTTTGATGATGTGGGAATTTCTACAATGAAAAGCACCTGGCTCATCTCATCGAGCGCGTATGTTTTCTCTCCCTTTTTTATCTTTATTTCCGGCAATCCTGTGAACCAAAAAACGTTAAATTTATTTTTCAGATAATTCCTGCCGCAGTTCCTACAAAACCTGAATTGTAATGTTTCATACAAGTAAATCACGATACAATAATTTTCCAGCACCAACGAAATATCTTGCAAAATATTCCAGAGGTTACAACTTCTCGTCAATAAACATCGTCGGGTTTTATCCCACTAATTGTTCCAGCGAAGATACGAAGCAAATTTACGATCATCCTCCGACTTGAGATCATCGTAGGCATTTTCTTGAACGCAGCTGCTCACGGGTTCAGGAATAAGAGGGCGTCACATCACGAAACATGGAAGACGCTGGCGCCAACAGCTTCGTCCCGCCAGTCATTGCAAACCGGCTTCAAAATACACCACAAATCTTGGAAAAAATTCCTGACGGGCGTTTCTTTGAAGCATCACCATTGTGTTCACTGCTTGAAAACAATGCGGATTTATTTGAAGGTGATTTTAGTTACGCTTCTTTTGTAATGACGATGCAAATTAATCAGAAGGACGCGTCTGATTTGTAGCGTAGCATCTCAACTATTGCGTACGTGAGAATGTGCGTTGCACAATCTTATACTAGTACTTATAATCTCACTTCAATATTATCAATAACAATTTAGTTGATAGCAAGGTGTTTCTATGTTCATTATTCAAGTTAACGCTTGACGAACTCAGTTTGAACTTGAATGGTCAGGGGTAACTATAGGTATACGTTGCAACGCTTACTGAGTACTTGACTCCCGGACGTGAAGTAAAAGAATTTGTTTTAACTAATATAAAGGTACGGAATTGTGGGCGAGGAGTCGTGATTGCGGTATCTACAAGCTGGGCTTGTGCTTAGTTTTTACAGGGAATTCCCATCAATATCTTAAGTATTCCCTTATGTCACAAACCAGTCGCTATAATGAACGTAAATTATGCTGCTCCTCGCACGGCAATGACAAGCCCTTTGACGCCGATCCATTCCTGTCCTTGGAGAGTTGTGGTTTTTTTATTTATTATTTTTGTCTCACGAAAGAATACTCAAGTTTTTCATTATTCCCATTTAAGTTCAGATAATTTCGTGGAAATATCCAAATGCTTTTTATAAGAAATAATGGTAAATTAATATGTATATTAGTATTTAATATAAAGACATTTTTGTCGTTTTTTAGAGCTGCAAATTCAACGTCTCCAATAAGTATCCTTCATCCGAATGGAAATCTGCTTTAGGACAACCACCTATATTACACACAGTAGAGCTTTTATAAGACGACTATGGACCAATATCATCAGCCCTGAAGTGGAAGTAATTTCCAAAATAAATTCTAATAACATCTTTTTTCTGCCTGTCTATAAATTAAGTAAGGATCAGCAAAATTATTATTGTTACTCTACTAGTTGGCATTATCCTGCAAGTTGATGATATCCTTCTAGTTGACGATATCCCAATAGTTGACGTTGTCCTACTAGTTGACGATAACCTACTAGTTGACCATATCATATTAGTTGACGATATCCTACCAGTTGATGGTATCCTACTAGTTGACGTTATCCTACAAGTTTAAATCCTAGTAATTGAAGTTTTCCTAATAGTTGACGTTATCCTATCCTTCTAGTTGACGATAAGTTGACTTTGTCCTACTAGTTGACGATAACCTACTAGTTGACTGTATCATATTAGTTGACGGCGATATCCTACTAGTTGACTATATCCTACTAGTTGACTATATCCTACTAGTTGACTATATCCTACTAGTTGCCTATATCCTACTAGTTGCCTATATCCTACTAGTTGACGATATCCTACTAGTTGATGGTATCCTACTAGTTGACGTTCTCCTACTGGTTGACATTATCGTACTAGTTGCTGTTATCCTACTAGTAGACATTATGCTACTAGTTGCCGTTGTCCTATTAGTTTCATATAACTAGTTTCAGTTATCATACTAGTTGACATCATGCTACTAGGTTTCATAATTGTTGACGCTAGTTTACTTGTTAATCTTGTCCTACCACTTCATGTTATCCTATTTTTCCATTTTATCATATTGAACGTTTTCTTTTTGACGCTGTCCGACTAGCTGACATTATCCTATAAGTTCACTTTATCCGTCCACTTTAGTACCAATGCAACTAACATAACCAATTAATTAATATTAGCGAACTAGTTAGCGTTCACCTACTAGCCGGCATTAGTCCACTAGCCAATGTTTTTCTAATTGTTTAGTTATAATTGTGAGCAGATATTGTTCACTTAAAAAACTATCGTCTTTAACAATAGATAGAACGATGAGATTTTCGTGCTGTGGATCTGATTTTTGTGCAGAGATTTTGAAGAAGCCAATTTCCTTTGGATTATGAAATGATCTTATTTGTAGACAGAACAATATTTTTTAATCGTTATGTGCACTCAAAATCTCGCTGGCAGTTATCGTTCATGAGAGTCGGTTAATTGAAAATTTGTTGAGATCGAACAATTCAAAAGCTAATATAATGCGATAGTCATGACGAACGAAATATAATAAAAATGACCGGTAACAGCAATAACCGGTAATAAAAATAACCGGTAAAAGCATTAACCGGTAACTTAAGGCCGTGTGTCGGATTTCCACAATACTCTAGTTGAGCATCAGAGATTGTTTAATTGTAGTACTTAATCTGTTATAATCGACTGTCCGTATTTTACCAAGAATTTCAAACGTGGGATGCGTAGGTGGCTGTTAACGGACCGGTACCGATGCACCGCTGTTGCAGGCATGGCCCCGCATGGCGTATTCTGAGCCTGGGCTGCACACCAATATCATTCTTGTTATTCTTTCTTTCTTGCAGATGGCCGGAAAGGTCGGCACACCCCTGGTTATCTCCCCTCCCTCGTCCCCGAAGGAGCCCCCAAGCAAGGGCATCAGCTACGTTCCATTCCCCCAACCCCACCTCTAAATGTGCACCGCCGTTCAACCTGGGCAACGGACAAGCGACCCCCAAACGTTCGGGTTCAGTGAGTACCGAAAAGTTGCTATTTTGTCACGTCTTCTACCTAAGTTTGTTTAGCACGTTGTTGATTTTTGTAATGTTGTGCGTATCTACTGCTTCTTCGAATCGTATCTCATTCTTGTCCTCATCATAAACAAGAAAAATTGCCTCTTCCATAATGAAATAAATCAATTATGATGACCGCAACTGTCAAAATTTAAATTTTATCATTGATCAAAACTCAGTGTCGTAAAGCTGTAATCACGTTTATTGACTGCGCTAAGGTAACATTCGAATACTGTAGATTAATTCGCGCGACGATACATATGCCGGCGTTAATCTTGACTGAAGGCAACAATGCTGCTTGGTCGTTAGAGCATTACATTTTACCTTACCAAATTGTAGGGAATTAAGGAACTAACTGACGAAAAACCGGATGCCTTTAGAATAATTGAGATTGGGAGATGAAAATATTGCGATGGTATCCTTTTCTTGAAAATCTGTGAACATGGAATATTGTGCGTAAATTATGTCAAATTTCCATAGTTTTGCATGAAAGCATTATTTTCTTTTTTAATTTTTGTGGAGTATTAAAGCTATACTCTATCCAATGCCTTTCGTTTCCTTGTGTTGCAGCGGTGTTCCCTCGCTAGTGGGGCGCCCAGACAAGTCGGGTGGACCGATTGAAAAAAATTCAAACTTCATGCCCACCTACACCTATAATTTATAATTGATTGAATATTGAGATGATTCAGACTACAGATGGACATAAAGACAATAAGCGTTCAGGCACACAGCATAACACAGCTATGCTTTTAAGCCTTTTTATTAAGTGTGGAGCTTACTGTCTTCGCGGTTAGTGATGCTCATCCGACGAATAGGGAGTTGAATGAGAGGAAGCAGCCATACGTGAAGGAGTTGTTTGCTGCCTTGGATCCATGCTTCAAAATCACTTCAGGGAACTCGTGTTCTGGATACGTGCGACATTGCAAAGAAATTAAATGATTAAATATGACTTTGGTTGGAAATAGGTAGTGTAAGAAAAACGATTGACGTATAAATTTCAATTGCAGCGCGACAGTAATTAACAACTTGATCAATAGTAGGCTCTAGTGGATACGTTCACTTTCCAAATGCATTTATTTGTGATAATTTTTTAGCCTCTTCAATACCAGCTTGTTCAAGTCATTCTAAATCGTACCCTGACATTAATGTAAATGCGGCTCATTCAACTTATCTACAATTTTTTTACTCATTGCAGGGAAAAATGGTTTCCTTCTCTTCCTTGTTAGAAAAAGCAAAGTATACAACTTGATTATTTGACTACGAGTATGCAACTGCTTTCTTATTAGCGCATTTTCTCGTTTATGGAAAAATGCACTATTGTGCTCGCCATGTCCGTCCGTCCGTCCGTCCGTGACCTCAAGTTTTCGTCGACGAGAAAATGCGCTCTCTGTCACTCACTGCAGTGAGTACTGAGTTGGATTTTTGTGTAATTATCGCCGCACTTCATCGTAGGAGCACACCATCTCACTCGTATAATTTCACGTCGTTCCCCAGATATATTGTATTAACAGGGCATTTGATGTAATCAGCTTACATTTACCCCTGCATTGTGCACCGCGCGCTATGCAAGCCCTGAGCTCACACAAAGTGAGACGCCCAGGGCTGGACGGGCAGCGCTTGCTAGCAGCATTCCTCGGCCGCCGGCCATCGGTGCCAGCCAGCCCACCAATGCACCTGTTACAATCCCGGCTAATTACAATAGTTACAAAACACCTGTTTCTGTGATTACTTGCTTAAATCTATTACCAAGTGCGTTATCAGATATATTCTCGGTTACATCAAACAAATGGCGTCTGTTCAAGTATTTACTTGTTTGCATCAGTTACTAGACATCAGTAATGCACTAATTTCTCTCATCAAACACTACGCAGTTGGTGGAGATGGAATTTTAAATATCGCTTATCACGTACCATCCAAATATTTTTCTAGCAATTAGGATTCATTCTTTTAATATTTATTTAGTGACATCGGTTACCGCCCACTTATTTCATTCTTGGTTACATTAATTTTGCGGGATATTACCGCCTTTCAGGGATTCCTTTTAAACTCTCTAGCAAATATTTTGAATCGTAGATGGTCGTTATCTCCCAAATTACCAACTCAATCACAAACTACCTAAATTCGTACCTACTCAATCCCTCCCCCTTACACATTAACTGAACCATAATCGTAAATTTTTAGTTTATCTGTATATATACTGTGTGTGTGATAGGTGGTGTATTTTAAATGGTATATTTACGTTAATATTGAGACAGCGTTATTCATCCCGTATGTTTCAAAAATATGATTTTATTTTGTTATTTGCCATGTTGTATTGTTCAAACCATGAATCATATAATCAAGGACTATTTATACATCATGAATAATACTATGAATAATTTTGGATACATTTACCAAAATTTTGTCACAATAAATGAGCAGACGAATTAATTTTTCCTTGCTCCGCCGTTTCTACTTGGCTTTTCGCTTGGTTGCAGTCAGTCACGTAGCCACCAGCCCATTCATAGGAACCCGTCGTAGCGTTGCCTGGCAGTCGCCGTTCCAAGCGCGCACGAGAGCCAAGGTGAGAAGCCAGCCCCCAGCCGCCCCAAGATCAACGTGCTTTTTTTAAAGCCTCGAGCGCTGCAGTTCATTCTAAAAGGGACACTCCTTGCAATATGGTGGCCGACTGGTCGGACCGGTATTTGTTTGCCGAGTCCTTTTTATCTGGCCAGGTTCGAAGTGGTGTTATTTGTCCACTCTCAGCGTAAACACACCAACTTCATTCACGTCTACAACTTGAGTGAGTGTCAGGCCTCAGTATTTGTGTCTGTCACGTTACACTGCAACTGCGTATGTCTCCGGAATAATTTTGAATTTCCTTGCAGTTACATTTTCCCCTCCTATTCCAAAATACTGTCTATTCTATTTAAATGACTATGCTTGAAGCATATTATCAGATAACATTTCAGCAGCATGCGGTAACAGGTATCGCTAAGTTGCGCAACTTACAATGTAAATAAATTATTTTCCGTTTTTTAATCATAATCTATAAGACATCCTAATTAGTTTTTCAGTCAATTATGTATCCTGGAATAGATCGAATATTCACCCGTTCATTTCATACATGAAACCATAATTTTTATATTTTATACAGTGTAAGTAAACATTAGTCGAGAGACTTGAATGAACCGATGGGAGCTATCATGAAATAGTAACAGAGGAAGAAGATGTCTTCGCAACAATTTGAGAATAATTCGTATTGCTCGATTGAATTTTACTAAATGTTACATATTCCTAGATTTTTAGGTGGTTGTAAGTTGTCTGCCACTATCATGATATCCACTTGAACATGAGTTGTTGATATTATTATATATTAGTGCATGACCTCATGAATGAAATGTTGGGGCATATACGCGGCCGGCGTTGCGAGTATCCCCACTTGGTGCAGATTCATTCATGTGTTCCGAACCATTCATCTCGGCCTAGCATGAAGTTGAACTTGCAACCCCAGGGTCAGTCTTAGCCCAAAACATCGCACACCCTCGCAAGAGGCGACCTTTAGCTCTCGAACTTGCTTCCCATTCATAAATTTCTGGTCAAGTTCATCTCCTTGCATGCAGTTACTCGCTCTCTTCTCATTTGATAATATCTTTTGTCTCGTTTCCAAGAGTTAAAATCATAAATTGATCTTCATAACCCGATGATGAGTGATCATCGTTTCACAAGGCCTTACTTTTATCACTAAATTTACTGTGAGAATCATGAAGTGAATGCGGCTGCAAGACTCACGAGTGCTATGCGCTGGCTCGTCCTTCCCATTGAAGGCTGGCTTGCCAAGAGCTGCCAAACGCCTCCACGCGAAGGCTGGGCCAAACCACCCGGCCATTAGTTCTCTAGGCGCCCAGCACAAGAGTTATCTACCTTGTCGAGCAAAACGTTTGGGATATAATAAATTCCTATAGACTGAAACTGCATGGCTCATTTATGAAATTTTTCATCATCTCTTTGATGATAATAGGAAAAAAATTTATCGCCTTGAAGTTGCTCGCTGGGGCACTGTTGTTCATTGTTGGTCACATTCTTCCTAATATTCATCACGAAATTTTTCTGAATCTTGGATTATTTGCGTGAAAATGAGGGCTATCAAATACATTCTAAAGATTTGAGCAATTGACGGTTTCAAGACACAGCAAAATTTACGTTGGAAATCGAATCGCCAAAAAATATTCGATAATTTTTATACTCCAAGTCAAAAGCTGTTGTAAATAATTTTCAAAATAATGAAAACCAGATTCTTAGTTTTTGCAACTCTCGGGCGTCTTTTCAATGGAGTGAATGAATTGGAAATACCATGATTCTGGACCCCACATGGACAGACATTAAATGATGCACTTCAAAATCATAGGTAAATTAAATGCGATTAGGTATGAAGATTATGTATTGCGGAGAAGAGTTGGTCGAATCACGAACAGACAAAAAAACTAAAATCCGTTCAATATATTCAAAAAATATAGCAGCAAGGTGAGTTAGCGAAAAATGAAATAAATAGCCAATATGGTAATTTCAGTAAAAGGATCAGGTCTGGACTAAGGTGACATTCATAAGTGATAGAGCTTTTACTAATGCTCAGTTAATGAGCATATTTCTTGACAGCATAGACTAATCAAATATACCAAGGTACCAAATTTAATTTTTTTTTTCAATAATCAAACAATTCAGTAGATATCCTAAATCTGGTCATACAACAGTAACGATAAAGTGATGAAATTGTAAGAAGTATGTAACAAAAATAAAATGGTATTTACACAGATATATCTATTACTATCGAGGTAAAAATTACCCAAAATTGAGACTAGGAATGTAGACATCATACAAAATACACTGGCAATGTTCTGTCTAATAATTCTTTTCACAACAAACATGATGCACAAATTCCAAGCTCACTTTTAGCCAAATCACCCGCGTGGAACAACTACATAGCAAATCTTGGTCCAAAAAGCAACTTGCTATTAACCAGTATTGAAATGGTTCAATTCTTCCATAAACTATTGATAAACATTTACTTTGAGCACCAAAGCGCTATTTCTTTAATTGACGAACCACATGCATAGAATAGAGCATTGTTGTTCAACGCTTTTAAAATGAAATAACATCAGTTCTAAATGATTGGTCTTTCGTCTGTCGGAAACCCTAACACTGAATAGTTCAATGGATTTCGTAAATAAAAAACTTTTCCATGCATTTTTGACTCTAACCTAACGATGCTCACGCCAACAGATGTCATTCAACTTTACAAAATGCTCGTGGAATGTAAGTATTATTCTGATAAGTTTAATACAATTACACAGCAATTGTTTGTATGGTCTGACAACATGAAAGTTATTCTTTTCGGTGATATTAAACATCAACGTAAGCGGTAATCAAGGGTCTGGGTCCAGTCGATCAAAAGAGTAATAAATGTACGCATGTTACTAACACGTCATTTACTACGCGACATCAAGTAGAAATATAAACATCATTACTTTTGATATAAAGGGAAGACACACAGATTGCAGGAGCAAAGAACTCGACTAAGGTTATGAAAGTGTCATCTCATGAGATGCAACAACAGTCGATACTCTATTGGGGTCTGCCCAGTACATGCATCGTAAGACGCACAACAATATTGTCAGCAATAGATGAACTGATGCACATGAAACCTCCATGTTTAAATTGAACACTAAGTTCTTGCTGACCTTAACTTTTTGCTGATGAATTTACGGACAATTTTAAAGATGAGCTACGCAAACACGCGATCTCGCTGAAGACACGAGTCGAATATGTCAACCACTTTCGTACGCGATAACATCATTTAGAAATCGATGCGAGACGAAATCTCGCTCCTCACGCAGGTTCGTAACAACTTCTAATCTATAAAGACGTACACACTAGTTATCTGTACACTGTATTTCTCCAGTGATTTACAAGTTCACAGGTTTTCTTAAAAGTTTTATACCATAAAACAAACGTTTATCTTATTAATTAAATGCTGACTAGCGAAGCTGCAACGGAACAGCTCTGGGGCAAGAAATGCACAGTCGTTTCTAAGACGCAACCACAAAGGATTCATCCATATATAGACATAATCACGGCAATTCATGAGTCTCAAGTAGGGGAAAAATTCAAATTGTAAACTGTAAGCCAGATTAAGAAAGACTTCAGGAATCTACAGTAAATAGGCCAACTCTGGAATGGATTCAATTGACGTTTTACAAGCATGAACATGAATAAAATAAGGAGAACAAAGTGATACAATAAAGGATAGATTGGCAGCATCTGGAAGGCCTGCAACTAATGCTTTGCTCAATCACAACTAATATCTTGATAACGCTGAAGTAGATCTGCACTGAAACGCTCGTCTCACGTTTCTAGGTCATACTGATTTTTTCTGAAATTCTTGATTTTCAGCACGGAGTAGAAAATTGAATGTGAAGCCAGTGTTTTTATGAGAATGAGCAGACACTAAGCATCACAAAAATAGTTTTTTGTCGGTTGTGTGCAATTTAAGCTGGCTATTCTTAGAACGAACATAACCGCTTGTGGAGCGTCGAGTTTTGTAAGTACCGGTAGTTCAAACGCAAATATCGTGTCTCATTGCACACTCAATACTAAAATCCCTAGTATTTTAGTTATGGTAAAAGAACGTTCACACTGCAATGATAAATGGACTGTCAAATCCCACTCCATTCCTTTTCACAAGTTATGACAAAATCCGCATGGTACATTATAATTATGCAGAAAAAAATTTCAGACGCAGGCAAAGAAAAGTTACGCAATATGATGGCACGCTTCAGGTAACTCAAGTATATTATTTGATCCCGAAATTTGTTTTAAATTCTTCAAAATTACTCGTAGCCAAGGCTTACGATAGACATGATTGATTGAACACTGGCATTGCGTTAAAAATATATATTTTCTGGCACACAGGAATGTTGTTCTTAAACTCAGCGATCGGTAAACCGGTGCTAAACTTTGCTCTCAGGCCCCTCAGCGAAATGCTTGAAGCTGTCGCGCAAACGAGCGATTTTTCTCGCTGCGAGAGCGCCGTACGATTTGTTGTACCATTCAGGGGACCTTCCTCTGTTAGATAAAAAAATAGTGAAATGATTAACATTTTCCAATAGGGCATGGTGCTACGTAATGTTAGAAAAAGATATTTATTCTGTAATTTTTGAACAAACAGAGACAATACCAGATGAATGCTAAAAAGTGCAAACATGGAGCGACAACGATTCCGGTTTACTCTTCTACGATGTCATTATTTCATTTTTTTTTCAGCCAAATCGAGTATAAATTCTGAAAAAACAAACCTGAGATCAATCCTGGACACGTGCGTGACTCTGGACTTGCCGCTGCCGCAGGGCTGGATGAAGTAGCGCGACACGAGCACCACGCCGCGCGTGCAGCCGTCCACGAGGCGGGCGTCTGGATGCTCCACTGAGGTCTCCACCAGAGCGCAGGCTCCCCCTACGCGGCCCATGTCACTGCGCCAACATCTGAGTAACATGCTTAATTTAGTAAGTCTGTCTCGAGAAAACCAAGAGGCCTTATTGCTTTCATTTCCCAAACAGAGAATAGGAGAATTCAACACGAAAACTTGATGTTAATGTTCGCTTCACGTCAGTTCCTTACCACGAATTGAAATGTCGGCCGATGTATAAACTTTTCCTTACACTCATTGGAGTAAAAACTTTCATTCATACGCATTACACACAAATTTCGGCAAGGAATAACATATTTCCTAATAAATAATTGCGTCTCGTACGTCAAGCTCCAGGTGAGAGTTCAAATTAAGGTATACATTTATGCAATGCGAAAATGAAAATTTTATCGGTGATCTTGTTTTAGTGGATGAAATTTCCGTAACGAAGGCAGTTTGTAACCAGATGGTAAAAAAATTAGAATTTGTATTTAACTCGGCCTAGAATAGTCTACCATAAATTGTTTTCTTAAAATGATCCATTTGAAAACATACATTTCTGAGTATCTATATAATTTGTGTCGTTTAAATGAATCGTTCTTAATACTATGGAAATGGTAATCACAAAAAATTTTTGTGGTAAATCATTTTTACATCAAATATTAGGCGTAAGGGGGAAGAAAAAACTTCAAGGAATTTGTAATAACTTCTTTCCTATTTTGAAACATTTCTATCAACTGACTTGTACCTTAGCACGCAGAAATCATTGTGTGGCTTTGGTGGCATGGACTTTGTTATGAACTGCAGCACGTCCGACTGATGGTCGAGTCTTGCGATGACTCTCCATCTCACCAGACTGTCGTCCCACACGTGCCTGCCAACACCGAGTAATAAGGAACAGGTTCCATACAAAATAATGAAAATCCGAAAACTGACTGGATGACAGAACAACGACGGAATTTTTCGAGGCTATTCAACGGCATTAATGTGCAAATAGTTATTGCCACTTCTTCTTGTACCTTTCGCGCAGAACTCTGGTGAGCAGTTCAGCGGGAGGTGCCTCTACTTCAGTGGTGACTTTCCATAACCTCAAGGGGTGACCATCGCCCACCTTCCTATATATCACCTCAACGTCGGGGTCGGGAGACATAATTGACACGTATCCACGATTCCTGCTCAGCATAAGGTAATTATTAAACCTCGTATGCAAGTGGAAATCGAATTTGGATAATCGATCTCATGCAGTGAACGGTGTTAGGGAATAGTACTTATTTGTATTGATTAGTAATTGACATTTTAGGTATAGTTACAATTATTCAATTTTTCTTTTGGGGTTTTCCGGACTATAGGTTTTCCTTCTTTCTGCGATTCAATTCATGTTTTAGAGACTATTCGGTGCAGACTACACGGCACAATGCAATTGTACAATACGTATTGATCAAATGTATTTATGCATATTCGATGTGCAATAATGAAGAGAAACCTTTGCACGATATAGTGTTCACATCGGAAACAGACATAATCCTCCAGCAACGGTGGTGTTCTGTACCGTTGCTGTTTTTTTTTCATAATGCGACTCAATCTGCAGGATTGCGAGCACATCACTCACTTTTCCTTGACTTCCTTAACAAGCGCCGCTATACAAGAGTCCATATACGCGGCCCAGTCTGAGCTGTGTTGTGTCACGGCGGTCTTATCTCCCGTCTCTTGCCCGTCCTCCGTGGTGGTGTGGTGCGATGGATAAGTGGAAGACAGGCCTAAATCTTCCACATGCAGAGGCTGGCTATTTTCCAGGTAAGTGAAGGATATTTTACTTAATGTCTCCGCCCTGACGAAGTCAATTTCTGAAACCTGCACAGTCATGAATCGATTAAACAAAAAATAAGGAATAAAAATACAGGAGTTAGTAGAAACAAAAATTTTAAAGACTGCTTAATTTGGTAAAACTTTGGCATAACCAATATTCCTTAGGAAACTGACAGAGTAAAATATGATATTTATATTATTTGTGCCTGTACGGTCAAAGTTCAATGTTAGTGTATAATACTATACATATATGACAATAATGAAAAATCATTTAACTAATGTAAATAATAGACGTCGAATATATAACAAGGCATTTTTTTTGAACAGTTTACCTGCTGTATCATGGCTTGGAGACACACGTGCGCGGCTTTATTGTCGTTCAAGTCTTTCTGCTCGGGCGTTCCGCTCGTGTTCTTTCTTCTCAGCGGACTTGCACCAACTCCACCAATACATAAATGGAACAGCGAAGGTGCAAGACACACAGCCAGATTACTAGCCGTCATCTACAGAACCATAACAATATTTCAGGAATGAAATGGTCAGGTGAATATGATTTACATTATTAGTAATTACATATAAGATATGTAAGAAATAACTAAATTGTACGCTCAAATGTTTTCATCATGTCATATTAATACAATTCCATTTCCAACGGATTCTAATTGAAACGAGCCAATAAAATGCATGATTGCCAGATGGTAACCAGAACGAAACAACTTGTAATAAAAACCAAAAGTAACTTTATGGTCGGCAAATGCATATAATATGGATCGTGCTATGTCGCTTTATCGTGCTATTATTGCTTTATTATGGGTTACTTTCTGCAAGAAATCAATCCCATGACACATGAAAGCAAAATGAAAACTTAGTAAACACAAAAATAAAAAACTTGAAAATACCTGATTAAGGCTTGAATTATCTGCTATTTTGGCCAGGAAAGTCAGAAGCGTCATGAGGGCTTCTCTGTTCTCATCAGGCATCATCAAGAGCCCGCACTGTACCGCCTCCAAGCGATCAGCTTCTGGGAGATCTGCAGACGATAAAATCAATTAACACTTGTCAAAAAACTTCCTGTTGATTTGAATACGCAGAGTGAAGACAACGAACAGACAGTTAAATATCGTCCACAGAAATCCTTTAATTACCACGACATAAATTCCAGCAGTTGTGACCTAGTGTCCTAAGTAACCACAATGCGAGGTCTTAGAATTATTGAACTAACACACATTAGTCTTCTTGGTTCTGTAACAAATAATAACCTGATAACCATGCACAAACAGATTTAATGACGATATACAGTAGTTGGGTCAAAAATTCGGAGATCTGGGGTTAAAACACTCACCAAAAATGTAAACTCAAAAATTAATGAATATTTTTAAAACTTTTTTACCGCTCATTATTCAGTATTTAAAATTTTTATTTCTATTTATTCATTATACCAAACTTCTTAATAATTAGATAATTTTGTCGCCACTTATTTTCATATTTGCTTTTATTGATTCATTTATCTTTCATGAAAATAATCGTTTTGGTTATTCTGAGCTCGACGAATCAATTCACGACTTACAATGAAAAATAGCGAGGAAAAGTTCAGAGATTTTGTTGGTGAGGAGAACTTCAGGGAGCTCTCTGAAGTAGGTCTTGACCATGTCTGCGACGTCGTAAGCACCGTAGGTCGTAAAGTCCACCGTCTCCCCTTGGTCAATTAGCTCTCTAAGTTTTTGTATACGGGAGCGCACGCCGGGTTTGCGGAAAAGTCCCACCTGTAAATATTACTTTCTTGTTAAAAATGTAGTTCCTAGTCAATATTTGTTTAAATAAGAAAATTATATCGGAAATTAAACTCTTGTAAGCATTTAAATTATATAATTATTGCAGTAACTTGTTGAATTTCATTATTTTAATACGGTGCATCGTGACTATTTTGTTATCTTTTCATCAAGTTTTCCAGTTCCGATAATTTCAAAAAAAATTCAACACAGTTTACGGAAGAAATGTGGATATAGTCTGGCAATTGTTCAAGTTCCGGAAATAGTGACAACTTTTCAACACAAATGCGTATTTCATATTTGCTAGTGCCGAAAATTTCGAAAATACGAGAAGAATGTAACCATTTATTTTTTGTGACATATATTGTTTACGAATGATTCTTTTGATAAGATACATAGTTTAAAATGATCGCGTATCATGCGTATACCATTATAATAATTTGAACATTCAATTGAGCATACCTGGTCAGAACATGACTTGTGCAGGTAGCTGAGAGCTTCCATGATGACCGGCGGCAGCGGGTAGCCCGTTTTACGTTGAGTGACGTGAAGGCTCACACCGAAGACTGCAGGAGAAGTCTTGGCGTCGGAAGGCCTGAGCCTCTTTAACATGAACTTGGGAAGCTCCCAGTTCCATGACGGACGAGAGGGGCAGTGGTGTTCCATGAGGGCAGTCAACCTGCCCGTGCAGATAAAGTAGTATACAGAAATTATTGCAGAAACAAATGATGACATGAAATTATCATAGGCATGAAAATAGATATCCGGTCAAATTCCTCAAAAGTAATCGACTAACAACTTGTGGCAATATAAGTGTCTTTTAATTCCATCGTGTCGACCATTATAGAAAATGGTCTTGTGAGTTTCCTTCTAATTATTAGATTTAAATAGAGTAAAGTATAATTTTGATTTGATAACAGTGATACTAAACTGAAGCTTTCGATTCAAGAATATTTTTTCAGAAATTTGGTAATTCATTAGCAAAAGATATATTTCAATAATATTTATGCTGATCTGCAAACATTACCTCAACAAGGCTCGTTTCTTAAGTATGAGCAGTTGTCCGGCACTAAAGTGCGAGATGGGCATGCCCTTGTCGCAGGAGTATGTCGAACGTCGGCTGCCGCTGTTGAAGCTGTGCCAACGGTCCACAGTGTTTCTTCTGCTGAATAGCAACCAGCGTTAAACTAAATATTATAATTTTAAAGTAAATGAAATATAAGCAACGCAAACTTAAGCGGGCTAATTAATTGAGTTTGATTTTAAAAGTTTTTAGTTCCAGGATCAAATGGCGTTGAAGTAATACATAAGTTATCATACGTTTGTCAGAGATACAAATTAGAGACAATGATTGATATGACTCGCCTCTTGGGTTGCAGCACGTCGAGATGCTGTGCCGCGGAGACGACGAAGGCAAGCTCGTGGTCGGCCGGTGAGAGAGAGTCGCGACTGTCAGCAGGGAAGCCCTCGCTGCTGCCTGAACCTTCTCTTGCACTTTTCAAACCTGAGAAATATCAAAAATGAGTACGGTACCCTATCATTTCATAACACAGAAGCAAAATTTTCACACATTCATAAAATTAAAAAATTAATCATATTTATGACAATTTAAGGTTTAAGGGGAGCGTCTACCCTAAAATTGAAAATTTTCACTTTTTCGGTTTTTATACTCATTTTAAAGCTGACATTCTGCCCTATCCAACGGTACCACTGCCATATCTGTACGTTTATTTATGCGTTCACGACAGATCATGAAAGGGAGGGGGGTGGGGTAGTTCTTTAACAAATTGAATGGGAGGAAATTCGCTGCGAGCACTTTAAATAGAGTGTCTGCTTGAAGTGCATCTTAGTTACCCGCCTGGCGTCGTATGAGGAGGTGTGCATGCAGTCGCTCCCACCATCCTTGACTTGAATCAAGCTCCAGTAACGTTTAGTTTCGTATCCTTGCTACATTGAGTGCCTATTCTGATGCGCGCGGGACTTTGACGGGCTCTACTGAAAAGTTAACTTATTGTCACTGCAAACCTATCTCCTCCTAGAGTTTTTAAGCTACATCAATGAGACATATACCATTCGATTAGAAAATGAAAGATCTACAAACTTCACTTTGTCGTTTTTCCAATTTCGTTATTATTCGGATTTTATTTTGCAAAAAGTGGGGGAGGGCGGGGGTAAAATCGAAAAATTTCGAAAAATATCGGAAAAAATGCTCCCACACCCACAAAAATGAGAAATCCAAAAAACCGCTAAGTGACGTTTGTAGATATGGTCTTTACGCATCGAATGATACGTGTCTCGATGTTGTAGCTTGGAAATCCTAGGAGGAGATAGATTTCTACAGTACCCCCTTTTTTGGCCGTTTTCTAAGAATTTCACGTTTTCTTTCATTTTTTCGAAAAATTCACACGAACAAAAATGTCTTAGAATTCTGTTCTACATATATGTACCAAGTTTCAGAGTGATCCGTCTGTGAATAGCCGAGATAAATTTTACCCTAGACGCTCCCCTTAAAAATTAAGAAATAATGTGACATCGAAAGCAGCAATATAACTAAGATAAACATCAGGATAAATACCACCATGGCCAAAAAATTAATGATCTTAACAATTTTTCAAAAAACAATTTGGTTTAATGTGGTGCACATTCTTCAGTGAATTGTTGTTCATTAAATAAAAAAGTTGTCAAACTTGCGTATATATACCTGAGTGCATGGTGACGTCAGGCTGGTATTCATGGTAGCTCTTATTGCAGATGATGATGGGCACGTTGTCGTATATGGAATGACGCTCTTCGTCCCCAGAGCTCGCTGGAGGCAGCGGCGAGCAGCTCATGCTCTTGTCTGATGAAATCATTTGCCTTCATTAAGCCTTTAATGTTACCAACAAATGTACATGCAACAGATTAAAAATCAATTAATCGAAACTAAAATCATTTCGGCATGTTTCGTTTATTCTGCTCGGAATTGAAGGAACTTTAAAAAAGCAACAACAGCCGGAACTCACGGTTTACAGGAATTATTTTCAAAGATTGTTCATATTGTTTAAATTATTTTTGAAATACTAAAATTTTACCATTTTTAGCGTCAAGTGCAACCAGATGAGTAATCATTTATAGGTTTCGATGGGCAGTAGCTTCATAGTCCTAAATAGGTAGCTTAAATAAATGTATGTAACTATATAAAGGAATCCAAGAACCATTTAATAAACGTCTGCACTTCAGAATATCAGATTTTTTGATGAATAATTTGAATCATTGTATCTTTTTATAAATGAGTTAACAAATATGGCACAGAAAAATACTGCATTTAGGTAATTTTACATGAAACTATAAGTTACTTGATAACTGTGACAGTAAAATCTAACTTCTATTATTGATGAGCATTTGTTGTTTGGTGGGCGGAGGGTTAGCCAGCCCAAACGGGACGTTGATAGAACTGGAGTGCTGGAGAGGCAGATGCTCCTGTCTGCTCTCTAGGGCACCTTCAGCTGACAGCTGAGCTCGCAGCTTGTTCTGATCCTGCAGACAACAACAAGTTAGTTATCACTATACAGACTCTAGCCCGCATCCCATTTCAAGTGCAATCATCATAAGATCCTGCAGACAACAACAAGTTAGTTATCACTATACAGACTCTAGCCCACATCCCATTTCAAGTGCAATCATCATAAGATCCTGCAGACAACAACAACAAGTTAGTTATCACTATACAGACTCTAGCCCGCATCCCACTTTAAGTGCAATTATCGTACGAGATACTTAATAATTTCGATGAGAATATTATTTTGAATGAACTGTAAGTTACTAGATCAGCAGTGGTAAGAACTCTTCATTACCAAGAATTGGAGGAGTTAACATTCGTTACACTGTACAAAATGACTTTCGCTGGAGGAAATTGCAACTCGCAGAGATATTATAACAGATTTTCAATACTTCTAATATGTACTGCTGTGAAGGAAAACTTTTTATTCGGGGACATATGCTGTGACGATGAATAATGGTGAATTACTTTGATCACGTCAATTCCGACATCATACTGGCTTTTTTTAAATACAAACTATATAAACAAATACAGCAACTAATCAGGGAACACATACAAGGTATATAATAAAACCGGCCCGTTCAAACGATCGCGGGAGAAAATTTTACAGACCATTTTTAACCAAGACGAATATATCCACTCATAAGAATATCACTCAGCACTCTTGATGTTATTACGGCTACACATATATAATATATCATTTACATATTAAAAGAAGTACTATATTACATAAATTAAAAAGCCAGGGAAAACGTTTCGTAAAGACCTGCGTAAGCCTGTGGTCACCACTTCTGTTGGTCGGCAACGAGCACTCAGAGTCGCTGAACGCAGTACCACTCTCGCCACTCCTGGAGCTGCCGTCGTGACCGCCACTCTTGCCACTCACGTCACTCAGGTTACCGTGACCACTCGTTTCGTCGTGGCTTGGCAAAAACTTTTTACGGCGCCGTGAACGGAAAAGTGGAGTAGAGTTTTGTGATTGGTCCGATGTCAATGAAGAGGAATCCTGTAACACAAACAGTTTAGTTCTAAATTACCGTTTCATGAGAATACTGCGCTTACGCTCACGACTCCGCTCGATATATCAAGAATCGGTGACCATTTTAGCCTAACCGTCACAACCCGGAAGTAGCATGGGAAGTAAACAGAACAAAGTACATATTTATGCAGGTTTGATTGAAGACCAGAGCACGCGTTTTATTAACAATTTCCTTACTTTTTCATTAAGCCCAACAAAATTTCTTGCTATAACAACAGAGAACAAATCGACTGATAGTATAACACTGCTCTACTGCCTGTAATAATTTCGTCGATTAAATATATTTTGAGATTGATTGCTCACTTCGCCCTGAGAGTGAGCATGTCTGGAGAGGCTGCGATGTCGAGGAGCCACGTGGGCATCGCGTAGGGATGAAGCGACATCGTCGCCCGCGTCCTGCCTGGGCAGGTCCACGCACGCAAGACCTGCGACGCGGCTCTCCATAGCTGCAGGGTCGCTTATCTGCACAAATATCTACAGTCACTTCCCAATAAAGAGATTAACCTCAGGAGACTAACTAATAAACGAACACGTATCTATGATACTTACCTTAACCTCAAGAAACTCACTAATCAACCAGCACGTATCAAAGATACTTACCGTGTTGAGATATTACCTGGACCTGAAAATTTATTCATGGTGGTAGAACAGTGAGGTATTATAAAAAGCGGAGGAAAAAATTGGATTGAAAAATAAATTAGGTTTTGGAATTGGAGTATCAAAATTTATTTTGATATAGATCAAATTTGTTCCCATTTTGAAACGAGAATCAAACGAGAGTTCTGTGAGCTACGTTTGAACGATTCATTCTTTAGTTAACAAACAATAGCGTTATGATTATTTTTCGAACTCCGCCGTATAGCAAGATTCAATAATAACACGTATTACCGAGGCCAAGCGCCAGGCTAACCAGCTCGTCAATATTAAAATAAGACTCACAATAGGTGCACCAACGCGCATGCGCAGCTTGCCATCCCGCGCAGGTCGTTTCTTTCTGCGCGTGTTCATAGACTCGACTCTCCTGAGCAGCTCTTTGGCCCTGTCCTTGATACGCTCAGAGCCCGAGCGCTTGAAGGGAGGTGCTGCTACGTCCAGCATTCTGCTTTCTGTAAATCACACACACTTGATGAGAAAATGAGTGACAAAATAAATGTTGATTTACCAATCAAGGACTTCGTCGTTGATTACTTGTGAACTACCATAACTATGATCTTTTATTAAAATTATTTTAAAAAAATATTCGACGATACAATGAAACAAGCGAGACCGACATCACAATTATTATGTAATGGATAGAACAAGTTTGGAACCGCAACGACAGCGACAAAGGAATATCATCATTTCAATTTTTGAATAATAGTGGAGTCATCAAAGTCACAAGCAACATTCAAGATGGTATGGAAGTTTAAAGAGATAAATAGCAAGGGCCACGCAAGCGCTAAATAAAATTAATATGACTAAAAGCTGGTCAAATCATTTTAGTTCTTAAAATCTTACTGAAAAAATGTTGCACAGATCGTCGACTGTGGGATATTTTTGGCAGGATTGTAAGTAAGAACTTTAGCAAAAATAAAAGTAAATTTACTCCCACATTTAAATGAAATGTAGTCGTTGCATTTTTAATTTGTGCCCGTATGATAATTATGCGTTATATCGTATTATCATGATAACAAAACAAAAGAGTTACAAGCGACTAGCGAGATACCGTACTCACGAATGCTCACAACAATTGAAGTTTGAAGCATGTCTACGTTTACGTCGTTTAGCAACGTCACGGAGAGGTATTTTATTTAAGGTGATTGCTTCAAAGGCTTAACTGAAACTTGATATTTCCCAAAACCGATTGAGTAGATAACATTACACAAATAATTAACCTAACAAGTGTTCACTTTTAGGCACAGTCTTAGTATATTTATTAGTTTGTAATTTTCATTAAGTATTCATTCATGAAGCATCAATGCTGGGGCTCAAACTGAATACGTAACAACTAGTATCATTGAAATGAAACCACGCAACCGTTCTGAAGACAATAAGTCTAATCAGTAGATTATACAATTTCTTACGTGAGTGACATTCATCACACTAATTAATTATATTAGTGGTTAATAATAATTGTATGCACGACGTTTCACTAAACTTGGCCGAAGTAATCAAAACTGCAACGCTTGTTTCTAGAACTGGATGCATGTATACAAGCAGATCTTGGTTATTTTATATTTTAAATACAAGTGGGATTCTTTAGTGGTCGTGGGATTGAAATTGGATGATGGAACACAATCATTGGACATTGGAATGTCGTAATTCGGTTAATATCCTGTAGATTTATCCAACAGCTTGATTCAGACATATATCTCATACTTGTGTCGAGCGATAGAGTGTCACAGATTTTCTAAATTAATGCACACCAAACGCTTTACAAAAATGATAAAAATTTGTCTACGCCTACATTCAAACTATGACTTAGAGGACTTCTGACGTATGTGTTAAGCCTCAGGTTTGATAGCTGTCACATGTTTAATTAACATTTCACAATATTTAGCTGTTGAACAATGGCTGTCTCAAAACTTTAACACCCCGACCAGCAGTTGAGCAATTTTAAATAATTTTAATAGAAGTGGCCCTGAGTCGGAAGTCTTCATCACACGAGGGCACATAACCTGCCTCAACAACGGCACGCGCTCAACTGCCGCGCTCGTCACAAGATAGTTAGTCACGAGCCAAGCAGACGACGGGGAATAGGACTGAACCGTCCTGAGACTCGGATGTTATGTTGGGCATCACAATTCCTTCAAGAATTAATCAATAATCAATTAGTTTACAGGAAGTAAACAGTACATTATCGATTAACTTATCTCTTTATCCCTGAGGCGTGTTGTTTCAGAATAGTTTGTCGCCAAATAGGAAACCTTGGCAAACATAGATTCTGGCCGAAGGATGATTGGCTCAACGTGACCAACACAGCACTATATCGGTAAAATATAAATGTGAGTAGAGGAAGAGGTCATTCATCCACTCTTACCGGGATACCTCGATAAAATCCATCTTTAGTTGATTTCAGATAATAATTGTAGATCTTAATTGCGTATCGAACGCCACTTATTTTCTGAAAATGGAACTGTTTAATTTCTTTAATATATTCTAAGGTGTTTTTTTTCGATGCTGAATAGGTGAAAGCATGAGCAATTTAAATGCAAATATGAGCATAGAGCTAGATAAACTTTTTATACAAAATCAAAGATGTTTTAGAGTCATGCAGGACGTTACCCTCGAATAAGTGAAATAAAAATGTTTGAACTAATTTTTGAACACGCACGTGGCCTTAGAATAAAAGAAAATAATCAGGATCGAATCCGATTCCCTAAAACAAAAGGAAACATAACATTTATTCAGAACAATGGCACTCAATCCGGTACAAGGAATCGTACTGAAATATAGAAACTTCATGGCTGCTAAAGGCACATTGTAAATGCAATTTCGATTGTTTCCATCGAAAGGCCACAGGAAATCCAAACAATATGCTCCAAAAAAACTACCAAATAGCCTTAAGGAGCGGTACAAAAAAAAAAAAAAAAAACCTAGAACAAACCACATTGACAAGAAAAGTTCAATTAGGCGTTGCCTTCAATAGAAACAGTAGCACTTGGATCACATACAGAGAGACTACAATTGAATTAGACGCACAAATGAAACAAAAAGTGATTGAAACAATGATTTATTTTCTCGCAAACGTGAGGCGGCTTGTGTCGTTCATTATTCGCAAAAAAACAATTGAATAAAAAACAAAATGGGAACACAGCACGCGCATGCAGTATTGAGTGCGTGCCTGTTGGAAGCGAATGTCGATTGCAGAGAATTATGCAAAAGTCTGGGAAAAGTGAATGTCGAAAAATTATAAAAAAAGAAGCTCATTGTTTCTTAAACAGTTCTCTCGAGATGAACGATGGTGGTTAAACTCCAATTTTAAACTTATCGCAAGTGGGCTAATTTTATTGTTGAATGTCTGTGTAAAGCGCTGGGACGATTGGTATTTGGTAATGTTGATATAATACGAGTTAATTTTGATGATTTAGATAAATGTTCAATTTCATTTAACCGGTTCTACAATTTTGATGCAATTTTCATTAAATGCAACATCTTAAACAAAGCGAATTGTTCGGAAAACGAGATAATAGATTATGATGAATGTAAATGATTACTGACCGGGTTCAGCGCCCACTCGTGACCAACGTCTGGAGTTGCGCTCGAAGTGCCAGTTGCTGCTCAGCGCGCACTGCTGCTCTTCGTCGTCTGAGTCATCGTCCTCGAGGAGCCAAACATCAAGAGAAAATTACCACGATGTCTAGTTTCTTAAATAAATTAACTATAGAAATATATATTCCAATATAATGAATTACCAAAATGTCTAGTTTCTCAAATAAATTAACTATAAAAATATATCTATTTTAAGAGGAGTCAGAGAAAAAGAATGGTCAGAAGGCTGGGTTTTCAATGATATGAGACAGCGCAAAATAAATTCATCTGATAAACATTTTACTAACAAGACCAGCACTAAATTGAATCACGAACGCCCGTGAGGTAAAGCAGTCATGTTTGAAAGTAATAATCTGCATTCTGTCAACTTTCAAATTATCGAGAGAAAAGAATATGGCGGTCGAAACAAGATCATCAAATTACTGCGTATAGAGTATTGCATCGTTCGAAGAGTCTGCTAACAGTGCCAGCACGGAGACGAGATTCACCTTTTTAACGGTGCTGTGATCGAAGCGCACCCTGGCACACTTGTTGAGGGTGACGATACGTTTGGTGAAGGCGTTCAGCTCGCCTTCGCTCAAGAAACTGTGATCGCGACGTGCTCCTTCCACGTCCACTGGAAACTCCATGCCTGCGCAAAAAACTAATGTATTAATTCGATATATTAAAAAAATTAGCCAGTTTTGAGAAGTGCTTTTCTTCTTGAGAACGCTCTCTGCTGTAGACAAGTCTTTGTGTCAGCTCGAGGAAAAATACAATAAGAAAAATGTTTCAGATGCATAGGAAACGAATATTTTCTAATGAATTAGTTGCTTTACCTAACTAACATTGAGTAAAATATCTTTTGCAAGAATAAACTGCGCAACAACGAGGTGCACAGGATGAGGAGCAGAGATAAGTTGCAAAGGAAACCTTCTCCCCCAAGCTTGAGGAGACCTTTCGATTCAACATATTTGCGCTACCACAATAATTAATAACAGCAAGCGAAGATCGAGATATTGTTAGAACAAAGCCCGAAACATCGATAAAGATATAACGCCAATAAACAACAACAACAACACATCGCGCAAAGATCGTCATTAAGCTAACTATTGACGCATCAGTCTGACGATGGCATTAAAGCAATAGCTTATTCATAGACGTTCTCCATGGGAACGTTTTCCAAAGGCTACCGAGTATTCGGGTCACAACACGACATTAAGGTTATGCGAAGGTATCTCGAGTACAATGAGAGTATCGAAAGGTATCGAGGTTTCGAAAAATCAGAAAGAAGTATCGAAAGTACAATGAACAGATTCAGCAGCAATATGATTTCAGGTGGCAATAGTGTGTAATTATCATTCAAACAATGCTAAGTAGCTTCATCATCCTCACCCAATGTCAGGGGCACGATGCTCGTTTCACCATGTTGCTTGTCATGGGTTATTGAGAAGACGGAATTAATTGGTTCCAAAAAGACTCTGCCCACTCTTGAGAAGGAATTTACCCCGCTGCGCGCACTTCTTCCAATACAGCGCCGGCATTGAGCACGGAACATTGCCTTTCGTGTTAGCTCCGCTTGCGCATTATTTTATTAATATATATGTTCGAGACGTTATCGCCGTTTCTATTAACACAGCGCTAATTTTTTGCAAGCAGTGCAGCTTTTAACAGCAACGTTTCGCTGAACTAAGAAAACGGAATACGAAAAAGAAAAAATTCCATACAAATTTCGCACGCGCAAAAACTATTATTTGGGGTACTTCAGTCAATCAAAAGAGACACATTTTAATACATGCCCATAAAATTTAGGGAAATAACGACCAATGATATAGAATAAATAGATTCATGAATGCACTCCAATTAATCACAGAGACTTTGAGGCGTTTAAATCAATGGCGGACATCTAATGGGAACTGAAAATAGTAGATATGCTTTTCATGATACTTGAAATTTTTTTGTTTATTGGATTTTCACAGAATATTATATGCCATTCGTTGTTCCAGACCACTTTAATACGAGCCCTCTTATAAAGAAGGCTCAGGCGAAGCCTAATGAATCTCCAACTTAGTCCGAGCTACTTAGAATTGTTGATCTTTCACTGCATGGAGGAAAGTCAATGTTGTATCCTATAAAGTAGATATTCTATCATGTGCATTGTTCCATTTCAATAACAAAACGTTGTCACTATCATAATCTTGAGTCATATTCTATTGCTTACGCTACCTTCTGCAAAAATAATCTTTACTGAGTGAATATATTTACTTCGTAATCCCTATATATATGTTAATAAAATTCTGCTTTAATTCCGCACAATTTTGACTTCTCAGCAAATTCTATAAGCAGGGATTATCGTATACAACGTATAACAAATAGGCTATGTCGGCAATGATCAAAGAATGCTATAATTCCAGTGAACAACCATCGGCAAATTTACCAATATTTAATTTAACGGATACAATTTTGTATCCGACAGAAGTTTATCATGCGTTAATTAGACACAAAAAGGCAACCTTAGATCGAAACACTCCTTTCAATATTTACAATAAAACTAGCTAGCAGCTGAAATCAAGCGTACGCGGAGATATAATCACTGATTTGTGAAAATTCCGTTATCCCAAACCATCCAACTATTTAAAGTAATATTAGCCGGAGGAAGATCCTTTCAAGCCCACGTTCAACGGAGAAGTTATATTTCCTTGAAGTTTCTTGTTTGAAAAAAGCAAGATTTTTTGTTTGGACATATTTACAACCTCGCAATTGAGCGTAAATTTAATATTCTACTACGAGGAAGTATTAAATGGAAGAACACCGACTTCAAATCAGCTCAAATAATGTGAGAGCGTAAAATCAAATGAACTGTGCACGTGACAGTAGGAAAGAAGAACGCATCATATCGGGGATCTCACTCATGACGCAATGAACTAAACTAGAAGTTCCTGGCAGAAAAAGAAAAGGCCATAAAATTACACCGGAAAACCGAGAAGGGGAAACTTGTTGTCAAACAACTCGCGGTCAACATGGCCTCGTATATTGGCTACAACGCACGGTATCAACCGGAAGTTAATATATGGCAGGAGTGCAGCGATTGCTTGGAGCAGGTCTACTGAAGACGGTCCGATTACCGCTTTACATTACATGATTGATGTAAGGACGTACATAATATCAGTTCTAAATAACTTACAGGAGACAAGTAAATAATTTTCTGCTGCATCCATTAACGCAGACTATTGCAGGGCGATGCTCAACATTCATTAGCCGATATTAATTACATCTCCGCGAGTCAAACTCGAGGATACACCAACCTGTATAACCAGCACGCCAGCATCTCATCCTCACCAATAAGGAAACATGAACGTAATCTCTACTATATAATACCCAAACTACACTACGAATGCAGCTGAATCGAGTCCTAGATCATACCACCATATAAAGTCCTAAACCACACCACCAATGCAGCTGGACCAAACTCTTGATCACAACAACAACAAACCACACCACCAATGCAGCTGGATCGAACCCTTGATCACAACAACACCAAACCACACCACCAATGCAGCTGGATCGAACCCTTGATCACAACAACACCAAACCACGCCACCAATGCAGCTGGACCAAACTCTTGATCACAACAACACCAAACCACACCGTGCACCAATGCAGCTGGACCGAAACCCTGATCACAACAACACCAAACCACACCACCAATGCAGCTGAACCGAAACCCTGATCACAACAACACCAAACCACACCACCAATGCAGCTGAACCGAAACCCTGATCACAAAAACACTCTAAACAAGGACTCGCACAAGTCACCGTCACGCGTTCGGTTCGAGCGTTCGATCGGTTCGAGAGTCACGTAATGCCCCAGCAGAGGGTGTCCAGGGGAGGTAGAGGGGAGGACGGGCAACATAGCAAACGCGAGGAAAAACGACAGAAAGATAAGGAGAGCACGACACCGCAGCGACGAGCGACGTTTGCACATATCCTGTGCAGGTGGCTATGGCGTACGACTTCCAATGACTTGAGTGAGGTTTAAGGACAATTTTTCCTTAGTTCACCAGTGAGCAAAAGTCCACATTGTAAAATATGTTTTAAAAAACTTGCAGTTACATAAATGATGGACATTTTATGTTAATCGAATAAATTTAGTGTGTTATTTCGAGTGTAGCGAATGACTAGAAAATGCAAAAAAAAACGTGTATGCGCAACAACTCGTCGTTCTGAGCGTGCGAGAGTCAATTGTTGACAAATACCTTAAGAACTGATAAAATAAAGTATAAAACAAAAATTTTCCGGCTTGCAATGAAGAAAACATTGTTAATAAGAAAAATTGACTAACATTTTAGAGATTTAATGAACTCTTCCATAGGTATAGTTTCTATGGAAAAGCGCGAAAGTCAGTAACATATGAAAATATGGATTTTATATTTTTCGCAATAAGAGCGAAATCAGCTCAATTAAATCGATCACGAAGGACGGCTCAGCGTGATTTGCACGCAAAGGGGATGTGAAAGTCACGCACATAATTGAATTGTTCAACTCTTGCCGTTGTCACAGCTTCTTCCTACTTGGCGTGAAAAATGTGCGAAATTTTCTGCCAGTTCCGTGCACCTACTGCAGCCAGCAACAACACGATCGAGCGCTTGTTGTGTATCCAAACCACCATGATTGTAGAAGGGAAACAACAATCAGCGTGCGTTCAGCCATCATTTACCGAAACTCGTGGGACAAAAAATAGGTAGAACAAGTTCGTCAAGACTAAAAAAAAATCATCAATATCATCACGATTTTGCTACATAACTAAACTTCAAACTGCGATAATAGTCAACAAGCTAAACTTGTTGAGCAAGATAAAGCAAGAGTCAGAGAGCAAATACAGTAGAAAAGAATTATTATCACTAAAACCGGCAATGGCAACCGAGATAATAAATATGAACGAAGGAAAAATTCTCCTCAAATTTCTTGTTTCTAATATTATTGTCGGCAACATTTAGCTTTTAATTGCCACGCAACATTTAACATTCGTGAAATAAAGTATAAAGTTTTGCATAAATTCTTAAATCAAAAGTGAAAATTGAAACATAAATGCGAATTTCGTAACCGATATTTCGCTATTGATTTCCTGAATGTCGGGGTAATTACCTTCGTACATCTGGACGTATTGAGGAAAGCCTGCCGCTCTCAGCCATTTGCAGCACTCGAGCGCTTCCAGCTCTGTAAGAATAGAGAGGAGAACGTTAAAGAGTAGTCAACACAGCGATGACACTCAAACAATTTAACGACTGTAAGAAAAAGAACAGGGAAAATACCGTGATGTGTTGATCGTAATTCAAGCAACGGCCGGCATATAAAATCTGCAACGGTCAATTAAAAATGAGAAGTATAATACGGATTAATCGCAAAATGTGCGATATTTATAAAATAAGAGTCAATTGCATATGTCAGAGCTCATTATAATTTTAACGAAAATACAGAAAAAGAACATTAATTTGAAGTTTTCGCGGACACGGTCAATTGTGTCCGATAATTCTACTGTACGTTCAACAGAAAAAGTAGCGCAAGTGTAATTTGAACTTCACATATACGCTGATGGCTGATGTACTAATAATGCAGTAACAAAGCTTATTACAAAAAAATACACAAGAAGTGTATTTTAAGGTATACAACCAACAGATAACATAAAAACGCCGACTGATCATACAATAAAGCAGTACACTCGTATATAAGAACAAACAATTATGTGGTCACTCCTCATGTACTAACCGACATATGTTGGCATGCGTAAGTGTGCCATACACTTATACTTAATGCGCATTTGATGGCATGCAGTTGGTTGAACCGGATATTATATATGAGCATTCTAGTTCGTTTGGTAACTAGAAACCTCATGTACGTAAATAGCAAAGCTTAGGAAACAAGCACAAAGCCGAAAGTAATTGTTCAGTCACTGGGTACACAAAGAGAGTGGGTATTCTGGAGACGGAAGGACGCAACTCGCGAGGCATTTAGAAAGCCGCGGCACAAGTGGCTTCCGATTAGTTCAAAGCAACGAGCAGCTGCATCCTTCACGCTGCGCTGCTCACTCAACCGCAGCGGTATACACGATACCAATCCGCAAAATAAAGCGGAATCAAGTGATGTTTCCCCTCAAGTCAAACGTATTAAATTAATACTCACTGCTTTGATAAAAATAATTTGTCAATTTCTTCCTCATTTAAGACCTCACTCCACATAATTTCCCTCCGCAGTCTTATTAACTTATACAAATGTCACTATGAATTCGGCACAATAACGGGTCAACAAACCAAATGTAAACATGTTTCATCGAATTAAAATTTTCAAATGAGTAGTACAACAGTTGAATTCTAGACCTAACTGCCGAGGGACATGTCTCGACACAAATAATTTCGCTCCATGCACATCGCACAGAAGCCTGACTAATTCATGCTCCGTAGAAATTACGTACACTTTTGTTGCTGTCGAAAACTATCAATTGCCAATATGATACTAAAATATTGAACATCATTATCTGATATTTTAAATGGAAATAATGGTAAGTGCATTTTCGATGGCGGTAATTTACAAGTGCCCTTTCAAATTTTGCAACAGTGCGATGACTAATCGTGAGGAAAAGAACACGTTTGCAAAACTTAATTTACAACTATATAAGTGATCCAATCAAGCACGTAGTTACGACCATCATAAAAATAACGAGCGTTGCAAAATCAAATCCAGAGGCGGAATACTCTGTCAAACACCATTCCAGGAGCTCACACTCTGCTGGAAACGAAAAATTGTCGAGGCGGCAGAGACAAGTTAATATTATACATTTGAATGGAATTTCAACGGTGAAAGTGAATAGGTGCATGAGCGTTCAGATGATATCATGATATCATACAGCATTCATTGTTTTTATTAAAACGTACATAAGAACACAATTGCGCTTTTTTTCTATTACAAGGAGCTGTGCTGAATAACGCCTCGCACACTCTCATAAACACACATTCCTAAGATAAATAGGAAGACCGAAGAAAATGTAAAAAACAATACCTCTGCAATATGTACCTAGAACGTAAATTGCAGCTAAATGTCCTTGCACATCTATAAAAAGTAATAAGTAACTTTCTCTCAGCGCTTGCCGCGTTTTTGCGCCTCATCCCAAACAACTTCGACTGAGCAGAGGATCAAGGCGGCAATTTATGGACATTCCGGCGATTTAAAACGAACGCCATAAGCCCATAACTCAGAAAGACCATGAAAAGATCAGGTTCAAGGACGTTCTGATCCCGATAAGCCGACGGCGGTTGAGGTCAAAGTATGGTTGGGATATGTTCGGCCGGATTAAAGGAGTCTAATACTATCTAAATCGCAATCATATACGTATAAATTTAATTCGAAGGGACTAGGGTCCGAAGTTATAAATTACACAAAAAATTAGACCTGCGGTAGAATACAAATGTATGCCTTTCAAAAGCCGTCGTAGTCTAAAGAAGGAGTCGCACCTCAATTCAGGTGAAATATAAAGGCTAATGATGGAATATAACATTTGAGGAGAAAGATGAAGAAACCAAATACCAAGTAGTTATTCTTTCCGAAATAGCACAATATTACATACGAGCACTAGAGTACGCAACCGCTGTTCCTTCAAATACTTCGTATGTGTCATAAGTCTAGCAGCTTACTTCCTATTGCAAAGCAACCCTATTCATTTATACCTTCGACGCCGTCCTATGCGATAAGCTTCAGCCTACACCTCGGCTGCTAGATGTTAAAGATTGATTGTTGACACATAATTAACGTGTTATTGTGATGGTTCTTTTCGTGTATATGTACCAAACCCTGCCAATAAAATAATTGTCACGTTTTTTGAAAAATTAGGAGAATTGTTCATATAATTTCAACCGTAAGGTGGAGTGAACAGTGAACGAATGAACGCACGCACGCATGCACGCTTGTTGTTCTGTATTTGAGTGCGACTAACAAATGCACATATAGCCACTGATCTGAATCATACCATAAAATTACGGGGAATTAAGACTCGCCTGGTGGGGCCTCTGTAACCAACTCTAGTCTTAGCACAGTATAGTTACACCTATCGGCATTTGTCCCATATTCTTTAAATGATGCTTTTTTTCCTCATGTTATCCGCATTATTCTAAGTTTCCATGAAGGCCAAGGATTGAACGAAGATCGTACAATATTACTATTACGAGTTTATGTCTACTGATGTCTGGCCTGCCCAAAACTAAGTAAAAAGCATACATACACAATACCTAAACATTAATAAAGGCGGGACTCTTCTCACAACTCCGTCAACACGCCTCAGCTTCCCACCAACTCACGACCATATCCAGCCACCGCCAATTTAGGGCGAAATCTGAACAAACAGACACGGGACGCCTAGTGTTCGTGACACAACCTACGTAAATCTGAACAAACAGACTCAGAACGCCTAGTGTTCGTGACACTAGGGTACATAAAAACGGCGCGAACAGACAAGGAACTATTATTGTGACCCTACGATCGAAAACGGCTCAAACGGACTTGGGACGACTACCGAACCCACAAACACAGGACGTCTACTATCCATGACACTGTCCGAATAATGCACATTATTCATGGGCCGCCGAACGTTCGTGATGCTACGTACGAAATTAATGGCAAGCAGACATGAGGTACAAAGTTTTCGCAAACCCAAGTATGAAGACATCAATGCATTTTTTGGACAGTACCTACGTAAGAAATCCATACTTTTTCGTGCGTGATCCGGAAGATAACGAAAATGTTGGAACAATGTCATAGTAAAGTAGACGACTGATGTGTTCTAATTATAAATTATAAGACACTTAGCTACTCTTTCAGGCTTCCATTGCAAATAAACATATACGTGTTATAATCATCTCAACATTCAAGAAGAAAATTCCAGTTGATGTTCACATAGGAAATTGCTTATTCATATGATCTAGCGGCAGGCGCTGCCAGCAGCCAAGTTGCGCGACACCAAGACGCTGTCACGGCGCCTGGCTGCGAACGTATCTTCTTACACGTCATGCAACCACCACAGAAGGTTGATGTAAGGCATGCACGCTGCGTGCGGGGCACATTTCACGATTGTGAGGCGTTTAGGATAATTTCAGAAGCACATTCTTGTCATTTGAAGTATTTTTGGGTAATGGGGCGTACATCACAGCGTCATCGCGCTGTCAGTGAGCCAGTGAGCACTGTGAGTACGTAAATGTGACGATGTGCATGATTCAGAAGAAGGAGGGGATTGACATATTATTTCACGAAAAAAAACTAATTTATGCAATTTCATTTCGTGTTATGAAGCTTTGATTGAAGATTGCATTATAATGCAAGAGCCAAGAGCGTACTAACTGATGATGATACTCACGGCTCTCTTGATTCCATTCGACTCCATTAGACTGATTCGTTTTCATTGGACACGTGCCAAAACACAACGTGCACAGTACATTGTAAAGTGAACACTTTGTAATTTTGTGGTGCTCATGTAGGATACATCAAATTAATGTGAAAGATCTCGGAACAAATTAATCGGGTTCATTCAAATGAAAGAACCAGACTCGCTCATTTTTCTGTTTGTGTAGCCGAGAAGCTGCAACCGACTTCAATCTGACACGTAATCAGGACAATGCTAATTACTGATACAATGAAAAAATATCGAATATTATTGATACAGAAGAGCAGCAGCGCTCTGTGATATACTTCAACTTGATAGGTCATGCATAAAAATGCTTACCTTATAATAGGCTATCGTTATCCAGCTGATTGAATTATGGAAGAATGTACGGATTTCATTTAAATAAAAAAGCTCCGAGAACTTACAGCTTTAGAAATTTTCTTATCTAGCAGAGGAACCAGCTCACCAAACTGAATGCTGAGGAAATAAGCGCAGAATTGTTAGGCATTGATTAACTTTCGGATGGTTTTTTTCAACGACACTCATGCTAAGAACTGAAGTTTCCCACGCGTTCACACAGTATGTCTTTGTTGCCGTGAGAATAAAATATCTTACGTACACTTTCAACTAAAAGTGAGAGCAGAGCACCTGCGCTCGAGTGTGACGGCGTCAAACAAGCAGCTGTTAAGGACTGGTTAATATATAACTTTAAGTACAGATATATAAGAGAAATTAAAAATTACGACCTCGATTTTGCGATAAAGAAAATGTATATGCTTAAGAATGGAGAGAAACAAGCAATAATACAAGATAATGAAAAAATTACAACAGGAAATTTTGGAATTTCCTGTTGGAATCAAATTTTTTGGAAGAATTGTTAACTCGGAATTGAATCGCATATCCGTACCTACTTAAAATTAAAGAAACTCGAAGTATTAAGAAGTTAGTTATTTGGCTTTGTTATTTTTTCTAGTTTTTCTCGTCACCAGAAAACTTTGAGGAGTCACCAACCTGGCTACCACGAAGTAAGTACAACTAGCAACACAAATGTTACCTAAACTGTTACCTATAAGTCGATCAGCTGTTACCTCTGTTAAACGACCGTCTGTTTGGCAGGCATGCAGTGCGCTCGCTGTTCTTGTTATTCTTACTATCGTATATGTTGCACGGGGCACGCCCGCAGTTGATGAGTTATTATTACGAACTCTGTAAGTTCATTACGAAACTCTTGCCTGCCTATCTCGTTACCTCCACCTGAATGACATGGACGTCATGAGCAATGCAGTAGAAAATTTAATCCAACGCTAAGTACATGACAATTGTGATGTCTTCAATCTTGATTACGCAACGAACTTTTTTGCGAGAATTAATACTTATGGTTTTGTATCAAACCCTGTCAATAAAATAATTGTCACGTTTTTAAAAAAAAGTAATAGAATAAGAATATGGTATTTTTTGCTTACGCACTGCAATATCCACACAGTATGACTTATTTAATCGCATTACAACTTTAAAAAATGATGCCGCTTACAGGACGTATAGCGACATCGTCACTTTATTGGAGTTAGCAAAAGTCCGATTTTATAGGCGCAGTAAGTCGCCAGAACTTGCTGCCGCCCGCGCTACAAGTTGATGCGACTTTAACGAATTAATGAGCCTAGGCATCCTAAATTACCACATCCACAATTGTATTCATACATTAGACCAAAAACTGTCCTCAGTTGAGGATTATCTCACACACAATCGCCCCTGAGATATTTTGTAAACTTTTATTGCAGTTTACTTGAAGTGTGGGACATAGATGATTACAAGACAATTAATATACGAACCCGAGACGATTACGTTCATAGCCTTATTGAGCATATTTAACAAATAGCTGCCATCTTTCTACACGGCCCTTTGACTACACAGTAGACCCTAGGTTAGCGGCTACCAATTTACAGGGCAGATTTGGTTCTCATCAGAAGCTGTTATTGTTATCTAAATTACCTTTTTTTCAAACTCGATAATATATTGCTATTTTCGTCATTAACTATCGCAAAGGATCTGAAAACTCGTTACCAACCATGTTACCGTCCCTATATAAGAACGTTATGGTTACCAAACTGCCAAGCTTCTACCTCCACCCATCGCTTCACCCATCCTTAACCTGAAGATCCCCCAAGTTTCATCACCAACTAGTTCATTTACTAGTCGATCATACAACATGAAATATCTTATTCACTCGATATGATCATTTCAAATCTATTTATGTATGCGAGCGATACCTGCTAATCTGTCTCCAATCGCAGCGCCGAGAGCATGTACGCTTTTCAATCGATTCTGCACTCCGCCTTAAACTCCAGTTGATAAATCTGGTGTGAAGTTCGTTCACTGTAATAGTTTCTTTAGCAGAAAATGTCAGCAATAAAATAAAGCCTATCGGTTAATCCAAGCATTGATGGAGCAATAAAATCAAAGACCACCACTCCCATGTACACTCAAGAGTATTTACCTGAACACTCATACAACGAAGGAATAGTGACGTGGTTCTAGCACCAATTAGTCTAATGGTTCGTTATCCATTAGCGTCACCATTATCTAGTCGAACGAAAATACGAGACAATGGCCGAGAGGACATTTGCATATCATATCTGGAATCGTGGGTCGCTGACCCATGAAGTTCGCCTTCCTATATAGACGACCGATCCTTATGCGTATAAGCTTAGCCCCCATAGAGCAGCTTTAGGGGCAATAATTTCATTTTTATGAGGACGATTAACACATCCCATGAATCTTTTATGATAACTCTGTACCCATATGTTACTATAACTAAGCAAAACCCTAAGTAATCATATATGCAAGCAAGTGAGTCTGTCGCTAAGTGAGTTTTATTTGCCTACCATCTTGCAGGGACGGTCGCTGACCAATCGAGTGCACCTGACAATGTGGCAGTCTCTCACAGCAACTGGACGCCAGAAATGGGTGCGTGAATAAGGTGAACGTTGAAAGCATGACCATCCAACCAATAGTAAATGAAATTAGAGCATATAAATAACTGTTATTTTCATTAGAGGTAAACGAAAACTAATTTATGACCACAATATTGCAAGTATCTCAGAATCATATGAGCTTTGGCTGTCTTCTACAGGCCAGTCACTGTAGCCATCTGACACCAACAGTGATTTTTTTTACAGGGCGGGCGAGCTTCTACGAGGACTGAGAGCAGCGTTGCGGGAGGGCATGAGACCAAAGAGAAACACTCCCGGCAACGTGGTTCGTTTGCAAATTAGTTTGAGCTCCTTCTCAATTAACGTTGACTAATTTTTTATGGCAATTTGAGGTTTTGAATTTCAAAATATTCACACAAGTCGACAAAGTAAAATAAAAAAATATTACAAATTTTCCTCCAGTCGAACAAAAATAAATGTATTTAATAAACAGACTTAAAAACCGGAACAATTGATTTCCATTATGCATGATTGCCGTGGTCAAACTGGAATTTCATCTAATCGAATTCCCACATCTGTATAATAAGAGCACATTTTGCAATCATTCATCCGCATGGGGTGTATACAGTTCGCGTTATATTCGTGTAGACATATAATCCCGGATTTATTCGAATGACATTGATTTGCCGCCTTCCAATTCACACGGCAGTATTCTCATTTTCACGCAAATTTAAATTGTGAATTTGAAACTAAGGTTTTTATATGAAAAAAAAAAACGGAATTAAGTTTCGGCGGGTAGGCAGTATATATGCCTCTCTATCAAGCAGCAGGCGATCAAACATGCTTGAGCCCTGAAGAGTTTCCAGAGAAAGGGTGTTTGCCGAGCGCGCCGGGGTATAGGGCTAGGCTGTTTGCCCAAGGCTTTCCATATCGAAGATAAAAATTACGGTCACAGGCTATGTTTATTGAGGCAAAAGTCAACGCGACAAAAAGGCAAAGATGGCAATACAAGTTTCTATATTTGGGGATCATTGAGCCATTCCATGCATTACAATTCACTATAATGTCTGCGGAAGGAGACGGAATATTGAATTGTCGCATGTTGCATTAATTCTAATTAATTCTTTGATCGCCGACTTCAACCTTCGCTAACAAATTATGAGAGCTTATCACATATGTCATAATTCTCATTGGAAGAAGTTAAATATGACAGAAAGCCATGTCTGTGAAGAAATATTTGTGCAGTGCTACATCTTAGCTACAAAAAAAGAATACTCATAAAATTGTTGGTAACTTTAGAATTAAATTTATTATAATTAATTAAATCACGTGTCATTGACACATTGATTGCGCAGAGGGGTTGTGTAATTAAATACATAAATTATACATTAATGCATATGTGATAAACTATATATGTTCTTGTACTTACCTGAATTTCTCATTTTACGGACAATAAAAGGTTCATTCGCACCGCCCACTACAACTCCCCCCACGCCGTGCGGGTAGAGCACAACGCCTCACACGCAGAGATCACGCAGTGCGGGTAGAACACAACGCCCCACACGCAGAGATCACGCAGTGCGGGTAGAGCACAACGCCTCACACGCAGAGATCACACAGTGCGGGTAGAGCACAACGCCTCACACGCAGAGATCACGCAGTGCGGGTAGAGCACAATGCCTCACACGCAGAGATCACGCAGTGCAGGTATGCCCCCCGGCCCCAGAAGGGCGTATGCGTGGGCGCCGCCAAAGCTCTCATTTTTCACAATAGACGCCGTCATTGTAAGGAGATGACGGCGCGAGTCGTCAAGTGAGGACTCGATTAATTGATGGCGGTGCATCGAACCAGGTCGGGTAATGGATTTGAACAATGGTTCTAATTTAAAAATTTTCTTGTTGAATAGAGACCTTCAAGAAACAACTGGACGTTTTCCTGTGCACAATTCCAGATCGACCTCCCCTGCAACACTACCAGCGGCGAGAAGCAAGCAACAGCATCGTGCATCAGGTGGCCCAAATGAGGGCGGATGAACGATATTCAGAAGCGGCGATCCATCGTGGCCTGGGACTGCTATGTCCCAAACAAGTACCAAGATTACCAAGATTTGAATCACCAACGACGCTGAATATATGGATAGTTTAGTCGTGCATTATAACTGCAACGGTACTTCTCAGTAGCAACAGGGTGCACTAGCTATCTGCACTGACCGCACTTACTGATGCACTGCCCAGTGCACCGCACATGTACTGATGGCTAGCTCATCATGTGACGGTCAGCTCATCATGTGACGGTCAGCTCATCATGTAACGACTCACTAAATTGTTTTCGCCTCAGCCATGTCCATCACTATACCTATCAACCAAGATGTCACCAGGATGTGCCTCCTCAATTGGAGATGATGAAGATTATCAAATAATATCATGCAATAGGATAATAAAGACTACTTAGCTTTATCAGCGATTAACCAAGTTGAAAAAAAATCTGAGATCTATCAGCGAAATTTAATTATCAATTTACAGTACAGATAATATACTGGTTATAAAGTTGACCTCAAGTAAACGTTAAAATGAAAAAAGTTCATTAGTAGTACTTGAAAGTCGCTTATAAATATAGGTTTCAAATTATGCAGACTATCTCAAGAAGCTTGTTTTCTTCGAGTTTATCAAACTTGTCTTACATTAGACTGCAAGATAAAATGCCGACGAACTGTTCAGGGGAAAGCGTGATGAACTCACTCAGTATAAGGCCTCGTATCTTGATTACTTGTACTGATACCTAACAGTTTAAAGGGGTGCAGAAAACGAGCGAATAGCGTAATACGCGTCTAATTCAGGGGAAATTATATACATAAAGTTGACTGAAACACTGACACCGGATGTGGGGGCAAGGTGAATGATTGATATCACGATGAATCATTGATATCACCAGGAGGGAAATGAACAGCAAGCATGCAGGAGAAGCTCAAGTTGATGAACATTGGCAGAATTGTTATTTTGTCGCTCAGTAGTGAAGTGATTCAAATTTAATGTTATTTCATAGTATTCAACATCAAAATAGTTCCCAAGAACGTTCTGCAACAGACAAGTTCAACTACATATTGTCAATTCCAGGGCAAGAGGCATCCACAACATATGGAGCGGCTCTAGGTTTGTCTGTCTCCATCACACACGGGCAGTTCTCTGGCAAGCAGGTTTTACTTCTCAGGATAATCCTATAGATCTGGGAGGCTGCACATCTCATGGATGCCTTACATCAGGGAGGTCCTACTAAGCTGTCAGCAGCAATACGAGAAAGGTAGACGTGAAGTAGACTAAAGTAGGCCCAGCCCCTGCAATCGACAGTTGGATCGCCTTATAAAGTTTAGGATGCCTTTACTTGGCAGAACTCAACTAGAATTGAAGAATTTATTCTACGAGTTCGGACGAAATAATCTCATTTGTTCCTACAGAAATCGATCTATACACGCGTCTAAAAAAATCAACGTAATTAAAATGCGTGAAATTGGAGCGTTTTAACACGATATATATTCTCGAGAGTCAGCCCATATTGTCAGAATGGGGCTCCAGTCAGCCTAAGCGTAAATTGATGAGGTCACGTAGCACTAAAAAAATTGCCTCCGCTAAAATAGTCATGCCATTCTAAGCCTAAAACATGAATCTGCATACGACATTCGCTTCAACAAATCGGCTGGGCGCTGCAACGAACGTGCACTCACAACTGACTTCACTGCAACAGTTTTTTTCTGGATTGAAATTACGTGCAGTGAAAGTGTCACCAAGCGACGAGTGATCTTATGAGAGCAGCAAAATCTGTACATAAAAACGACTCGAGCGACAGGCTTTAATAATTTATCGCATGCTCCTACAGGTGACTACATCACAAATATGTAGGATCGATCTAGAATATCTCAAATTTTATTGTTTGAAGAGAAGCGCACAAGAGACACATCAATCGTAATCAATCTAATAAGTCGCTGTTTTTGAATTGAGCTACCTTGTGGAATGCTGAGGGGCACACAGTGAAGCTTGCTTTTACCTTTGTTACTCACAAAATTAGCAGCAAATTTGCATCCTGTGAAAGGCTAGAGTCCTCAAGGAAGTGATTGGAGTAGAACGTATTGAGACGGTCAGTTTACTATATACCCACATGCCCTGCAGCATCTCTCCACTCTCCATGCAAGACAAAGTGGAAGTCGAACGCTCGTCCAATCCTAGATAAGATGATGGAGAAAGCTTGACACTTTGCCGATGCTGAGGTCTGTAGTCAGTTAATTGTTGGCCTTCGAAACGAGTAAACCAATGTTCTTTGCATATTGCGCACAGCAGTAAAGTTTCCATGGCATTTCACTAATATTTTTTCTGTCAAAAATTTGCAGCGATTAGGGAGCAACAGAACCCAATTTAACAACTTATTTCTTAGTAAGATTTCAATCGCAGTATATATTGTAACAAATATTTTGTGACATTTTATATCTATTTTATAACATTTTCTATCAATCATTTCAATAAGGAAAATTATAGAAGATTCATTCAAGATTTCCAACGTTATTCATCCAGCGCACGATGAGATTTATCCCAGAACATTCGTGTAGAAATTAACTTCTCAGGTCCAGTTGATAAGCTTTTCAAATAATTCGTATTCGTTCTTATCTATAGAGCATCAAAAACAGTAAGAATGGTTTCCCTATTGAGGTTATCCAGAGATGGAGGTCTTTCCTTCTAGCCATATAGAGTCCTGTAACAATCTCCGTAACCTGAGCGGAATATAGATGACCACCATCATTCTATTTCCAGCAAACTTAGTCACATTGAACTTCGAGAAATGCTCGGCTAACCATCAGGTCTTGAGAAATCTTCCATCTTAAGCCGATGCTATTCCTTTACAACTCACATATTGACAATTTACTATAGTAAGAACCCACAAGACACTGTTGTAAAGTTTATACTCTGAGAAGAGCATCTTCCAGTTTAATTTTTGCAGCCTTTACAACAAAACGAGCCGATGTGTGACTTCTTCATTTGGCACTCAACACTCTGCTGATAATACTCTAAACTTAAAGTGTGTTTGTGATTGCAGGCATGAAGCATTCATTAGTGCAACGGTATTTCTGCCGCACCTCCCACCAGCCACAGGTCACGACTTCAGCAACTCGAGTGATGATCACATCCACTCACACAAAAACTACACAAGCAGCAAAAATGAGTAAATTCGAGAGAGTCAAGAGTAGAGAGCACACCTGGTCGACCAGCGTCGTGCAAGAGATATATAAGCCGAGGTGCACGGATAGCCGAGGCGCACAATCAACGTGGCGGAAGCATCGACACTTTGAACAACGCATCCATGGAAAACTTATTAATTATTATTAGTTGTGTACTCGGGTCATGATGTGGGGTGAGATAAGAATCGTGATATTCTGTTAAATTTAGGCAATGAGGCAATGAAAAAGAAGGGTACCGATGCAAAATGAGATAATTTTAATGATGCAATGTAAGCAAGGGTAATGATTCAGGATAAGGTAGGGGTCAGGCTGCAGTGTAAGGCAAGAGAAAAATACAGGGGGTAAGGCAAGGATAATGATACACGATAAGGTGAGAGAAATGATGCAAGATAAGGTAAGGTAAGGGTAATGATGCAGGATAAAGCAAGGGTGATGATACAGTGTAAGGTAAAGGTAATGATGCAGGGTAGGGTAAGGGTACTGATACAAGGTAGGGTAAGGGTACTGATACAAGGTAGGGTAAGGGTAATAATGCAGGGTCATGTGAAGGACCAAGCTCTGCTGGTTAACACTTTCCCTCGCGGCATGCAGCTCCCTCAATGCCTTGAACTTTCTATTCATACTAACTGACCTGCAGTGCTGTGAAGCACCACTGCAGTGGTGCTTCACTTGCACAGTGCTACACTGCACTACGCTACACTGCAGTGCTACGCCACACTGCACTGCGATCGTCACACTGCAGTGCTTCGCCACAACGCAATGCTACGCAACAGTGCAGTGCTACGCCTCACTGCAGTGCTACGCCTCACTGCAGTGCTACGCCTCACTGCAATGCTACACCTCACTGCAGTGCTACGCCACATTGCAATGCTAAGCCTCACTGCAGTGCTACGCCTCAATGCATTTCTACGCCAAATTCCAGTGCTGTGACCCACTGCAAAACTACGCGCCACTGCAGTGCTGTACGCAATCACTACACGCATCAAAGATGCGTCTCACCTGGCCTGAAGTGCACACCCGCGTCAATACTACACGATCGAAGGCCTTCGGGTAGAGGAGAACCGGCGTGGCGAAAAGGCAAGAAATTTAATTACACGTTTCAAGATCTAGATTTCTACATCAAGTACGGTAGAGTAATTATGTAGCATATTGTTATACAGACCATCCAAGTTAAATACGCAGGCTCTTTAGTACCATAATAAGTGATTATACATCCGATACGAGACGTGACCACGAAACGCACCGCTTATTGGTAGTCTCATATTCTTCACTCGCATATTCCTCGTCGATGGTTTTCATTGATCATTAATAGTCTCGTCTCTACTGGTCGTTAATTAAGTCGTATTACACTACGACCATTGATTGCTTTGTTTCATTCACTGCTCATTGCTCGTCCCGTCTCCCTCACTGCTCGTCCCGTCTCCCTCACTGCTCACTGCTCGAACCATCTCACGATGAAAACACTGGGCTACAGGAAATACCAACACTCGGCGCGGTTCTTTGAAGCCGATCTCACAACTTTAACTTCGTCCTGAACCGGATTAGCGAACCTTAAAAGGACCCCACAATCTCAGACTTGATTAAAAACTCTGCTTGGCAGCCCCCTTCCATGACTCGTGCACTCGTAACTCAACAAATCTTCCCTAATTTTTGTGAAGGTTTCCTCATAACTTGCGGTACCCAGAACTGCTCTATTGGACCGCCAGATCTTCATTATTATGTCCACTCATAACTAGACAGCCCTACATTATTTATGCACGTAATTAAGATGCCATAAATTTTATTCCTCAATTCTAAGAAATTAACAATAGTTAAACAAAAAATAAAATCGCTTGCTTAAAGTTTTATGAAGAAAAAATTAGCAAGCGGTACAATTAGGTCGAACAAATCTACGCTTGGCCAAGCAGATAAACTTGGCCTCCTACATTCCCGAAAAATCTCTTGAAATGTTATATAATTGAAATTTCGATGTCCTATGACCGCGTATTTGGATCACAACCACCTATTCGTTCACTTTCTATTACTTCATTGAAATTAGTCGCGTTTTTTTTGCAAAAATCGTCGTTTTATGAAAATGTCACAGCCAATAGTAAAAAAAAGTAGCATGAAATGCTAAAAAATATAGCTGTAATAAAAAATCACAGGTGCGATACACTACTGTCCAAGACAGTGCCAAATATTAGACGTGTTATCGGCGCAACTGACCTGCGATAATAGGGCGCGTACATTATATAAGGTACAGGGATGCTCGTTAACAAGGAAGCCTTGCAACGTAACGACGCTGAAGCCCTGTAGACATGGACGTGCTTGTGGGGTCTGATACGTCAATGACAAGACCCTAAGTGTCCACGGGGGGCCACACTCCCCTATAGCACTATAATGATCGTACGCTCTATGAAAAGCATTAATTCTTGCTGGATGAACTTGTATTGAAGCAAAAGTGGATGATGTGTGCACCTGTATTAAAGCAAACGTGCGTGCTGTGTGAGCCTGTTTTAAAGAAGGAGTGTGCTGAGTGTGGCTGTATCGAAGTAGGAGTGCAGGTTGTGTATGTATACCTGAAGTATAGGTTTGTGCTGTGCGCGACTGCACTGCAATTAAGTTGTTTGCTGTGTGCAGCTGTAATGAAGCAGTTGCATGTAAAAAGAATAATTAGAATAACTGATCAAGTCAACGCACAGGTTAAATACCAGTCTAAGGTTAGGGAAAAGTTTTGGAGCGTCCTAAAATACAATATGGATTTTGGACACTAATCGTCTTACGCATCGGCTTGTTAAAGCATTATGCAAATAAAAGTAACCAAAACTAAGATATCTTACGCAAACGTTCAAAGCGAAAGAGGTAAAACCCACTATATGCAGGGGTTGGAGAAAATAAGGGAAACAGCTGACATTTTGATATATTAATTATTGAACATGTTATAAACAATGAAAACGCGACATATTTTTCTGTTTTGTTGTTTATTGTTGCTGCTAATTGAATTTTTATCCTTGGACAGATATTTTTGGTAAATTTTTGTGTCTATAATACTATACCTAACCTATAACCTGTAAATGGCAAACCTCTCGGACTTTCAGAAAGGCCAAATTGTTGGTGCTCGTATGGCATTTGCTAGTGTGACAGAAATTTCCCGAATGCTTGACGTTTCTAGAGGTGTACTGTATCAAAAGTAATGTTTTGAAAGGGAAGGAAAAACGTCCTCGGCAAAGCACAGGTCTGGCCGAAAGTCGAAGTTGTCCGAGAGAGACCGTCGGTACCTAAATCGAGTTGTGAGGGACAATCGAAAGTCGACGGCTATTAACATTACTGCAGACCTATAGGGACATTAACAGAACCCAGTTTTCATAAAAATTGTCTGCCAAGAGCTGCACAAATCTGGATTCTATGGAAGAGCTGCAATTAGAAAACCTATGGTTTTAAATACCAATGCTTCAAAGCGTTAAGAGTGGTGCAAAAACCTTCAGAATTGGTCGAGCAGCCGAAAAATATATGATTTTCGCTGACGAATCATCGTTTACCTTATTTCCAAACTCGACTGGCCGAGTTTACGTTCGGAGACATGCAGTCAAAGGAGTCATTTAATCCCGACTGCCTCCTCCTAACCGTTTAAAACATGGCGGGCGATCCGCCGTGATGAGTTGGGGTGATGTTTCTTGGAAATCCGGCGGACCGATTATTTCTCTTCATAGAAGAATAAACAGCCGTGACTATTTATAGGAATTTTGGAGGACTAAGATCATCCAATGGTTCAAGCATTGTTTCCGGAGGGGAACGCCACCATTCACGATGACAATGCCCCGATCGATACAGCTGGAATTGTTAAAAACTGGCACAAGGAACATTTTAATGAGGTTGAGAATTTCATTTGGCCACCACAATCAGCAGACCCGAATGGTATTGAACATATATGGTCGGTTTATGAGATGCAAGTGAGAAGTCGATACCCGTCGCCATCGCCTTCAATTAAAAGAGCTGGAGTGAGTATTAACTTAAGAATGAGTTAAAATTCCTCTGGGAACAATTCACAATTTGTATGAGTCAATACCTCGGACAATTGATGCTGTAATTGCCGAAAAAGGTGGACCTACACCATAATAAAATATAATTTGTGGATTTCTCAGGCGTTTCCCTTATTCTGTGCAACCCCTGTAAAGCTTGTATGTCACCGCAGCATTCGCTCGATCCGACGGGCAGGCTATGGGCAGTCACGCTCAGCAGCAGCGGCGTGTCGTCAACAGGTCGTGAGAAAAACAACTCCAGTGTTGATCCTCGTGTGGGAAAGTACGTTCAGTGAGACAAAACACTTATAACTTCATACGGGACTCGTAGCCTCATACAATTCTAATATTTCATACGGGCTTAAGATGAAATTACTGGAAGTGTAAAGCTTGTAGGCGTAAAGGTATAACTTATAACATTACTATCACGATTTGTATGCATAAAAGTAAACTTTTGGGAAGGAAATTGGACACAAAAGCAATTTTTACAATAAAAATTTTGCTCGGCGTTAGAATTTGGTCATAAGTAAAATAATATTAATAATATTTGATTCCACAACATAGAAACAAATATAACAAAAGATAGATTAAATGTAAAATGTGCAACACAATTCTAGATTTGTATACTCTCCGAAACGAGAGCAAAATGCACTCTTATTGAACAACAATTTAAGAAAACTAAAATTACGCAAAGCGTAATATTTTTGGAAAACATAGAAATAAAGGCTTCAACAATGGAACGTTCACGTGTGCCGGTCTATACACATTGTGTGCAGATGGACATTCACTGATCAAACATTACTACCAGGAATGCGTTCTAGAAACACAGACATACAGACATGTCTGCCGATCGCTGACCAAGACATAGAGCTGCACATGCATGCAGATATACAGCAGCACACAAATTGCGGTGTATAGATAGTCAGATGTATATTCACACAAACCACTTGAGCAGCCACAGAGCCTGCCTCTTGAGCCAGAGAAACAGACCCATTCTTAATGTTGTTTGAGGAAGCAGACGACAGTTAACTTCCAAGTGCGCAAATAACAAATAAAATCAGAAATAAATACAACGAATTCAAGATGGAGAAGGTTAATAAGGCGAGCGAAGTAAGAAAACTCTTCCACGTGCAGTCGATAAAAGAAAATGAACTCTTGGTACTTCCATAGCTCAAAACCAAATGGTTCGCCTTAAATGCTTGAAAATTTTACTGCTTCTTGATTATATACTTGAACCATGCCTATCCAATCTTACAATCTACTCCAAAGCCTTGCGCAGAGAATGTATAAATGCTCTTGTTAATGCACATTCGATCAGGATCTTCGAGAGCAGTAACTTGTAGAACACGAGAAAAACGTTCAAAGAACTTGTCAAATTCTTGGCAAAACTATTAGTTGACAATTTGTACGTGGGTGAAAGGATGATATCGAGTTCAGTGCGAGCTGGTTGTTCTCGTGAATGTTTGAATTTTCATTGAATGACTCGAAAGTGACACGACCAGAGTGAGTCAAATCCTCGTAGCGGGACCGGCGCAAGCGTGAGTGAAATCCTCGTAGCGGGACACGCGCGAGTGAAATCCTCGTAGCGGGACAAGCGTTAGTCTAATCCTCGTAGCGGGACCCAGACTCACTGAGTCGAGGCCAGATGCACTCAGCCTTGACTCATCTGATGTGGGCAGCACTCTGACTTTCAAGAGCAGCCTCCGCCTGCCACTCGTCCTTGGGACTCGCCTAGACCAGGAACCTATATAAACCAAATGACGGGCATTTGTTTCTGTATGATAGGACTGGGTGGTCCTTACGATAACCTACCGGGGGACTTGTTATTTCAACAACCCACCATGATGTAATGTAGTGAACAACGTTATACGGAAATTTATCACGTTCTGGTAGGAGGCGGCTATCCATCGTGGCCTGGGACTGCAACGTTCGAAAGAAATACTAAGGATAGGAATAGCACTGTTATTCATGGCATAAATGCTTCTGGCAGAATAATATTGTGGTAAAGGAAACACCAAGGTCCGAATGTCGTCATCACAGCACACCAATCTCGGGGTTACAGTAAAGCTGCAGTCTGCCGTTATAAGCAGGTTCCTATTAGCTTAGAATCAACGCAGGATCTTAGCAGATGACATAAGCAGACGGCTTATTGCAGGATGCATGAGGATACTCTGAGGCTTATACGACTGAACTTAGTGCATTGCAAGAACTGACCATAGCCTCAACGCGAGGATTGTTGCAAACGCAAGCATATTTCGGCACCGTATTTCAGAGACTGGCACTATAAAATTTTTTTTATTATTTATTTGAGCCTACACAAACAACAGAGCATGGAATTATGACAGGTTTGAAAAATCCAAACAACAGGAAACACGAATAAAATAACAAGAGCGCAAATTTCTTTTAATTCTAAATGCATTTAGGGCACGGAAAGCTATCCTTCGTAGGTTGGCTAAGATATCGCAGGGCCAAAGTATCCTTGAGTACCTAACACGATGACTGAATAAATAAATACTCTGCAGAACGAGGCACTGTTTTCATCAAAAGTAATTTTCTTCAACACGTAACTCAACTCAGATTTACGCAAGGACCATGTATGTTATGTCCATCTGCATGAATGTCTTTGTATGTAGAAATCTTGACGCCACATAAATATTCAGAGCACACGAGCAGTTTATGTGTGCTAAGAATCACTGCATAAACAATGTCTGTGCAACCAAGGGCAAAACAAACACCACAAGATCAGGCAAACAAATACATGAGTCACTCAATCCTAATCGAAATATGGACACAAAAAAGCCGGCTATTCGACGGCCAATTATTGGCCACTATTGAAACCTGACTATAGCCTTATAATAGTCAGGCCTGAGAAGTCTTATGGCACCAGACGGCTTTGACGCAGCTAAATACAGCAGAACGTTTCTTATTTCTATAAGCAAACAACTATTACTATATCTCGTAACTAAAATTGGTGTTTAATAATTCAACATTATTTACTATTAAGGATAATTCATTGAACTTCATTCAAATTTATTCAATGGAAGTCCAGATCTACATTGATACATTTTAACAATATAAATCTGAATAACGATAGACTAAGAACCAAGATGATAAAAAATCTGAATTTTACACAATATATTTGAAATTGTTTATGAACATAGTTGCGGCCCTATTTAGCGGCAGTAAGCAGGCGCCTGAAACCAGCTTGTGGCAGTGCTTGACATGAATCATGCTCACTTCAATTGGAACTTCTCGCAAGATTTTCAACAAACCCAAGTCATAAATAAAAGCGGAATTTATTTTGTTTCCATTTCTTGTGAGCGCTCAAGCAATCTTTTTTAAAACAATGAAAATAAAATGGCAAATGCAACGAACGTCAATGTGCCGTCCAACGTGGCAGGAAAACAATTGCAAAGGCTCAACGATTAAAGATAAAAAAGAACATCAACGAGACACAGTAAATCACAGTTTGCCATTTACAAGGAACACGGCAGGGCGCCCAGCCTCTACACCCCGAGGAGGTCAATATATCAAAACAAATCACGAACCATGGAGCAAAAACGATCAACAACAGGTCGAGTCATGCATTATGCAACGGCTGAACCTGAGGATTTTCGCAACTCGATATCATCATAGGCACATCACAAACACCAGAATTTTTTCCTCGTGGATACAGTACTCGTCGAATGAACATCTCATTGAAAATGAAGGTTATTACAAAAGTTTGACTTACGGAAATTTCAGGTAATTCGGCAACTCGGTAATGTTTTTCAGGCTTACGATGATTGTTACCGCCAGCGTAGCGTCCGATATTGTTAAAATCTTGCCATTGTTGACGATGGCGTCTACGACATCTGCTTCTACTTTTCGCCCAGTACACACGAAATAATTAACAGTTTATGTCACATGTAAAACAGTACGTAAAGGTTCACAGTATTTCCGAAACATCGAGTTATTTCAAAAGCCATTTGATTGCAGAAGCAATAATGGAAAAAATAAAAGTTGAGGCCCGCTGACTGACTGGCTTGCGGATTGAAACAATCTTAAGGCACAGTGTCTTGCAACGGACACTCCTTTTAAGTGACCTGTAAGCTCCCCTTATAAGTGACCTCTAAGCGCGCCATATAAGTCACGGTTTCAGCCATTTGTTCAGTAGCTAACAATGCCACAAGCCCTTGTTAGGAGTGACGCTCGAATCCAACACAAAAGCCATGTCATGGGCAGCGATAAACAAATTCGTCAATAGATCCAATCTCTGTACAAGCTTAAGAAATATAACGTGTCAAACTACACGCAATTTTTTTGCAGCTGGGTATGTTTTTTTAAATACATTGATGTTGAGTCGAATCATGGAGATGAAACTGCTGCCATCCGATTGATTGGTTTCTTTCAAGAGACAATTTCAGCAGGCTTAAATATTTTGTAAATATAGTAATAACAATAAAATCCCAATTTTCGAATGTAATTCATTATAACAACCCTACAACTCCCTTCACTCGTTGTGTTTATACAGTTTCGGTTAACTGCATAATACGAATAAGTACGTAGTAACTTACTGAATGTCGCCGGAATCGTTCAGTTTTGCCTGAGCAGATGACATCAGCCCCAAACAGACCTAGCACAACATTGTACACGGGCATGGCGAGGCGGTTCAGTGTATATGTTTTATTGGTATCATTTTCACTGGAGGAGCAAAACGATGGGTGACTAATGAAACCGTGACCAAAGAGGTCACTTCTTAGGTAACTAATGTAGCGTTCACCAAACGGTTCAATTTTACGGATTAAGGGATCAATTTTACGTCACCAAAGGTGTCACTTCTATGAGTTACCATAGTCTTGGTCATCCACATTCTGCGGGAGTTGACGATCAGCAGTGACAGGCAGGTTGCCGTAGCTCCAAGCGTGCGTCATGCACCAAACTGTGCGTTTGTCACGAGCTAACTAACGTACTTATAATGACCGGTTCCTATACATTGTTCATGGTAACTAAATATATGAAGGGTAAAGTTGAAGGGACTGCATAATGTATACGGGTACCAGCAACCTTATCACGCATTGCTGCCGGTGAGCTTCACCGTGAAGATGTAACTAACCCTCTACTGCTCATTTGCTGGCCGTCCCATGAATTAAGCGTAGGTCATTTTGACTTTATTTTACATTATAATATTGAACATAGCTTATATTGAGAAGTGATTGCGCTATGTTAAGCAATTCTAGACAGTATGTAACTTGACCACATGGCTTGGGTAAAATTTGGGGAGCGAGTTGTTTATATTTTTGTAACGGACGAGGGTACCGAAAGGGCTGACCTTTGTGGAACTCAAAACGTCGCGGCGTCCCTTGGTAGGCTCAAGTGTGCGCAACGTCTGTAAGGACCCTAAAATTTGCGCAAAAAAAATCATGCTAGCACGGTCTGCACTCGGCGGACGTGACGGCAACGGCCACGGGCCGGCGGCCTCACCCGTTTTCGAACATTAACAGTCGCAAGTACTTTAGACTCATCGATACAGCTACGATTGCTGCAAGAGCATCTACAAATGACTACCCCGATTTTCCCACATTTCTGTACGACCAACAACACCGCCACGGCCGTTAATCTATTGCGAGACTACCCGATAAGCAACTAGAGGAACAGCGTTCTACAGCCAGCAATAATTCAAGTAACGCCGAGAGCACGGTCGGACACAGCAGCAGCAGTACGGCCACGAGCTGACAGCAGCGTCGACAAACTTTTGAAACCTTTACAGCCATTTTGAAGTACGGCTGTTAAGTTGTTAACACATCTCTCTAGTCATGCAGACTACGGAACTTGAGATATCTTCCGTAGAGACGCAACGACGGCTAAAAAACCACAATTACGGTACGGCTAATACTAAGAGCAAACGACCATCATTACGCAGGAGACGCTCGTGAACTTCGTGAGAAATAAAGGTTACGGCATGGCAACCGTCCTACTCAATCGGATCGAACTACGTATCAACGTTTCCCGGTGAAGTAGGAATGCGGTTGCTCCAAGCAGTTCATTTAATTCTTTGATTACGAGTAAAGAGTGCGGTTACAATAGGAATAAATTTCATGCTCTGAATTTATTAACATTATTATCATTTCGATAACAGTGACTTGGTAAACTAAGAATGTGCCTTGATTTTCCCAGCTTTTATTATTAATTATACCAGTGTTTAATTGAAACCTTCCCTTAGTACCAGTGCTGTGGTCATTCATACGAGAAGTTTCACGTGAATACTCTGAGAAAGCCTATACGACGCTACGAACGTGTCCTGATTTAATAAAAGCAAGTTACGATCAATGAGTTATAAGTTATAATCACAAAGAAGAAGAATAATCTTTAAAAACCCACTGTGATAACCCATTTTGTTACACTACATCTGCACATTGTGCTAATGTTGTTGGGCAAAGGCCCAAAAAAAATTCATCAAATGTTACAGTGACGGCCATGAGAATTAATATTTTCGAATTCTCATAATGATAATGAAAAAAGATCAATGTCTGGAGTGAAATTTCTTCATCTTAAACAAAAATGATTAGGGGCAAGGGTAAAATGATTTGTGTGAATCACGAAATATGATGAGAGAAGAGCCTCAAATATTAGTTCGTAGTTCAAAAATAAAAGTCTCACATGCCATCGAATAGGTGCACAAAATTTATCCAAGTATCGCATTACGAATGATGAATGTTCTCGAGGCCTCTTTGGGTTAGGATGTGAAGTCGACATTAAAGAGAAGTAGAACCATACGTGTGGAAATCAGCAAGAACCAGGATAAAGTGTTGCACTCCACCTCTCTACTAAAGTAGCCACATTAGGCCAAACGGTACAAAGGCAGAAGTAGGTCGAGGAGGCTAATCTCAAGCCAGAATAAAGGCTTCAGATTTGTACACTTCTAATAGGAGCACCAGTCTCGTGCATGAATCAAGAGTGTTGCATCAACCCTGCTGTATAAAATACAGCTGGTTCACTTTTGAACTATCTTTTATTTCCAGCTGATCTCTTGTTTAATTTGTTTATAATAAAATTTATTTTTAACAAGCTCTATAAAAATCTATAACTTCTCACGATCAATGATTTCAAGTCCTTTTAGGCCCATTAATCTCGGCTCACGTGAACTGTTTGGAAAGAACCTGCGCCGCTCCAATGGGCTTCTTGACCGACACAGAAATTAAGGCCACGATTGTCGGGGTATGTGATCCATCAGGACAAGCCTAAGATGCGATTATAGAGCCCAAGAGAGAGGCTTTCAAGTCCGCTTTTCACGACACTGTTGGTCCAGCAAACGCAGAGATAGCAGAGCTGGGCGCTCTGGGGTCGGCTTATCGAGCTATCATGACTATAGCGAGTCTCTGACATGCATCACGTATACACATCGACGGGCTCTGACTGGCAGGGGACTCATCTTTGGCTGATCTTAATATACAATGTGTGTATTGTGTTCATGTACGCAGGCAGCGAGAGTTTATTTTTAGGGGAGGTGATGCATTATACCAGTATGCATAATCTGATACTAGCTCTTGAGTTCAAGATAAATTCAATTGCACATTATTAGCTGGGTGCATGGTTCAGAGAAAACGGTGGAAAAACATTTTTACGTTTTCTAGAGACGATGCACTCAAATTTATCAGCGATGGATAGATTAAAAATGCTTTCCAGATCATTCCTCAGCATGTAGAGGTAGTTTTGTGAGGATACTTAGTAAGTGATAGGTAGTATAGCAAGATAGTAAATGAGATATGAACATTGACAATTACATGCAAATACATATTCAGGCAGTGTTCAAGGAATCGCGGTTCTCTCCTCGTATCCATCACATCGTCGGAGCAAAAAGCCAGGCGCTTGTTCCTTCAAGATGGACATGAGATACCAAGAGCCATGTCCAAAGACATGCATGACGTCAGAACCTGCTTGTCTAGAATACATGCCTGTCAGAAGAAGGAAGAATTTTCGGTGCCCTATCCAACAGGCCCACAACCAATTTTATACCAAATAAACAATATAGCTACGCTGGAAATTTAGAATCATTTGAATTGAATAATAGACCTTTTAGTTCGAGTCTCCGCAACTAAACATTTGCATTAGATTAGAATCTAGGGTAAAATGTAAAAAATACATTTTAGTAGCAATCAACCATGCATGCTTGTGTCACCAAGAATAATTCCAACTATACGCAGGTGTTTGTCTCTGCTACTTGAGCACCGAACGAGTAACTCAATGTACGGGTTTTGAACTACACGCGCTACAAAAGACGAGTCACAGCAAATTAGCAACGTCAGGGGACACAGGGAATTATGTGGGAACGGCAACACGCTTTATTGACGGCGGTAATTGAAAGAGGGAGCCACGCATTCAGGGATACAACGAACTGTCCTGAACTGAGTGGAACCCAAGCACGGGTGTGTGTACATACGGAACAATGAACACGGTGTTCCTGTTATGAGTGTACAACTACAAGTGACCCATACACGGGTGTGTACATACGGAACAATGAACACGGTGTTCCTGTTACGAGTGTACAACTATATACAAGTGACCCAAGCACGAGTGTTGTTACACGTGGAACAGTAAGCACGGCGTTCAAGTTCACATCTTGGCACTTTCGCATGAATGCATCTAACTTCTGTAACTTGTTTCGTCCACGATTCCTCAAGCACCTCGAAAACTTAGAAAAAAAAACAAGTTAAGCCCATAACTGACCACAATGCGAAGTTAATAGGAGAAAACGATAACAAAAGACACTTGTAGAGACATAGTTTAAAATTGCTGACGCCTCATTAATGACAGACGAGCAGTCAGTGGTACTCACGTGTGGGTCAATCTCACGCCCATATGGGTCAATTTGTTGAGACGGTTTGTTCTTGCTGCTCGTCAAGGGTACGACTTGAACCTATTGCCTGAGAGACAGCTAGCCGTTCGGACAGAGATGCGTGCTGCTGGGACAGAGATGCGTGCTGCTGGGACAGAGATGCGTGCGGCTGGGACAGAGATGCATGCGGCTGGGACAGAGATGCGTGCTGCTGGGACAGAGATGCGTGCTGCTGGGACAGAGATGCGTGCTGCTGGGACAGAGATGCGTGCTGCTGGGACAGGGATGCGTGCTGCTGGGACAGAGATGCGTGCAGCTGGGACAAGCAGGGATGACACAATAAAAGGGACCGACCCTCATTCAGTATAAAAGGAAACGCCAGGCATCAGATAGGCGCTCATATCTCCCGCGTGTGGAGGAACTAATGGAGTACAGCCGCCGTTTGGTCGGCGTCGATGTGTTGAAGATCAGACGAGCGACAGCCACTGTATACATTTTACCGTAGTTTTTTTAGAAAAGTTATTGTCCTTTATCAATTTATGAGGCGCTTTTAATAAAGAATCAAAATAAAATAGTTCGTGCATGGAGCTTTCCATGCGAGGGATGGAAAAAAAAAGTTGCAAACATATGAGCTGCTTTGCTGAAAAGACTTAAGCGGGGACTAATATACAAATAAAAAGATCAGAGGGCACCTGAGAATCATTTAATGATGAAAACTTTAAAGAAGTTCATGTCTAGCGTGACAACAGCGCTATAGCGTGTTGTGTGAGCCACTCCATAATTCGAAGCACCGGACAGCATGTCACACTCCGATAATAAATCACGGCAGCCGCGCTGTGTTGTCCAAGCTGTCTGCCACAGACGGCCTAGCAAACTAATTGCCGCAGCTGCCACTCCAACCAACCAACCACCAATATCAGATACTAATGAATATATCTGTTGATTAAAAGCGCATCTGACACACGTAGATGCGGACATAGCATAATAAGAATATTTGTTACAGTATCGATGTGAGTCGTTTTGAGTAGGATGCCAAAGTACCTGCGGTTCTCACGCATGAAATGCCATGAAAGACATAACCGCATTTGATCTCTACCTAAAATTAAAATTGTTGAAAATTGTATCAGAATCACATAATAAATATAGTAATAAAATCAAAGAGTATAAAGCCAGTTTAACAATAGCTGGAATACGAGTCATAAGCATGCAGTGTGTACAAAATAAGTTACTCAAGGAAAAGACAAGAAAGGAATGTCATTTACCAGATGCTTGCGTCTCGCTCCTCTCAAAACAAACGCACGGGGTGCGTAACTCGGGGCCACGACACGCACAACACGAGTGCGTGCGACGTGCTACACGCATTTCGTGGCTCAGCAACACGTGTACGACACGAAGCAATGGGTGCTCCTGCCTGCCAGCCGTGCGATGGCTTATCAGCGCTGCAAGAACACGGCGGTATCGCGTCTACGGGGCTGGCTTCGCTTCCTAAACAAATACGGAGTCCCATGTCAAGAAATAAATACGGACATCATGAAGTAAAACAGGTGCAAGGCGAATCAATGAATAAAGTAATCGGTAGTAAACTTGGTGTCCCTTGAAAAAATTCTGTAAATTGTTATTTGAATGTTTGTTGAGAGGATACAATGAGCGTTGGACAATATAATTCATAATAAAGTCCAAGTAACCAGAACAATTAATTTACCCAATTTAAAATTGGTGCAACCTGATGATTCACTATTAGTGGCACACTTGTAAATGATTTCCTTGTTTCATAAAATATTTCCGCATATTTTTTCGTGAAAATTTGTGTACAAAATATATTAAAAATCCAAGTAATAATAAAAAAAGCGAGCGAGAGTAGGAAGGCGTCGCTGCACCTAATTAAGTAGGAAGGCGTCGCTGCACCTAATATAAATTTGTGGGCATGAAAGTTCTCATTACAAAAGGTCTCTTTGTCGCCAGCAGATAAGCAGAGTTGAGGTGAGAGGCAGCGGCAACCAACAATGAAGCAGTTTAGTCGCCTACAAACCAAACACAGCGTCACTCCATTTGCAGAGCAAAAGACGAGACTCAGAACACCCGGTAGCAATGAATGCATGTTCAGGAGAATATTTGTTTTATGCTTTGCCTCATCGCACACTGGACGACAAGACAAGATAATCTGCTCACCTGCTTCAATTTTCCATCAAATACACCACGAGCTTAACTGACGAAGGGAGTGTACGTAAGACTAGGAACCAATATCTAGCTGAGAAAACCAAATCACAAGCTTGGCTATAGGATGGTAATATGTCAAGTTGCAGGGTAATACGACCAAGCGATCGAGGCTAAGTGCAAAATTTATTAGGGCCGAAATATGAGTAGAGTTTGTACGGGTAAATCGATATTTTATGTTACTAGGTAAGCCTGCGAGGGGCAATAAATGGCATCACAACATCAGACGAGAGACCATACTAAGAATAACTTACGTCCCAAACTGCCGTGCAGCACTCAGCGACTGCTGACGCTAAGTGGCTTACCGTTCTGCACGAGCGTCTCTACATTATAAGCCTTGGTGTAAATTTATTACTCAATCTATATGCTTATGTTAAGAAGACCAAAAATTATCGGCTATAACACAGTTACCGAAAAAAATTATTTAAACTTATTTCATTACAAACCAGGACCATTAATTTCTATTTGCCAATTAAGAAAGGCCCTTCAAACTAAATCAACTAACAGATCGAAAGTCTAGAGCGACATCGTTGGAAATTCTATGGCGAGAAAATTGCTTAATTCAATTAGCTAGAAAGAATCTGAAGTGGCCAGAAGGCCGTTGAGGGTCTATTACCAGATACTAAAGCATACAGTGGCCACTAAGGCCTATTGAGGCTCAATAACTAGATAAACGAAGCATGTACGAGCTATATCAGTTATTCAGACTCATATCTATAAATAATTTATAGAAGTTCTACTGATTGTACTATTTACACAAGGTCTACTAGGACAGGAGGAGCGAGGGCACTAGCTGATGCTGGGTCGAGGTATATGAACACACAGCCAAACCAGAGCTGAATTTATGCGCTAACAAATCAACGTGAAACACAGCGCGCTCCTGAGACTGAATGGTAAGCTCTTAGCTGCGACACGAGAGTCTTCTTTCGGTGACCTTTTACATGTGAGCATAAACATGTTCGGTACAAGGGTGCGTTATAGCAAGGTGCTCTATACTGCAGCACCATGTAGAGTACCGAGCACCTTGAGAAAGTAGAGCCTTAGTGTAACGAATGTACTACGGACGGGAAGTGGCTTCAATTTTGGTAATGCGCATCAATTAGTTTTTTTTCCTTATTTTATTGAAATGCGAGCGATCAATTGAAAAGAAGACAAAACTACATGTAACGAAAAAAAATTTTAATTCTGTCTTCCTTCCTCAGTACTCGCATTTCGGAACACCGGGCACCTGCAGTCAAGTCGAAGCGGAAATTTCCAAGGTTTTCCACATCTAATAAAATAAATTTACAACGAACTTAAGATAAAGAGGACCTATGAAACCGGGACCAATGCGCTATTAAAGAATTTGAGGTAGACTATGAGTGGCAAACTATATAATGTCCGTTGATTATGAGAACTTCTATGATGGATGTAGTGATGGGGAGCGTGTTACAGCGAAGGCGATGATACTGTGCAGCAGATGATGATGGCCAGTATAAGGCGATGATACCGTGCAGCAGATGATGATGGCCAGTATAAGGCGATGATACCGTGCAGCAGATGATGATGGCCAGTATAAGGCGATGATAGCATGTAGCAGATGACCGCAGAGAGCGGCAGTGCATCAGGTCATTACAAAGCAGCCTTGTTATGGAGGCGCTTAGAGCTTAGGCTAGGAAACAGGCAACGCGTCCTCATAAACTCGATCAATGACCGATGCCCAGACCTTGTACACGAGCACGTCAAGCATGCATAAGAACAACTGCACATTCATACCATTCTTATCATAATAAATGCGGTGTAAACTAATAAACTGCGAGCAAATTCATGCAAATTTGGTTTAATCGATAGCACGCATTCAAATAACTCTAGAATAGATGGTTCAGAACTTAGACTCTTAAATGATCTTATTAGTAAACACAAGAAGACGGGATTTTCATGAATGGACCTTATCAGAGGCCAATCAGTGATAAGAATCGTCGCCGACATGTGTAACGCGTTCACTTCCATTGACGTAAAGAGTCATTCACAAACAGCTCACTAAGAAGATTCGAAAGCAATACGTACGGTACTTATAAACACTAACGGAGTTCTTGTGCGGTTCTATTTTACACATTTGTCAATGTCATTAACACCACCAAAGTGATTTCACAATCCTTCACCCGATAATATATATATATATAGATAAAGATTGGACTTTTAATCTATTGTCGTTTCATACCTACACTGTAATTTCACAGTGAGCTGCCAAATGAAATCGGGTGGCGATGGTCATAAGGCTGAGCGGCTCATGCAGCAACATCATTTCCATCAACACATCTTTACCAATAATACATCTTTGCAATCAACACATCATAACAAGCAATCCATTAATATCGACACATCATAACAAACAATAATGCACCATTACGATCAACAAATCATTACAAATGAAGCATCATAATTAACAAATCATTACCATCATTAACACGGCTACAACGCATCACTAACAAGGCTACAAAGTCGCAAATAAAAAATCCTCCGCCGCCTCATAAAGGAATAGCAAAAGGAAAGTTAAGCAATCAGTCCACTCGGAGAATAAATAGAAGAAATTCACGGGCAAGTTATTATATCTTTTATTATAAGTAAAATTGGTGGGCACAGGCAATGACGCAAAGAAAGTGAAGCGCATCCACTAATTTTCAGTGTGATTGACATAAATAAAAGAGGTACATATTGCAGTGAATTGATTAGTGTTGAATTTCATAATTGGAATACTTTGTACACCTTTGAATTATTCTATTTGTTTAGCTAGCTAATAATTAGGAAGGCAGTGAACTATTTTCCTTACATAAAAAGAAAATATACTAAATAACAAGTGAAAGTTACCACCTGCTTTTTTCGGTACAAAATAAGGATGAACAGCGTATTACATGTGAAACCTTCATGCTAACTTTAACAGCTAATGCACAGCCGGATCTTTATATGCGCGTATTTCCCTTAAAATAAGAAAATGAAATATTCATACTCCTCACATCGACACACAATCGTCTTAGAACGTGACACGAGTTCTTAACTCAGCCGGGACAAATAACTTGGAACTACGTAACGTGCCTACCTAAAACACAGGGATATCCGTGATTGAATCTCAGGGCTGTGCGTATGTAAAACGCTGCGCTGTGCGCACGTAAAAAACGGGGCTGTGAGCACGTTATAATGTGCTGGACTGTGGCACAGCGTGGAATTAAGTCGAGTTACGTATTGTGTCAGTGCACTGAGCGACACAACATCTGGTGCTCAAAAACAAGAAAAGTGTGTGCACAGGTGTAACGTAAATGAGGTGAGCGTTACTGTTTTGCGCTCAATTTACGCACTTGCAGTGCGTTACATTATTTGCACAATTTTAGGAGACTGATGTAGATAAAGTATCTGATGGAGCATGGTTTGCATAGAAGCAACAGTACACATTACAAAGAGAGCAGTGCACACACAGACACAAGCACACCAAACTTCTTGTATGTACACAGAGCCACAAAGTACACAGCAGACGAGACGTTCAACACGTGTTCTGCCAGCGTGCCTGACAGGGAAGGTAAAGCTCCGATAAGCCACGCCGCTGCTCGCTCTCAGCGTCGATATCTGCCACCCGAAATTGTTACATTTTTAGCGCATTTTCTCATTTAAGGAAAAAAATGTGCTATTGTGCTCGCCATGTCTGTCCGTCCGTCTGTCTGTCCGTCCGTGACTTCACGTTTTCGTCGACGAGAAAAGGCGCTCTCTGTCACTCACTACAGTGAGTACTGAGTTATATTTTTTTATTCCTGTCTGTTATATTGCCGGTAGTTTAGCTCGGCGTGGCACCGTACAGATAATCAATGAGATTTGACAATTCTGTTATAGAATCTATAATTTCATGAGAAGTTGAAACTCGTTTTCAGCAACATGCAATTATAATTATACCGTCCCGTCAAATGTTGAGGAATATTTTATCCAACAATTTTCAAATACAAATATAATTAACTTAAATTCGAAATAACCAAAGCCTCATGATTACGCCACTAATAGTGCAATTTCAAGTCCGAGCAATATTAAGAACAGTAGGTATTATAGATACGCACTCGAATAGAGCCAGGCCAGGTATATTTCCTGAGCCAGGCTTGCATCACACAAACCTATTCAAAATATAAAATATACTATACATTATTATCTACCTTATTTAAATGAGATCAGAGTACTAGGGCATTGATGCGCAGTGACAGATACAAACCAGAAAAAGCGAGTCGAAGTTAGCAAACCTAATGTCTGAGTAGGCAGCTTGAATGCAATTACAGCGATTAGCACTATAAACAATCTACTTCACACATAAATATTATTGACACTATTTCACCATTTATACTCATTGTGTGCATAATTTTAATACTCTCTTCATCTACAAAGTTTCATATTAAATGAAAGCGTTTAATTAAATAAATGATGCGTGCACTCCAAGCACATGGCTCTTTCGCACTGTTCTAAATCTTGACTTCATTTATTCAAGTCGCATAGCCACCACAGCGATATGGCTATTGTCGACTCCACAAAACGACGCTGAAACTCACCAGGTTCGAGGACTGTACTCTATCTTGTAAACCAAACACTGTTCTCTTTAGTGTAACCGTGACTCTAATTCATATTGTAACCCGATGACTATTCTCAACACTACAGTATACTTGAGGGCCGTACTTCACAGTGTACCTTCGGACTTAACTAATAGTGTACCCTATATACTGTAGTGCACTCGATAAGCTAAAAAATATCAAAAGAACGCTTTTAGTCTATGCATCGCATGAACGTCTCTAGAACCCACACAATACACTAAGCTAAATTCATTTCGAGTATCAACAGTGAAGTTTGTCGAACAGGAACTTAAGTTTTCTTTTAATTTGCTGTGAAAATGTCAGGTCTCAAAATTCTGACTTAACCCGATGTTTCTAATTTTGTAAATCAGTGATTTTGTAGCATCACCTTGTGTCGTGGAAATTTCGTCGTCATTTGTGAACGCATCAAAATTAGTACAGTAAAAAAACTGACTGTGGATGCTTGGCGCTTGAAAAGTACCAGAATGAAAACAATCGTAAGGTTATCGAGTACGCTTGCGTTATACACATATAGCCTGAGCAATACACCACTGGTGCCTATACAGACAGTAAAGCTGTACATGTGTCTCCATAATTTACATTACTGGCACACTTGGCACACAGACACACCTGTGCCGTGTTACCCAGAGACCTGGTGAGTCTGTGTATATCTACGATGCATGAATTATTTATATACATAAGAGACTAATCTGCATTAAATCGATACGGGAACTTTAAAAATTATATCACTAGAGGAAATGCTTGTATGTACATGATATGGATTCAATTACACTTTCATATATTTAAAAGAAGTGCTTTAAGGATTAATAAATTATAAGCAAGCCAGTTATTAATGCATTAATATTAATAGGGACAATTTCCCACAGTGTTGTATTAGAATGAAAGTATAGAGGATCATTGTACGTCGTTCTTTCAATGCAAGGCCATGACACCATAAATGAAGTCATTGATTAGTTGAACTTAGCCTTTCTTTGTAAGTAATTTCAGCGTTACAAAACAAGGAAATAATGCAACACACAAGATCATCGTAACACACAGGGTCGCGCAATAATCGCAGAGAATGGCAACAAAGCGCAGAGAATCGCCGAACAAAGCAATATATTCGCACAAATCTTGTCATTAAACTAGTACAGTTGTCATTTAATTTAAAATACACAGAGAAAAACAGGTGGATGACGTAACCAGCAACGACGACAGCGGCAACATAATTAGCATCGGACGCAATGAGGTCGGCGACATCGTAGACATTATCGTCGGTAAATCAGGGCTAATGTCGCCCAAGAACCGCGCGCAAATAATGGACGAGTTTGTGTGCAGTCCCTGGCGTGGCAGTTCGTGCTGGGTGGGAGCTTGAGTCATGCTGACTCGCTTGACAATCGCAGAAGGTCTCTGTGTTGATGGCAGTACGACGTTTGGTCGCATATCATAATTGCGTAGAAAAACATCGTTGCGCACAGCGGGTATTGTATCGACATTACCATTAGCAGGCATTAGATTGGTCAAATGTTACCTTGCGCATCGCATGATAGAACTAAAAGGTTGCACAGAGCGCATCACACCATGGCATCGTACGTGTGCCGGGTAATAATGAAGGGAACGAGGCTGCCTGATTTGCGGCACAAGAGGCAACGGGCACGACCAGACACGCCCACAAGTGGAAGGCGCACGGCAATCATCGTAATTAAATTACGCTGCGCACGAAATTCCAGGGATTTACTTTATTCGCACTACGCGGGAAATTCGTCGTTATTCAATTGCACCGCGCATGGAATTCGAGGTACGTTATTCACTAGATGCACGGGAATCGTCAAAATGAAATTACGCCACGAAAAATTCCAGGTACTTTCTTTCGCCGGGAAATCGCAATTTAATCGCGCCGTGTATGGTGTCAACATACGAGCCAAGCCAGCACGCTCCCACTGCGTCTATATGGCTCGTTGCATAGGCTGTAAATCTATACATGAGCTTCAAGAACACATTGTCTGATTAATAGCAGGATCATGGTTTAAATCCTACTATACGAAAAGAGACTCACTATAACATTGAAAATTCGTTTGTGAACGAGGTATACTGATTCAGTCTGATTGCATGATAAATGGAACGAGTTAACACTCTTAACAAATCCACTTTGGTATAAACTGTGGAGTCCAGCGTAAAGTCGTCGGAGCTCGCTCGTTTTAGTGAAAGCAGGAACAAAGATGAAAAATCTCTCCCGATTGTCACGAGTATTGCAAACATATACATACTTTAATAAATTGCTGGCTTCATTAAACGTACCGTATTCTAATGGAGAATCATCAATTACTTACAATGAATAATCTATTATTCGAGATTCTTAATTACTTATGAATCAAACTTTTAAAATTTAAACGGAGGTCCCTTGAAAATTTCTTTTCTTCAATCAATTTCTCTTTCTTCTATTTGTCAAGTTAGACAACCTGGAAATTGAAGCAAAAACTTTAAGATTAACTTGAAATCGACGATCTGAACCCATTCATCAGGAAAGTGGTAGTTAGACAATACCGAGCTGATATAGCCAAAAAGACAGACTATCACGGAACGACAGGTAGTGCAAAATAAAAAAATAATAATAATACTTTTTCTTTACAATGGAAATTTAAAACGCATTTCGGTAACGAGTAATAAATTCTGGTTAAAGACACGATGAGGCACCACTTAGTACGGTCGACATAAAAAAAAGTGCAGGGAGTAGATGTTTTTAATCAGTTCCAAACTCCGCCTCGAGTGGCAGAAACCATTAAAGAACCGTTAGTCTTGCAAGCGATTCCACGAAAAAAAGTAATTTGAAAAAAAAACTCGCTTATGAAGAATAAATATTAAAGAAACAGGACGCAAGTAATACGCTACAGTAGCCATCGTTTGGCTGAGATAGTGTGCAGCAAGGAGGCTGCATGCAATAGAGGATGAGTTGCACGAACCCAAGTCCCATTGTCCCACTATTGACGAAGCCGCGACTCTTCCAACACGCGCGTCTTCTGCACCAACATATCAAGCGGGCAATACTTGGGTAACAGCGTCCCCGGCCAGGAAAAAATACAATTGGATTAGAAGTTTAATCTCGAGACTAAACCGATAACAGCTGCTTTGGGCACGAATTTACGCATTTTTAGATCAGCCTTCTCATTAGTTATTTCACATTTAAAATACTGAAATTTCGTTGCCAGGTCATCAATGTTGAATTAGCATGGGACACATTTCGTCTCTGAGTGTGAGTGTAAATTTAAAGCTCACTAACAGCAAGCGAAGCAACAGGTATACAAATGTAGGAACACGAGCACAAGCCACCCCACGCGAAAGCAAACAGGCGGTGTCCTGTTGTAAACAATGCCCCGTAGGCCTAGGGCGCAGCGTTAACAGAGCAAAGCTGTTATCAGCGGCAGCCATAAACAGTCGTGACAGTCCGAGAAATGAGGCTTTCCACACCACCACAGCGAAATATTGCACCGTGCCAACAAAAGAAACAGGGTACGTAGCGAATGTCAGGGTCATTACCAAACATTTTAAGTCATCGTCCAGCCATTGAATTGAGGAACAATACTTACTAGACTCATGAATAATGAATACACAAGAAAACATTGAATACAATAACCTAGCAAAGGTAAGAATGGAGTGCTGTTAGGAGAGTGGAAAAGATGGGTGTTCAAGGCAAAGCAATAGTACCACCAAGAACCACCAATCGTACCAGTAAGAACACTCTGATGCTGATTACCCGGAAACTGTAGGGATAAAAAACACTTACACAATACGCATATGGCTCCCGAACAGTCTATGCAAATGTTATTATTCTTAAACAATAGTTCAGCAAGAACAGCGTACATATATCAGTTCATGCTTATAATTGTTTAATCCAGAGAAGAACTTGTGCTATAGCCAAAATGAAAATCAAAATAATGAAGACAATAACGGAGACCACAATAGAAGATACAATAGTAATTCTTTTAAATTCAATTATAATATTGATAAATATTTGAAATCAAAGAATAATAATTCATGACAATAGTTATAATGGAGGTAATGATAACTGTAGTGAAGGTCAAAAGATTAGATCATCTAGCAAAGCCCAGGTATAAAGGGTGCAGCAAGGACCTGGTGCAGGGCTACAACACAGGATAGACGCTTCAAAGTAGGCAAGCACAGCTCGAGCTCACCACATAAGGCGCAGTCTGTTCCCCTACACTTCTCACTCTGGTCAAACTTGCTGTCGATTCAACGAAGGCCTGCGTTTAGCCAGCGGGTACTGCGTAAATGCAGCGATGGCTAGCCAAGAGGGAAGTAACATACCTTGCAGCCAAGCGTGCAGTGTCGGGAGACTTTACTTTGGTAAACTTTCAAGAGCTCTGATTTATACTCACGGATTTATTACAACTTGCAACATAAATAAACTTGTAAACATGTGCTAACAGCATCAAGCCTTCTAACTGAAACTTCGTGAGCCATCGTCAACTGGCCACCCGCCCCACAAAAAAATTCAACAGGAATTAACATGCAATTTTTAGCGGCACACCCTGAATATGAAATGTAATCTGACGTTAATAACTATCGTATATGAACTAAATACTTGGCATTCAAATTATTTGATGAGTAACAGGAAAAGAACTAAAAATGCTACATAATTGTCAACCGCAACCGCGGAAATAAATTACAATTACATGACAAACTAATGTAACCGGTAAAATTAAACTCACAAATAACTGAACAATACAAAGCTGAACCGCGGGAAAAGAAATAAAATCTCCAAGAAAACCAGCGTACAGCTGCCGCGTAGGCTAAATCCTGGAGCGTGAGCTCGCTATGAGAATTGTAGGTTGCATCCATGGTCTCTGGACCAGAACTCCCACAAGTATCACAATGCATGACTCACCCTACAACCATCGTGGGCGCTCCCAACGACCAAACTGCTTCGCAGAAGAGGCCCATCTTCGATGCTTTTGCGGCGAGGACGAAGAGATTTTCTCGGTAATCTTGTATCAATGAAATAAAATAAATTCTTGGCCCACGCGGAAGAGCCACAACTTGTGGCCGATACGACGAATAGGTGCGTATACGAAAGATGTGAGGAACCTACGATAGGAAAATTAAATAGTCGTTGGAGAAAATTGTCGCATCATTGAGCTGGGACGCAGCGACATCGAGTCTTTTCGAAGTGGACCAAGCGCGAGACTTAATTCGTACGTTCTTTAATGTCAATTAACTTATTCTGTACATTTTTTATAAATAAACTGTAAATTTAATAAGATGCTTTCACAGAATTTCTTTTGCGTTCCTTTTTGTTGTTGAGTTTTAATGATGAATTGGAAGTGTGTGTATGTGAAAATTATAAATGCTCTTTTACAAAGGTACTTTCAAAATCAAAATATACTATGTAATTTTTCGAAAAAATAAAAGTTTTAGATTTGAAACCGAACGACACCGAAATTAACAATATTTGTACGACAGTAATATGCGGAATGTAACTAAAAAATAAATAATCAACCTCGGTGAAAGTTATTCTAAACACCGCACGAAACTAGTACGGCTAAAAGTGCCCACCCAAAGTTTCGGCGTGGAGCCATAATCCAGGAAGGTATTCCCTGCGGCGGCTTGTGTATGAGAACAATGTCAGTCTCGTGAGACTTTTGAGCAGCGATGAGCGAGCGAAGGCCAATATCGGGGACGCTCAATATACCGTAACCAAACATGTCGACTCCAGAACAATCGGCCAAGACCACACGCATCTCAAAGCCTTATTGGACGGCGTGGGTTAAGCCGTAAAAACATTACGGACTTAGGACCTTACTTGCAAAAACTCGATTACGGAGTGCGCTGTTCGAGTCCAAACGTCGAAAATAAGACTGACGGATTATTGCGTGCATGTGTGAGACCAGACATGAGCAGTAAAAGTTTGAAGAAATTAGAAATACTCATTTTATATTTATTGTGATTGAATCGAATTTAACATATAACCATAGCGGAATTGAATGCAGACGGCAAGTGGGAGGTATAGGGCGGAGCCACTTAGAGAACAGCGGAAAACCGCAAACCATCGGAAGCAGCCCATCGATACGTCGGCCCCCACAAAGGGGTGCCGTGAACGTTGCAACGGTCTTCGGGATCGCCGTGAACGCCCACAGGGGACGTTCACGACGTATTGGTCGCCCACGAGATTGTATGTGGGGCCCAGCCTCATGCTCAGAGCACCCCCAGCAGAAATAAGGTTAACCGACAAAACTTGTTCTTACTCTCTTCGTTATAAGAGCTGAGATAGGTTAGTTTGATAGCCTCAGTTCGTCGCCAGGGTTGGTTGGAAATCGGAATTGGCGTTTGGTGAGGGACTGGCATTTAATGTTAGGTTGAACCAGGAGTCCGACGGAAATGAACGACACCGCCCGCAGATACGCAGCAAAGGCTCCCACGCAAATCAACAGGGAGAGCGTAACCTCAAGTAAGAAATATTACGCTAAAGCTACTTCACCTGCTGTTGAGTGTAACTAATTGTACACAAGGAGGGGTAAACTGAAAAAAATATATATTAACTTTTGCAACTTTTATGACAAGAAACACGCAGAAAATGATTAAACAAGAATTAAACGATTTTATGCGTCTTGCATGCGTGTAAAAGGCATAGTTATTATTGTTCTACAACACTAAGCAGTATATATGAGAGATAAGGAATGAAATATAGGCGCAAATTTGAGTGGCCAAGAAAAACATGACGGATATAGACACACTCGCGCATTCATATGGCGTGACGCCAGCGCGACAAACTGCACACCGTTTGTTGTACGTTTCAAGGACAGCACTAAGTTGGGATAATTCAATTTTCGATTACGTGGGCATAGCGAATACAAGGACAGGACCATTGTCGCGTACCATTTGCAAATGTGTTATCAGGAACCTTCATTTAAACAAACGGCTAAAACAAAGAAGAGGGCAACAAAAACCTTCAAACTTATTATCTATTTATTTAATTTACTAAATTTCTTACTATTATTATAATACTACCAGGAGATTAAACTTGTGCTAGATTTTAAAAATTGTTCGTCGTCGATTAAAGAGAATAGATTTTTTCGATGCATTTCTGAATGTTAATTTAAATTTTTTTAAATAATATTATGGCACTTGTTTAGATCGATAATCTCAAAGTTGTGAGTTAGGTGGAGTTATAAACTAATGTGCAAAAGTGTACAACTTTGTATTTATATTACGATTTATATGATGGTGAAAATATGATGAAGATCATTAGCATGCAGGAATTGTGAATAACCTAAAAACAAAGAAGCAACAAAAAAATTATTCGTTATCATATCACATAAATAAGATATCAATGCTCACACTTATGAGCCGCTGAGCCGCAGTTACTACATTAATGTTAATATAAGATTGTGAGCTAATAAAGTGCATTAGAATTGAGTGGATGGCTGAGCGACGAGGTCTTCCGGCAGGTCGTGAATTGGACTGCAGCGGTTGCGTTATTCGGGATTAAGGACTCTTGCAAATTGAGTCGCTGGCCAGTAAATCTTACGAAGCTCTTCATGTGATGCAGTCTTCGTCTGACCTTTATGTCAAGTGACGCAGTCAGTGCCTGGCCTTCCTGTCGTGCGAGACAGTTAGTATCTCAAGCTAAGAGAGGCAAGCTCAGAACAACGTTCCCTACATAACTTTAGAAAATTAACAAGGTGGACGAATCTCGTGCACCTCAATTATCTAATCGGGGCTCAGCAAAACCTATATATTAATGCTCATGCTACGGCCCGTCCAAGCAGCAACGTAATGCAGACGCAACGGTGCAGCAGCAAGCGCCTGTCACCAGATGTCATCCATTATGTACAGCTCCAATTTTAGCAAATTTAGTTTGGTTCATGCTGAAATCAGATCAGATTGCCGAGAAGTTAATTCCCTGAAAAGTTTTGAGACACCTGATTTGCAATGCTCGATCGCAGTCATTGAAAATTTTTGGACTAGCAACCAAATCTCAGATTTTCGACACTCGCGGTCACAGACAAAATGTCACTATCTTCTCTTTCTATATAGCGTCTTCTCTCGCTAGTCATCAACATATTTGAGTGTCAGCTACCTGATAACAAAAAGCATTATAATTTCTTCAAATTTGCGGCGGATTGGTCCTGTTTTTTCCATCAAATCATAAAAGAATTAACGCTTTCTTCTTTCGATGATTAACGTTAATACGCGCGATGATGTCTGGATAAATTAATGTCTCCACTCTAATGCCAATATCTTACATTTATGACGAGAACAATATGATACGACTCACCCAAACAATTACTGCAGTTACAGGTGTAGAGTTTAGGCACAAAGCCTTTCTTCTGGCGCACGCGTACGTATTCTCCGGCACCGCTCGTATCAGCGACATCTACACTGGAGAATTCTTCTGCTTTGGGCAAGGGAGGAGACGAGTTATTCAAGCAAGGAAACTTTTCAACAGCAGGGGAACTGCAGCCGGGCAGGAACTTGGAAGCAGTAAAGACAGGCGAGTAAGTCTTATTGGAGAAACCGAGGGATTGCAAGCTGCCCTCAGAAGACGAACTAGTTTTCTTGTCAGAGATGTCGTCGGTTTGCCATAGATTTTGATGGCCATAGTCAATTTCCTTCGCCATGCCGTTGTTCTGGTCGCTCCAGTAAATATTCTTACGGGCTGAAGAAGCTTTCAGTTTGTTCTGGTTTCCGTTACTGTGGTTGTGACTACGGTGCAACTGAAGATATAGGTTCTTCCTGTCGTACTTGGGCTTTTCATCATCAGGGCACGTGGGGATTGCATTAATTTGACCATTCGTAAATTGATTAATAACGCAGTTCGTATCCTTATGCAATAATCCTCCGTACGGGGTCATGCCCAAGGGTACTTGAGCAGATGTATGAGTCTGGCACAATTTACAAGAGCCGCAACAACAATGACCTTCACTGTTGAGTGAAGAGAATGACTCGATAAGTTCAGCCTCAGGCACATATCTCAATGCATGCTTATTTCTTTGTCTACGCACCAAAGGCGTCAAATAAACATTCAAATCAATTTTCAGCTTGGCTTCCAGTTCTCTTAGTTCCTGGTCCGGCGTTTTCATGCCGGCGACATCAGGTACAATGAACTTCTCCTCAAGACAACCCGGTAGTGGTTGAAGTTTCTCCTGCCGCAACGCAGCTTGTAGTTCCGCGCACTCACGTTCAGCGGCTTCACGCTGTTCACGTAACTTCCGCTGAAGAACCTCAAGGCGGAGCTGAACATCGTTCAGCGGCTTCAATGCCTCATTTCTCAGTGGCTCGAGCTGAGCTGGAATTATGCTGTCTTGACGCAGGCTAGACGCAGCGGGACGTCCGTCCAGATGTCGGACAAGTTCTGGTTTTTCAACGCATTGCAACGAGGTCACCTCCTTCAAAAAGCTTGCCTTGGGGTCCCAACGTTGCTCCAAATTCTGTTGACAGTCATCGCTGCAGGTAGCGGGTAATTTGGTCGCAGTAGATATTCTTTCCCCAACACAATCGTCGAGAGGTTGTTGGACTAGGTTTCTATCTGCTAGACAAAAATCGCACGTAGAAGTCATATTCTCGACAGTTTTCCCGGTGTCTTTTGGAATCATTGGACTCGAATTGGGAGGGGGATTTGGAATGGAATTTAGGACAAGAGAAGCCGCAGAACTGAACACCTGTTGCTCGAACTGAGGCCTTGGTCCAGGTAGCGCACAAGTTAGGTTGCCATCTACGGAACTCAATTCTGAAGTTTCAGAAGAAGGACTGGAGATTGGCAGTGACACCTCCTCGTCCTGTTGTTGCTCGCGCTGTTGTTGCTGCAACAGAGTTTCGCTGTCTGAACTACCGGCTTCTGTCTCTTGCCTGTGTATCTCCAGCAAAGGAGACACGAGAGGCCCGGCGAGATATGAATTCTCGAGACGCATCATGACAAAAATAAATTTGGATTACCCAAACTCAAGATCAGTGTAATGAATAGATTAACATTTCACACCTGGTAAAGTTCAACAACTCACTAAATAAACTGAATTGTTTTACACACACTGTGAAACACGGACAAGCAAACATACAATCATTTGCATATTTTGCAATACATGTATGTATTTGCCATATTATATGGGAATCCGGTTTTACTCATTGATTAAAGTATTAAACAATAACAATGTGTGCGACGCACTTTTCACAAGTATTGGTTCACATATAGCAAAAACATAGCAACTTTGACAAGTCAATGACTTGATCTTTCGAACCTTGCTTTGGTAATCAAATTACCTGTCAAGTTCAAGCACGTCCAACACCGAATGTTGTTTGGAGATATTTCTGTGACAACAAACGCCCACTAACTTCAGCGGGCGCATAATATGCGTCAAATCTTAAACAAAACGCCTCACAATACAAAATACTGTGAAAGGGTACTTGTTAAGAAAGTACCTTCAAACAAACTGAATTGTGAAAAATAATGGTGCTATGAATGTCAACGAAACAGGAGACTCAGGTTGGTCCACTCCCACATCCAGACCGCTGAACACAACACACCATACACTCTCAAAGTTAGCGAGGTACTGAGGCCAGAATGTCTAGCGAGGCAATGCCGAGAGGCCCGAGTCAGCCAGATGTGCTGGCCCTGTGTAAAATGCTTTTATTTTATTATTTGAACTAATATTACAGAAATTTCAAGCCATCAAACAGGTTTATTTTCAAGGCAATGAAGTGATATTATCTTGAATAAACTAATATAGAAGAATGTGACTTGTGAAAAGTTCAAATTTTGTGCGGATCGTACGTCATAAACCCGTTGGGAACTTGGGGGACACTCAGGCTAGCCTCGACCTTGGCTGTTGTCGTACACAAAAATATACGCAGAGATGATGATGATGAGGATAAGGGGATCGTACAGAGAGAAGTCCGATGCACTATTTTGATGTTAATGCTAATAACGAGTTACAAGCGTTTCCTTATTTCGTTAAAATATTGCAAAAACCAAACACCTAACTGCTTGCGTAAGTTGAAGGGTGGGTATATGCTAGATGGAATTGTGTTCCAACAATTTAAGGTAGGATGAAAATTATTTATAAATATCGCGTAATTTATAGTCATAATTGATATAAGTCAAGTACTTACTTATTATTGGCATATATACGGGTAAATATAATCAATGAATGTAGATAAAGAAACATTTTTGAAAACTACATGATAAAGATTATTGTTGCATTAGATATTGAATAGTAACAGTATATGCTAGTTAACAGCTGGAATAGAAATAGGATAAAAAATAAATGCATTCCTCTCTCAATGACCATGAGTTTAAAGAACGGGATTCCGTCGCTCTTAATGAAGTCACAAAAATTTTAAATTCTGGTAACAATAACATGTCTTAGATCATCATGTTGTTTGACGCTTTCTCTGGTATAAGAGATATACCATTAATTTCTTTTATATAATCTAATTTTATCTATAAAAAATTCAGTAGAAATTATTTCACAGCTGACGCGTAAAAATAGGACACTGGTTTTCAATATCTATTCAATATTTCTTCCAACAATTTAAAACAATCTTCGCGCATCTACATTCGATTAAAGGTTCCAGGAATATATCATTAAATTCTGATGACTTCAGTTCGATCATAGTTCTGATAGTAGGAAGTAAAATCAACAAAAATTCAATTATTGCCGAACCGATACAATCTTGCCACCGATATACCGCCATTATTAAGCTGAGGAAAAATAACCCCAAATGCAGAGTAATAATTTCGTCGTAAATCAGGTTGTCCTGAAGGAAAATAGCACAGGGAAGCGCCAGACAGCAACACGATGGTGGTAGCGCGGCTCTAAACTGTGCAGACGGATACATAAAAATGTTTGCTATAGATACGACGTAAATTCGTCGTCATTCAATCAATATTCAAGCTTTGAACGAATCACGTCAGTCACTGACGTCAATCCTGAATGTTGGGCGATGCTGCAATATTCGATCGTTCAATTATTCATTCTAGTTGACGTAGGGTCGTAGACCTAAGACGACTTGCGCTCAACTTAGAATAGATGATCACTGTAAACTGATCATCACACCGTCATTTAGGATCGTTTAGGACCAGCGGATTCACCGTTTAACTTACGTACGGTCACTCCAATAATAATTGTTAAGAATGCACCGCGTATTGATTTGGGCTGGCAGTAGAGAGAGCGGTGGCTACAGGAAACGGAGTCGCGTAGAGGAAGACGAGAACACATAATTTACGCAGACCTGCAGTTGTTACGCGGCCGTTCCGTCCGGTGGTGACGCTGCTCTCACACGCAAGGTCTGTCGTGTGTAGTGAAGAGCGTTCTATTCAACTAATATAAAATGTGCACTGCGCAAAGCAGTGTATATTATTATTATTAATATTATTATTATTATTATCATAAATATTATTATTATACTACAAAGCATTTATAATGGCGTCTGGTTTAAACGAAATTCGAAGCCACGTTACACACAAGTTCAATAGCACGCAAAAAGTAAATAGACACGAGAAAGTATGAGAACGGATAAAAATGACTAAGCACTTGATTCATAGGCTCCAAGAAATAGTTTCGCCTTTAAACCTCGATGAAACTCCGGCAACCAAGGAGCCGATGTTATGAAGCCAGCAGACTGTTCCTGGTTCTGGCAGCGGCGACCGGGAACGCTCTGTCGCCGACGGTAGATAGACGTGTAGATGGAACGACGAGGTCCGCTGTTGATGACGAACGCAGTCGTCTTCTAGAAAGCAGATCCGATACGCGCTGCAGACATCCCGTGAGATGAGGAGGCGTCAAATCGTGATGGCATCGGAACGTCAGAGTAGCGACCTTGAACTGCGTGCGCTGCTGCATGCGCAGCCAGTGAATATCTTGCAATATCGGCGTAATGTGGCCGAATGATACGTCAAGTGGACGCAATAAAGTGGCGTGGTCAAACGCGTCCGCGACAGGCCGAGTAAAGCCAGTGCTGCAATATCGCCGCTATCTACCGCTCGCAGAATGTCTGAAAGCATCTTCAACACATCGGTTTCCGTCGAGTGGAGATGACGGTATGCGCGCCGCAGACTGGAGGCGAGGCATGAGATTTCATAAATAATATAAAGATTTCGTTTCAGCTGTTAGGCCACAATGCGTTCTAGGAGTTTCGACAAAATCGACAGGTTGGAGATGGGTCTATATGATTTGGGATTAGAAGCGTCACAGTTTGGGTTTTTAACAGAGGCGCAATTTAAGCTGATTTGAAGTTTATCTGAACAACTCCGTCAGTGAGGCAGCGGTTGAAAACCAGAAAAGATGCTAGGGTTATGACATTCCCCTTAAGTAACGACGTCGGCAGCGGATCGCTGGCACACTGCTTGTTAGGCAGCGCGCACTGCAGCGCTGGCATCGTCAGCTGTGACGCAGGTGAATTCTTAGAGCACGCAGTCGAACAGGCACGGCGCAAATGCTGCCGACGATCGCACAGCAGAAATTTTGTTTTCAACAACCGCATGGAATTCCTCCACGCTTACGTCACCCGAAGCATATGTATTCATTTATAGAGAACATGAAGTGACCAAAAACAGGTAAAAAACACAATAACATTTAACATTGAGCGTTTGAACTCACGTCGTCTAAAATAATCCCAAGATATTAACATTAGTTACATTGGCCTACTTGTTTCTAGGATACGCGCCTGGATATTACGCAGAAATAAATTAATTCAGGAGAATTCCCGGCATCTCACATAAATTAACTGCGAAAAATCATGGTATAAAGAATTGATGTCAATTGAAAAGAAGTTACTGTTTTTCGTAAATAAGTTAGACTCGGGTAAAGGAACTGGTTATATCTTGCATTGAAGTGAAGATAATCGTAGCTCGCCCCTGAGAATTACGGTCATAAGCGCAAGTGAACCCCAATGCAGAGTCCATGAACCATCAACTGACTGGTCATAATATGGAAAGAAGGAATCCGTAGTTATAGCAGTAGAGTTTGATGGGCCCCATAGAGTGGGGAGTATCGACCACCATAGGACGGCGAGAATACCATGAAGACACTTTCGTAGTAGCCCCGTCATTGACACACCATCTGCATGGATGGTCTGTTTTCGGCGTGTTCGATGGACACGGGGGTTTTGAAGTAGCGCAGATCGTGTCGAAGTTCCTGCCGTAAACCCTTAAGCGCCTTTTATTGAATATAAATCCGCAACAAATGAACGATCGGGTGATTGTTTAGACCCTAAAACTATGCTTCATTAAACTGGATCAGCAGCTTCGGGACATGAGAGTAGGACACAGCTGTGGTACAACAGCCATCGTGGTTCTGGCTTCACCTACAACGCTGTACGTCGCTAATTGTGGTGATTCGCGAGCGATGGTAGTTCTCACCGATGGTAGAATAGAACACACCAGAGACCACAAGCCCAGCCATCCGACAGAAAAGTAGCGCATCCTGGCAGCGGGATCCTCAGTCATGCATGGAAGAGTCGGAGGGAACCTAGCCGTTTCCAGGGCTCTAGGAGATTTCTAGTACAAGAACGTAAATTATATTTCGCCGTAAATGTAGGCAGTGTCACCGAGTCCTGAGGTATACATATGGCCCCGACACGTTATAAGGGCGGCCGTGTTGGCTTCTGACGGGGTTTGGGATGCCCTTAGCTCACGAGAAGCTGTTGATTGCTTGGTTGGAACACCGCTGAGAGAGGCTTTGAGTTGGTCCTACGCGCTTGTGGCTTGGAGTCACGACAACGGAGGAAATGATAACGCTACGGCACTTGTGTTGAACCCTCTTGGACCTTAGTACTACTACAAACAGGTTCCATGTGACCCTTACAAGTACCGTCGTGAGGCCAGTCACGTTCAATATCCCACATTATTTGCCGAAAATTATCAACTGTACACGAGAGGAGGGCAGTCAATTGTTCCAAGCGCCTATAAGATAAACGTGAAGTACCGGCCTCACCCGGTGGCCCAGCCTATAACCATCGAGTGCCAACATGGTGTTGTTTTGTCTTACTTGTGAGATCAACAGGAAGCTTTGAAGAGAATTTTGTACATTAAAGGTTTTGAAGTTAAAAGTTGAAAGTTCATGTACGATGGCCTTCCAGCAAGAGGAAAATATGCAGTGTAACTCATCTACGTCTGCTTGATGATAGGAGCTGTGGACACAACACTCGACTTTAGTGATTGTTCTGATTAAAAATATATAATTTTAATGCTATCAGACTTATTTATTGTTACTGTGATTAAAAATCCTATTTCTTACTACACTTTTGCGAACCAGAAAGAATAGACATGAATTATATCTTAGGTATTGGTGATAGTCCAGCTCTTTTGTCTACGGCTCTTATGTTGCAACGTCGTCGCTATGCTCGTACACTCGTTACCGATCCTAGAAAACTAAATTAAATTTGCAATCAAAACTAGAATGTAGGTTTTCTATGATTAGATACGTAGGAAAATTTATCAACAATCATACTTATGCATGTATTCAGCTGCACATTTTACAAGAGGGCATTTTCCGCGCATCCGTGCTCAAGTTATTTTACCTGTTTGTAGAAACGAAGTCTAATAACAAATGCATTTGAAATGTACACACAAAATTTCAAATCACTTATAATTGCATTACTTTTCCTTTAATGAAGCAGACAATGTAAAACGTATCAGAGTCTTGTAACTGTACCCGAGATAATCGGCAAACTCGTCACGTCCCGAGCATATATTCACCTAGCGTAGACACAGTAATTTTCCCTGCACTGCATGGAGAGAGGAAGTAGTCTCTTTAATTGTGACTTAAATATCGAGGAATGTAAATCCCGAGAGCTTTAGTTATTTATTATGTATTGAGTTTTAGTTCAGCAAACTGCGCCCCAGAAGCGCCTAAGAGCTTGCGTCCACGGGCTTACATGCACGACCAAAACTAGCACCAATATCACTTAAACTAGCATCCACATGACCTGAACTAGCATTTCATGACCTAAACTAGCAATTCATGACCTAAACTACCATTTCATGACCTAAACTACCATTTCATGACCTAAACTAGCATTTCATGACCTAAACTAGCATCGCACATGACCTGAACTAGCATTTCATGACCTAAACTAGCACCCACATGACCTGCATGAACTAGCATTTCGTGACCTAAACTAGCACCCACATGACCTGAACTAGCATTTCATGACCTAAACTAGCATCCCACATGACCTAAACTAGCATCGCACATGACCTAAACTAGCATTTCATGACCTAAACTAGCATCCCACATGACCTGAACTAGCATTTCATGACCTAAACTAGCATCTCACATGACCTCAACTAGTGTACACGAGCAGCAATAGCATTGCAAGCCGCAATACCATTCAAAGCTGGAATTCTATCAAATCATTCACTACTATCGAAAGGACATGCGTTTGAAATTAACTAAAGAAATGTGTAATAAAATAAACATGAATAGGCTTGTTATTAGGCGACAAGGGTAGTCAGAGGGAAAGTACTAAAGAATAACAGGTTAATTATTAAGCCTCTGTTATCGACGTCTGCGTGGTGACCTCATTGACATATACAAGTACAAGTATGCTCATGGTTTATGCAAGATCCCAAAAGGATTACTAGAATTTGAAACGAAAACAAACACCAGGGGCCACGGCTATAAACCCCCAAAAAACTGCGATGCAACTCATCCACGCGACAACATTTCTTGACGCTTCGAGTCACCGACATGTGGAACAGTCTCCCTAATTACATCGTTGACGCTCCGAGTATAAACGCGTTCAAAAACAGACTACATATGTTCAGACTTCAAATGCCTAACACCATATCGAACCCGGTGGAAATATAGATTATTACCTAGCTATTCAATTTCAAAAGATCCGGTCGAACTATCGTCAGTTTCAAAAGTTTTCGAACTATCGTCAGTTTCAAAAGATCCGGTCGAAGGACCTGTTTTTAGATCTCCTGTGGACAAGTCAAGAAAAGTACAAGATTCGGCGACAGGCCACTTCAAGCATATTCTTCAGCGCCGATATCACTATCACTATGATATGAAATGAAACATATTCCATGAACAGAAGTTCAATTAGTAAAATTGTATTAGTCTTTCTTGAATCTCTACAGTAGAAAAGTTTTCTTCTTCAAGAGAAAATTTTCTTTTCAGATTTCTGCGGTAAAAAAATTTCATGGTTTGTTGAATTCTAGGGGGGACATTTAAACGCATTAGTTGCAGCACGCAAAATGGGCAACACCGGAGCGGAGCGGCGCGTAGGACAAGTTCGAAAACAAATGATCGAGCATCAGAAATCACGTAGAAAATACGCACTTGGAGCAGGATCGATTCGTTTAGACTCTTTAGAGTTTAATTCTTTTGTCACGAGACGCGAGAGGATTTAAAATCGATACACAGTTATAGACACTAAAAAATAGTGACTAAATTACCGTCCAGCGCAAATCACAAACAAAATCTAAAAGAGGCTCATTAAGCTGATATGTGGCTCACGTCTCCTCATCTCATTAAACTGACTAGATTACCGTACCGATACTAAGTTGGTCTACGTATACGTTTTCCAAGACGTCATGTATTTACAGTCTAGACGTTGATAGAGTGACTGTCACTAGACGGTTAAGCGGGAATAACATCATTTCATCTTTGCGCGGATCAAAAACGGGTCGCCTGCCGAAAACCACCACTGCCCTGGATGTACTGGACCATCATGATTCCTGCCATCCGGAACGCAGCCTTCAACACTTCTGGACAATCGTATCTAGGCCGTGCGTCGAACCAGCCCTTGGTCGAACGGCCACTCGTCGAAGAACGATGAATTTTGGAACAGAACTATGCTATCTGAAACCTAACCTCAGATGCGGTGAACGTAAAATTACGTAATTTAACGATGTCTGGAAGTCATATTCGACCCGCGGTCTGGTAGTGCACGGCAGATTTTCTGCAAGGCCGGGGGAGGACAAAGCCGAGTGGTTCATGGCTGATTGGTGCATGTCCGGAGAGATCCAAGGCGTTCGATTTTGGGCTTATTGGTGCACAAAATTGGTGGTGCACGGCTGCGCTCCCTCAAAAACCACTTGATTTTAGCTGTTTTGAACGCTGTTTTTTAATGTTGCAACGAAATATTTTTACGGGCATATTTGTGACTATCAATATTCTACACATTATAGAAAGCAACGAACGCTTGAGCGTTCTCGAGTCTTGGAACCTTTGTTGCGCTCACTTATGTCAAATCGCGGATTTCAACGAAATAATTTTAAATGTTTACTCTAACGTTTGCCTTCCGCCGCACAGCAACAACATAAATGAGACTAAAGTTAAAGAGTTGATCCTCCTGGACATGAATGCTGAACCTGCGCATGTGATTAGTTCAGCATGCATAGTCATTCAGTCGTCGGCCCATGGGAGAATCTGCTTGCTTCACACAATTAAAACTGGCGTATAGGAGCTAAACTGGTAACTATATATAGGAGAATTATTTCATTACCTGCGTTGCCATAATCAACTACGTTTTCTACTGAACAAAAAATATGAAATAAGCTATCATGTTACATTTTTAATTGAGTACTAATTGAATTTTAACGAGGTCGAATGGAATTGAGGTCGAATGGAAAACAGGATCATTGAGGCGCATTGTAGAAACCGAATTCAAGTCAACAACCGACTTAGTGAGCAGCCGATGACTGTTAACGAAATGAAAGCAATCTCGATTAACTGCGCGTTGTATTGTAAGCCAAAGGTTGACTCGGAATTTGACAGAACGATTGAGCCGTGAAGTTGAATATGGCATGGCATTTGCAGCAACTTTGCAATCATTATTGCTTTGCTAGTATAATTCTGAGAGCAAACATCTCGTTCTGATTACCAGCGATTGATTGTTCGCAGTTTAAGACCAATAAAATAAAAAGTTCCTTTTGCCGTTACAAAAGACGTTAATTTTAAATAGCAATTCAATGAAATGTGTAATTGTACATGTTCTAATAATTCAAAGTTTAAATAATGTAATTGTAAATCGTACATTATGAACGGATTCCGCTCCACTCGCGTACAAACAGCAAATGAAAATAATAAAAATCAAGCATAGATGACATATCCTGTGGTAACAAAGTATACGACATAAATCAGATCAGGCTTTACATCATTAATGGAACCTAAAACCCATTGAATGGCGGCATTCGTGTCCATATATACGAAAAACTACGATAGCGCGCACGCATTTATGTACATGTCAATTTGTCAAATGATGTCACACAAGCAAGACTTTTATTACTACGAGATATTTTTTAATAACTCATGAATTGGGAGAACAAAATTGGCGTTTGACGTCATCCACAGAAAACCTAGCTTGTGAAGGCATCTTATTGTCGTCTCCATGCTTTGCCTGAGATAACTCACCGTCAAAATACGACCGTTTATTTTATTTAATACATGAATAAAATTTCACTTTGACACAGGAAAACTTCGCAAAGGCTGCTGATATAATGGACAACAATAATGGTTCATTTTCTGCAGCTTCTTAATATTAGCGATATTTTACACATTTAATGAAGACGTAATTCCGGAAAACCCTTTAAAACTTACGCGCAATAAAACCTGACTCCACGGGAGTAATATTCATGCAATTAAAATAACAGAAGCGCAAGAATTGAATAGTTCGATAATTAAGTGCAGGTGAGAGTTGCGGGCCGACTCTCAACAGAGTTTCTTCTCGCAGTGCACCATTAACCAGATCGATGTTGGCACGATTTTTCCAACCCTTAATGGCCAGCCAGTTTGCGAGCGAATAAAACATTACAACATTGATGAAAAGGCAGGAGCGAAAAAAACTTTACCTGAGAAAATGAAAGGAATTTTGAAGACGCATACTCACGGAGGCTTAGCTTTGCATCTATTTTCATGGCCGAGATCGCTTACCTGCAAGAAAGACAGAAAAAGTTCAGTCAATGAAGAATTACGATACATATTAAAACTTTATATAACGCGTATATATTACGCGCAGGGTCATTCCTCTTTCCAGGCTATGAAAGTGTAACGTGAAAGCATTTTGTGCTCGCTCAACTTAATTAACTGTAAAAATAAATTTTCTAAATAGTTCCGTAATAGTTTTTAGATTGAAAACATGGAGTGAACAGCATCATTTCGGGAAAAATTTAACATCTTTGACACGATCTTGGAGAAGCACTAGCCTTGCGGAGGTGGCAATCAAAATCACGTCTACAAGTTGATTTTCCCCATCCGGGGACGTCGAAAACTCAGTGAAAACGTCATCGAAAACTCAAAAAACTAGTATCTTCTTCATAACCAACGGAAGGACACGGTCTTGATATGAAACGCGCTCTCGCTCTCAATCGATGACTAGAACTCGATAAGAAATGGAATCGACCAATAAGATGTTATAATGATGTCAAAGAAATCCAAATCTAAATATAGAGAAAATTATTTCACTTTCTACTTCCACTAATACCAGTCAAGGTTGACGTTAGTATAGCAGTCTATATGTCCAGTCCAAGAAGTATGGTCTCGAAAATAATTTTATGGCATTAATCTTAAAACAATTCGATAAGATTGTTTAAAACCTTACTGAACAATAGAGACCAATTAACTAGCTTGCTCCACAAGATCATTGCGTTACGCAGAGTGTAGTGTGGCATACAACCGGAGATATATTATGTTGGCATTAATTTCTAACTGGGAATCATGAACAATTTCGTTCAACATCAAAAATGATGAGTTGAAAAAAAGATGAGTTTAGGGAGCCAAATAAAGCAGTTTGGCCTGATTATTCACCTTTAAAAATATGGTAAAATGATTTTTATTAAACATACGAACATCGCGAAAGGGCCAGGAGTTGCGAGGGAGTCGCTATCTGAGTCCGGCAACTCACTCTAAAGGCCGGAAACTCGGTTTACCACCGGACCAAATATAGCGGCAACTCCTGCGGAACTTTCTCGAAATGAGGAATGATAGCGATCGCAGAAATGAGGGATGGTAAATTCCACTAAAAACGAATGATAAATGTCATTAAAGAGAAGGATGATAACTACTGTAAAACTGAGTATACTGATAAAAACCACCTAATATAGAAATTATAAGTATTAGAGAAGTGAGAAATTATAAACTCTGCGAAAACAGGCGCGGGTGAATAACGCGGGAATAGTGAGCAATAAACATGTAAAAACGGAAGGAATAAACTCTCGGATAATAATGAACAGATTGGCATAAGTAAAGTCCACGAAGAAGCACGGGTTCCCATTTATATAATTTAACACCACGCGAACAAGCACCTACCCGTAGCTAAGTTTAGAAGTTGTCGTTGACACCGTAGAACTGTACATAAATATGAAATATATACATTATAAAAAACTTGCAAAATTTTTAGGGCAACTCTCCCATTTTTTGACACAAGAGACGTTTGCAAGTGAAAATTTTGAAGGGAGCGTCGGAAGTTACGCGAGTCTCCCAGGTGACGTTGAGCATCAGCTTTAACGAAGGCCGTCGCTCTAGGGCTGAAGTGAGCAACTGTCGTGAGCGCAACATCAACGCTGAGCGTATTGAACAGGTCGTGCTCAGAGCAACAGGTTATGTGGAGCCAGGATATTGACCACACGAACAACACGCACGAGGGAATGTGGTGCCTCGCACCAGACAGACACATCCCTCAGCACTGTCATGCGCCAGACAGACACATCCCTCAGCACTGCCATGCACCAGACAGACACATCCCTCAGCACCATCATGCACCAGACAGACACATCCCTCAGCACAGTCTGCACCAGACAGACACATCCCTCCGCACCGTCATGCACCAGACAGGCACATCCCTCAGCACAATATTGCGCCATACATAAGACGGATAATCTTGTCAGAACACTGAGCCGTGAGGCGGGATTAATGTAGGATTACACTCGCAACACAGGTATTACGGTGTGATTAATGCGAGATTAGCGAGCACGAATAAGAAGGCGCATTAGAGACGTACGTCGATCAAATGAAAAATTGCCGACACGCAAATAATGCAGCAAATGTTAACGCTCGCGGTGAGAATTAAGCGCTTTTAAAATTTCATGAAAATTGAGGAATAAGCATCAAGCTCAAATTGTAATATCGTTTATCAAATAGCTAAAAGTCTATCGAAGCAAAATTGATTCTGCTCACATTGCGAAATCAATTCTGATTGTAGACTAAAACCTGTTATTAACAATTCATCCGCGTTCAGCACACGAGATGAATAAAGTATGAGCAGCAATCAGGCTGTAATGGAACAAGTAAAGAACATGAAATCTAAAAAAAAACTCCTCACACTAGAACGCCACTCGACGGCAGCGGCAGCATATCTTAATGAGCTTCTGCTGCGATAACAAAACCGATAGCGGCGCTGGATCGTTCTTTGTTGTACCGCTGCGGCACCCGTCCCGTTCAATGACAACAATGACAGTCGGAGCTCCAGTCCACCAACACAACCGAAANTCAATAAAGCTTCGGGACATTTTTAGAAGTTAAAGACCAGAGTCTCCATCCGAGAAACTCAATAAAGCTTCGGGACATTTTTAGAAGTTAAAGACCAGAGTCTCCATCCGAGAAACTCAATAAAGCTTCGGGAAATTTTCAGAAGTTAAAGACCTGAGTCTACAGTCTTTAGTTGTAGTATGCAAGCGTTGATAAATCGAACACAACCACCCGAGACGACGTTAGCAGAGATCGTCGTTAAGGACCAGCCCCTGAGCGACCTGTAGCTAGATTGCCTTCAGTCGAGGAGCTAATGATGCTCACGACAGAGCTATTTACTTCATTGCGCGCGAATACCTACCATAAATCATCACCTACGTATGCGGTGTGATGCGTCACCTACACCAGTAGGTAATTTACATTAAACAAATTACTACACAATTTCGTTACAATTATTAATTCGAATTTTTTTCGAATAAAATGTGTATGATTTTCGGTTTTGACGCCTTTGCGTTTAAAGCAATCGAACATAAAAGGATGCACAGAACATACTGATTCCTGCCAATACTTGCACGTTCAAAAGTCAAATTGCCTCTCGTGTTCGTTCAGTTTTGAAGATGTGAAAAAACAGACAACCGACACACGCTATGTAGAATTTATTAACATCGCACTCGCATGCTTAACTCCGTCGCTTCCATTGCTTCATTCCGTCCAATTCCGTTCATGAACAACAACCACTCTTACTGATCTTACTGATCTATTATTTTTACCCATAATTTCTCACATCCTACACTCACATTCACCAGAATTTCTCAGGACACAAACCCTTACAAACTTCTCTTCCTCAACCTGAGGACACCCACAACATCCACGTGACACTCCCTCAACTCCCTCACCCATAATACACCCACACGTTCCTCACACACAAAGCCGAGGGCACTCACCCGTGAGTCTGTGTTCACGTAGACTCATCCATATCCTTTCGACGCGCCTCCTGGGCCTCAGCTGGCCTCCTACCCTCTGGCTGAGGCTCCTGATGAAGCGCTGAGGCCCGCTGGACCACTCATGGTCCTGGGCCTTTACCTCCAGTGATGCCGTCATCGTCGGTGGTGACAAAGTTCAATAAAGTCCCATGTCTCCTCAGAGCTGCTCGAGTCCTCGAACCACGTTGGCACTACATGACACTAACACTGAACAAGGACAACTTTAAAATAAACTATCATATTCAAACAGCCGGAGAGTTTTATTCAGTCCTTTTAGATCACGCCACTAGTTTGTAACGAATAGCTTATATTTGTTGCATGGCACATGGTGTTATAAATCAAATTTATGGTCATCCAAAAAGCAATTTTCACAAAAATATCCAAGGCGATGTTCTCGCCATTTTTCCGAGCGAAGCAATTTAGAAAATTTTCTTCTCTTATGTAATCCCTCACACCAGAAATAGCTTAATACTGGCATTAAAACCTCATAACAAGTCAGTATTTATTATAAAAAGTACTCTAGTTTCAGGGGAATTAATTACAATTTTGCCAGCATAAATCCATACTACCTTACTGTAAAAAAATTACAAGGACATTATAAATTCTACACCAACCGATAAAACTCATCAGAAGACCGTGACCAGCCCGGTAATGTGCCGGACAAATCAAATTCAACAGATATCATCAAATAATTATTATCTTCATGACTCATCGTACACACTAAAGAAACTGCTCATTTGCCACGTTCTCATTGGTTCATCAACTGAACAATTTTTAAATAAAGAGTCGGCACTTTTCCGATTGCAATTGCACTAACATCATCGAAAATTGAAGAAATGTATGAGTTAAATTATTAGTTATCTTAAAAATGGATGATATTCAGTAATCACAAAGATGAAGATAATTACGCCACTCTAATGACTTTTCAGTGACAATGATACCCGTTTTAGGAACAAGTGTTTCACTAACAAAACGTGAGTTGAGTTGAGATATCAAAGAGGACTTCGGTTCGGCTTTAGATTACGTCGAAGCGTAGTGTCGAAAGTCAGACGCGGTGTGCGCAGTGAGGCTTTGTTGCTCCTGACAGTTAAGTGCATATATCATGAGAACTGCAAGGTTGACGTCCTAGAAATCCAAGACCGAGTCCTCTTTATTCCACGTTCATGTAACATAAGCGACACGACAACTCGGCACCGATGAGACAGCGATTCCGCCTGGCAACAAAACTACGACACGGCGCAATCTGGCGACACGGCTGCAACACTACGACACGGCGCAATCTGGCGACACGGCTGCAACACTACGACACGGCTGCAACACTACGACACGGCTGCAACACTACGACACGGCTGCAACACTACGACACGGCTGCAACACTACGACACGGTCGTAACTCTGCGACTCTGTCCAAATAAGCGAGTCGCGGCATATGTCAACTCTGCCACCCGGCCTCCACTCTGTGTCTCGAATACAACTGAATTATACATATGCAGCATGTTGCAAAGCAACCGTTGGCCGAAACTATGTGTCACGGTCGTAGAGGCAGCACAGCCACAAATTTGTGCCGCTATCGCACTTTTGCAACTCGGTAGGACGGTCCCAACTCTGTGCCACGGCCGCGCACTTTTGATACTCTACCTCAACATCTTGTCAATAACACTTGAGGACGTCAGAGAGCGGAAATAGACCAGTCCTCTTTGACGGCTCTTAATTAAATAACGGTAGGGATAATTGGACATGCGAAGAGACGAGACGAAGTCATAACATTTCAACGACATCCTTGCATCAAATGTATAAACGTATTTCAGCTGGAAATCGTAATAATTAATTTCATTTTTAAATAAATTATTAGAATAATGCTTGAAATTAATAATTTAGTATGAATGGTTACTGTGATGCAAGGTGTAACTAGTGGCTGCCCTAGCAACACCCCTTACTTTCTAAGCTGACTCGCAGGTGTTGCGCAAGGATCGCACTTCGAGTCAACCTTACCTAACCATTACAATAAAAAGCCCGAACGCTCCTGGAACTATTCGTGCGCTGCGAAATAACAGAAATAATATCTTTTATTCAGCAGACCTCCTGTACATCAGCATATCAACCAATATACTAGGACGGATCTCAAAAACTGCAACTGGCAGAACACACAACAATATTTCTCCAATCTTAATAACATTGAAAATCTGAAAATTTAAACTGGGAAAATTTCTGCTCGCAGTTCGCTTTCGACATTTCAATTCACCTCGTCAACGTCCTTGGGAACTGCTGCTGAGTGAAAAAAACATATTCTTAAATTATTTATTCTTCGTCAGTAAAATTTTTTATATCACGCACTATAAAAATGTTGCGGAAATTTACTGGCTAGTTTACATTGAGTATGCGCATATTTTATGCGTATCTTTAGTTAGTTGTTCTTATGTCGACGTCACTTATTATGTAACAAAGGAAGATATGATTCACCAGTGAGCATTAAGCGATTGAATCGATATTGTATTTTGATGAACAAAAACCACTAACGATATTTTTGAAAACAAATTCAGTAATACAGTAAATTACTCTAAAATGGCCGGGGCGAATGCTAAAAACTCGAGCCCCGGCCGTTAATTGTCCTTGCCCGACCTACGGCCTTTAATTGGCTATTTTGTAGTGCGTTTTACATGACAATGTTTGAACTTATGTGGTGATCATCATACGGAAAAGCGAGAACTGAAGGTTGTTAAATCAAATAGAAGTTACGCACGCTTTGATAGCGAAGTTTAGATTTGAAAAATGGGACTGTGACTCATCAACGGGAAATTAGAGTATTCAGTGTGTGATTAATTTGTTTATTATCGAGAGTCTTCTTTTAAAAATTATTGAAACATCAGGACTCCGCGTGAGACAAAAAATTGTCGAACGTTAAAAACCAGATAATTTTCTTTCAAATTAGAATGTAAATATGTCTGCAAATGTCAGGGTTTCCTAATTAATTGCAGGCTCGCGCATGATATTAATTTATTACGAAAACTTAGTGGAAAAATAATGGTCATTTTAATCTGTTGTTTCCGACATAATGTGCAAGCCAAGTAACGTTGAGGTCTGGAAAGCACGTCTCTCGCGTCCCACATTACGCTTGATCATTAATCAAAGTTTCAGAACAAATGCTATACCTTGTATTTGTATTTGGAACAACGTGAACTGAAACTGAAATTATTCCGTGTAAAAATATCTCAATAACGTCACATAAAAGAGTCAATTTTATTAATGCGAATGAAAAACTTACTCATTTCAAATTGCTGCCTAAATTGCGAATTAAAAGTACCATTCGATACCGAATAAATTTAAGAAAATTTTTTGCAAAGGTCGTCGATAGTTCTTCATACAGTGTCGATACATATTGCATATATTTTTTATAAATCAAACTTAATTGTGTCATTTGGGCAAAATGTGAAGACAAGGTAATTCTAAAAGTTTACATATAAGCCTCGCAAAGAAAGTTACCCGACCATAGCATTTATATGAAAGTTAATTTATGGCCCAGATTTCATTCAGAGATACACACATGATTGAAGACCAGACATAATCGAGAGAACTATTACAAGAAACGTGGTCGCGAGTTAATGAAACCTGATGCACATACAGCGTAGACTTTACTCTAATATACGTCTTTTAACCTCTTCTGGCACTCATTATTCTCCGTGCCTGTCATTCAGTAAAAACTGCAGTGTAGGATTTCATGAAAAAAAAAAAACATTTGTTTTAAAGTTGTTTTGTATGTTTGGTAACCGTTTAATTACTGCCAGAAAAGTTCGGCTCAGCCAACTGTTTCACTATTGAAGGCTAGCTAAACTCACCCGCAACACGCTCACGGCGTAAGTTGCATCTACACGACGGTTAGATTTTTATTTTTGCGATGTTAATTACCAGAAATCACTATAACTTCAGAATTCGTTCAAAAATACAAAGGGATATGAAAATATAAGACTGATCTTTCAATCCAACATCACGTACCAGTTTTACCGTTTAATTCATTCAATTTGTAACATTTTACCAGATTATGTAACATTCGCATAATATTATCCCGAGAGCGAGCTTCAGTAAGTCTATGATAAAAATAGTGCACTATATATGCAAATGAGGCATGCCGTGTCGCACGATACGCAAGCGGTCTCGACGAGCGCGTCAGGAGTCATCTTTTTCGTTGCCAGAATTAGTACATGTTTCTAAATCATGTGTAAGGTTAATCATCTTACAAATAGCTAATTTCTCTCAGTTGAAGCTATTAGTCTCAAATCTCCTTTTCTCTTTAATACTTTCGTAATGAAGTCACCGAGATATCCAGTATGAAGGTGAACAGAATCGATCAATTCAGTTAAATGATAGCCCTGAAGGCCGTTCTGATACAAGCCTAATTTAAATTCCACCGTGCAAGTCCAGCCGCTACGACATGTCTTTCCATTGATGCATATTAGGGATGTCTCCGAGCCACCGCTCGCTGCAATCTCAGCTCCCGATATCATCGGAATTACATATGTGCGTGCCCTCTGACAGATTCCTGACACGGCTGGTTATAAATTCTATTGAATATTATTCGGTCTCAAGTTATATAGAAAACATATCATAATAAATCGTCTTAGCGGGTCATAAAACAAACGTCCACGTCTGGAATGGAATCTCTTTAAACGCAAATTAAAACATTAAAAGATAAAGGGAATCATTGTAAGCTCATAAATAGCTGTCGTCTCGTGGAAATGTTTCACTTTCAGCATTAAATTGAATAGGATTTTTTAATGAATGACTATATTATTATTAATGAATGACAATATTATCATTCATGAATGGCATTATTATAAATGAATGAAAGTCAGCGTTATTAATTAATGACAATAATTAAGATTATTTCAATCCCGATTGATCAAAACGCCACGCAGCGTCCTCACCGACCACCATTTGTGAAATTCAAGAGAAATAAAAATAACCAAGATGCAAAACAATGCAGGCTTCTTATTTGGAGCAACACAGAATTTTAAATGCAAAAGCAAACAAAAGCTCTTGCAATTAATGGAAACGTAAAAGAATTGAATATTTTAGTATTAACGTGGGACTACGAGTGGTAATTAATTTTTAAGTAATTTCTAGTTAACTTAATGGCCTAATTAACTTGATAAGGCAATAGGAACACAGACGAGCTGAGCACCGCGTGACCGGCGCTGCTGACTCACCACCAGAGTAGATACGCAAACTCCCCGAGATGAATGAACCACCGTGAATGCTGAATTTCAAATTTATTTCAATAAGATAAATTGAAATCTAGCGTTCAGTAGCTAAAATACACGGAAAAAGTACTTTTGCACGATAAAAAAGTAACGAAAACAGAAAATATCAAAAACACTAATACTCGCATAAAAACACCACTACCATAACCCCCTCTGTCACAACACAAGTACCATCCAACATCACCACATCCACGACGCAGCATCACCTCGAAACGCAACATCAAGAACATCGTCGCGGCTCAAGCAGAGCTTTGTCCAGCCACGCGGCCCAGATTGCTTCTTTAAAGCACTTTGAATGAATCGGAGCGAGATTACGTTCCTGAGCCTGCTTCCTTATTGATGGACTGCGCACTGCAGGCGCGGACACGGACTGCAGGCACGCGGACACGGACTGCAGGCGCGGACACGGACTGCAGGCGCGCGGACACGGACTGCAGGCGCGCGGACACGGACTGCAGGCGCGCGGACACGGACTGCAGGCACGCGGACAGGAACTGTCTATTAAAAAAGAAATTCCAATCGACCATTAATGTCCTATAAATAATGCTTCCAACGAACTAACATCTCCAAAAGAAATTAAAATTACCAATCAACTAACATTTCTAGCCAAATATTGTTTTAAATAAATAAATAAACTAACATTTTCAGTCAACTAAATTTTCTAACAAAATAACTTTTGATACGTGACGATCCTCTTTAACAAATTAACCACGAGAGATGAGTCGAAAATTTCTATTCAACAACACACAGAACTTTTAAACGAATAACAATCTGAATGAAACCTCCATTGACCAACGGTGAAATTCCTTGCTGAGTCGCAATCGACTCCAGATGAACAAGGATTAAAACAAGGATTTTTACACATCTCATTCCACGCAAGGAGTTCGCTATACAGCATGAGCTGTCGCGTTCAATGCGGAGTCGAGAGGAGAAGATTCACCATGAACTGTGCAGGAAAGTATTATGACTTGACTCGTTAGTAATGGCATCTGATAGAGCGATGCGAAAAATTCCACACTATTTGCAATATAGTTTTTGATGCGTGTAAAAGACTGCGTGTCTATGATACGTGTAAAAGACTGCGTGTCTATGATGCGTGTAAGAGACTCGTATTTAATCATATTTCCTCTATATGTCCCAGTGTTGGCAAACGCATTCATATATGTACGCCAACAACTCTCTATGGGAGGTTGATTGGAAACTCCGTTCACCTTTTTCAAATTTAAAACTTTTTTTGCATGGGACACCGGCGCCGATCTTCCCCCTGTAACAACAGGGGCGCTCGCCAGCAATGAAGGGAGCGAAGGACTTGCCATTTAAGTCCCCTTAATGAAGGTAAAAATTTATAGAAAAACTGATCGGGAAATCCGAGAAAGTTTCCAAATCCGCAAAAAGTGAAAACATAAATTGCATATTTGTGTTTCCTAAGAACACTAAGGGAAGACATACTTCAAAGTAATCGTTCGATTGCACTTGATGTTTCTGTTTTATATTGCGTTTAAGTATCAATCCGAATTCCTTTCAAATGACGCTACCCATCTCTACTATACCTGCAGTATATTGCACTACTGCATTGCATCTCTGCAGTATATTGCAGCTCTGTAGTATCCTACCATTAAGTGAGCACGATACCGAGCTCCCAGCCACATGTATAGCTAGGCACGACACCGTGCACTATTGAGAGCCCAGGCCTCCAAACTAAGGTACTCATATATACGTTTCAAATCTGCACCACCGTACCCGCAATATCCCACTCTTCCCCCCCGTTCCCACAACATCCCGTTCTTCCCCTCGTGCCCAGAGCATCACACTCTTCCCTCGTGCCCAGAGCATCCCACTCTTCCCTCGTGCCCATAGCATCCCACTCTTCCCTCGTACCCAGAGCATCCCACTCTTCCCCCGTGCGCAAGCATCCCACTCTCCCCTCCTTTTCCCTCCGTGGTCCGTGTGTCCGAGGATTGACACAGTTCCAGGAATCGCAGGTGCATGAGTCAGGGCAGGGCTTGAAACCATTACTATATACCAGGACAAAATTATCAGCACATAATTGCATCCTCGTAATTATCAAACATAAATAATTATACTAAACTAATATTCTAGTCCTACAATTTATTGGTGATTTGAATAATTGTGAATCTTGAAACGCAAGCGACCATGCTTTCAGAATTCATCAACCCCTCTCACAAGCTAACGACTAAAAACGAGGAAAACTTTAAATACGTTACAATATTTCTATCACTACTAATATTACATATTGATTTAGTACTAATGATGTTATTCATTGAAATAATGAAAATACAAGTAATACTCGCTCGATATAAAAATGAATGTTCATTACTAAGAGAAAAAAATTGAGAAGCCAGACTGATACTGTCATGAACCACATCCAGAAACGAACGTGTACCACATCGAACACAAATGCGTACTTGCCAAGATTAATCAGATTAATCACATTATATAACGCCAACGGATTTAAAACCTTAATAAGAGCAGTTATAATGTGAAACAATCAAATATAAATGCTGAAGAGAGCAGCACTGTATCGGCGCGGCAACGCACGTCGAGGCGTTAAAGCTAACAGCAGGTCCGCCGTAAGAAGTTCCCTCTTTAACAGTGCTACGAGCGTAAGCCAACCCACACAACTTTCCTCGCATTTATCACACCTGCATAGATAACTTCATACTCAGTCCAGATAATCCAAAACACGGATTATGAGTAGCACTTTTGAGATGTACATTCAGCATACACAGAGTAACTTCTCGTGAAGAAGATTACAGTTCGCGATGCCCACGAAGTCGTGCGTTGTGGGGGACAGTGCGCTGTAGTATTGCACAAGCGCCCAATCATTACAAAAAAAGCGTAACCTAATTGAGTGGGACGAGTTGTTGCAGTTCTATCAGAGAGCGAGACGCTATCGATGTGAACACCTCACCTCACGACGCCGGGAGAGCAACTGAGCAAAACTGTCTGAGGAAACCTAGAGGGATATAGGATGGAGATTTCAGTCCTACGGCATGTAGGATACGCGGTAAACTGGGGCTCGTACCTACTGCATGTAGAATAGTCGAGAACCGGGAGCTTAGTCCTAGAATAAGGAGGACTCAAAGTAGAATAAGTAGGACAGACTCAAATACTTTTATTCCAAGAATATGTACGACGCGAGAGCTGGGGAGCTCAGGTCTGGGATACACAGGATACGTAGGACACGACAGCTCCGCGATGAGAAACTTAAGCCACGCGGGGCACCGAAAATGACCCGCTGCATTTTGTATAACAGGCCAAGTTACCCACATCGATACGAATGGTAAAAAATATGAGACTAAGTAATATATTTACTTATATAATAATATTTATTCAGTCAGAGATGCAAATAATTGAACATTTCAACAAAGTAATTAAACGTAAACGGAACTCAACCTTAAACCTTTGAACGAGCCGATCCTTCCAACCCACACACACAGGCACAGTACACAGCAGTGAGACCTCTCACACAGACCTACACGTCACTAAAATACACACAATACAGAGGCCGTCTGTACTCCACCACGAACAAGGCAGCAGCTGCAGCTACACGCAGCACATCAGCAGCTCAAGAGTGCATCACGCATATATAACGTCCCACTCTGACGGTGGCTCTCTATTGTCTGCAAGCTGGAGAATAACTGCCAGACTTGCTGTCTGACGGTCAGCATGTCCGGCGTGCTGCCAGACTTGCTGTCTGACGGTCAGCATGTCCGGCGTGCTGCCAGACTTGCTGTTTCACGGTCAGCATGTCCGGCGTGCTGCCAGACTTGCTGTCCGCCACAAACAGCAACGCCACCTCCAGCACCACACTAATCAGGGGATAAGTGCAGGTGGTGAAGGCAACAAACAGCAACGCTACCTCCAGCACCACACTAATCAGGGGATGGACAAGTGCAGGTGGTGAAGGCAACAAACAGCAACGCTACCTCCAGCACCTCACTAATCAGGGGACAAGCGCAGGTGGTGAAGGCAACAAGCAGCAACGCCACCTCCAGCACCACACTAATCAGGGGACAAGAGGAGGTGGCAGTGAAGAGGTTACTTCCAGCGATAAGCTGGACCAGTTTGGTCGCCGGCATATCAGCCTGTTGGTGATAGCGAGCGTCGTTGATTGCGTGATACGAGGGCGAGGTTACTGCCTTCACGCAATGCACACAGTCATAGCAAACACTGCAGGTGATAAACGTACAGCATGAAGAGACTGCATGCAAGCACATAAAGCAGTGGTTCCCAAACTTTTTCAGGCTGGCGCCCCCTTTGGCTCCCTAGTGAATTTCTAGCGCCCCCCCACAGACATATAAAAACATACGCCTCTTTCTTGAAATTTAGTACGCTGTAATTTTAAAACATAATGGTTAAACACAAATGTGTATTTCACAAATAGAACCCCATTTAGCAAACCAATATGTATTTCAGCTGTTTTAACTGTTTCAGCACTAGAAACCTAGGACGTCTCGGGCAAATTTACGGCTGGACTCGTGGCCGGTCACACTGCCAATCTCCAAATTCAGTGACCAAGGAATATCTCCCAAACCAATGAATGCAGCTCAATGAAACTTGAAACATGTATTCATCAGAACCTAACGGTGATGTTTACCCCGTGAAAATTTGTTAAATTTCACCTTCATTAGTGAGTTATATTGCGATACAGGCCGAAATTCGCAGTGATCAAAGAATTTCTTCCTAACTACTGAACAAATTTGAACGAAATTTTGAATATACATTCATAACTAGCAAACGGTGATTTTATTTTTTGTTTAACTTTCAATAAATTTTTTGATTTCGCCTTCGTTTGCGATTTTTTTTTTCACTTCACCGTCATTCTTGATTTCACACTTCCTTATATTCGGCCCGCATCGCCGGGTAATTTGTCGCTTAAATTCGCAGTGATCAAGAAATTTATTCTAAACTACTGAACAGGTTTCAACGAAACTTTGTATGTAAATACCTTACTTCTCAACGGTGATGTTTAGCTCGTGACAATTTTTATAATTTGCTTTCGTTATCGAGTTATACAGATATAGGGGAAACGACCGGCTTTTCTTCCGGACGGTTTAACCAAGAGCCATTTACGCATATAGCCATAAACGTATAGCCATATAACTCGCAAATGAAGGCAAAATTTAGAAAATTTTTACGATCTAAACATTACCGTTAGGTCCTAATGAATACGTGTACCAAGTTTCATCGAGTTACGTTCATTAGTTTTAGAGATATTCCTTGATTGTTGATTTTGAAAATTGGCCGTGAGACCGGCCGGCCGTTAATTTGTCCGAGATGTAAACCCAGGAGAGGTTAAAAAACAGATGTGGGTGAAAAAAACCATAGCTAGGAGTCATGTGCTGCAAGTGTTGTGTATAAATCGTCAAACAAACGCTAAAACTTCTGACTTCGACTTCGGACTGCCGCCCCCCTATCGCCCCCCTATGGCCCTCTTCTTCCTTAACGCCCCCCAAAATCTTTCCATCGCCCCTAGGGGGGCGATATCGCCCACTTTGGGAACCACTGACATAAAGCTATGCAGACAAAAACTTCGGGCTGCACACTGAGGCTAGAACGATGTAATTCATGTAACGTTTTACTATATGCATAATCATGAACATGTAGTAAAATTACTCTTTCAATTTTCACTAGTATCTGCTACATAAATTAAAACGTATTTAATAGTTTTACGTTATAGGTTCATACATTCGAGACTCTCGCAAGCATCCACAACAAGAAATAAAGTTCAGGATGGATGTATCCGAAGGCAATTAGAAGATGTTAGCCGTACTGTTACAAATTGAATTCCAACTCCATAAATTTATTTCTCTGAATTGTAAGTAATTAAATTGAATGAAATTTACGAGTTGCTTACAGTTTTGCTGCAAGGTGCTTGCGACGGAGACCATGCAACGTGTCGAGAACCTTTCCGCAGGAGCGCGGTTGCGTTAGTGGAAGTTCAGTCATCCGAAGTGAAAACTTTGCTGCTACTTTGCTTTGTTAACCATAATATACTAAAAATTTACCAGCGAAACTAAGCGTTGTTTCGCGGAATTTTGTTAATATCGGTTCAATAGTCTTATAGAATTATAATAATCGTTTTTCCTCTAGTCAGATTCAAATTACTACAACTCCGACTTAATTTGGCATTTATTTGTTAGAAATGCTAATTTTTTTAATAAATGCTTCTTCATGGATTGAACCCGAAAGTGCAACGAAAAAAATATTCAAAAATGGAGCAGAAGAAAACAACTTCGCGGATTGGCTTCGTTTAAGGTCAGTGGAGCAGAGACAAGCGAAGTCGAGGTTTCCAAAAAACAAGACAGGAAAACAACAAGAAAGTTTGAAGCAGTGTGGGAACCATGAAGTCGAAGCTAAAGTAATCGGAAACAAATCTAAGCAGATTAAGAAAGTTTATAGTGGCGTCGACTGGCCATGATATCTCGAATTGATATCACTGATAAAAGGCCATGTCTGTTTGTAACAGACTTGCAAAACTAATATACATATATTAACACGTATATGAGACGATAATTTACATAAATTCATAATATCAATTTTCTTTATAAGTCTTAAGGAAGAACAATTCATCTTAAAATTCAGCAGCCTTCATATCACGTTCTTTAGATGAACTTTGTCAAGTCCTCAACAGTTAAACGTTTGTTTATACAACAACAATCTAAAATTTGTTAAAACTCAATGATTTACACGTTTTCCAAGACCAAACCTCATATACGCAAGCAAACCACATACAAGAACGTTACTCAAGTCATCACAACTCACACGTTATCTAGACTCTAGAGCAAACCACACGTACGTTACTCAAGTCATCACAACTCACACATTATCTAGACTCTAGAGCAAACCACACGTACGTTACTCAAGTCATTGCAACTCACACATTATCTAGACTCTAGAGCAAACCACACGTACGTTACCCAAGTCATGGCGTATATCCGTCACCACTATACGTGACTGTCGCTCACCAATCAGTCACCAAATCTAGCAACACGCGACGCTCCGCTGCTCATTTGTTTGCATCACGACCACCAGCTGGCGTTGCCTTGACAGGTAATTTCTACGGAAGACTTTTACTCTCCTTGCTTTTCACCACTCCATGCAAAAGGCATATTTAGCAGGAGTGGTACAATTAAACGTCTATTTTTAGAGATGAGGCAGTTCATCTTATCATAATCAACAAGGGTATAATAAAAAATACGGGTAAGTGAAAAGTTTCAAGAATATTTGAAGTTGTTTGTTGAGTTTTATGTTGTGGTGATCGTGATAGCGGATGCCATGGTTAGTGTATACTATAGGATATATTATGGTAGTGGATACAGTGGTGGAACTTGGTGTTGAACAGCCACACTTAGCTCAAAATAATTTTATTGTGTTTCAAGTTCATTCACAAAATTATACTAAATCATACTCATCGTTCATGAATAAAATTCTACAGAAAAGGAAGAACTTAGAGGTCAGCTATTGAAGTGCACTTCATTAGCCTGTTATTTGCCAGGCGTTGAAACTCTTCGCCATAAAACGGTTGGATCAGACCGAGTTCAAGACGAATTTGAGTTCAAAACTCAAACAGTAAGTGAGTTTTAATTCCACGTGAATTATATCATGTATAAAATTCACGTTTTCGAATGCATTTAAATATTATAATGCTCATGCTCTTTCATTGCACGCAATAAACCCTGATGTATTTACACAAAAAAACAAATCACTTTATAAATGTGTGAAAAAAATTAAATGCTAAGAAAATGACAAGTAATAGTAAAAAATTCAGCGTTTCAAAGTTCTGAACTTATTTGCGATTTAAGCAAGCAAATGACATAAATAATTAAACTTTGTTCAAATAATAAAATATTTGATATTTTTAGCTTTTGTTATTTCATTCATAACTAATTAAAAACCGCGACCTAAGATAATTAAATCTTTATCGTAATGTCCGTAGAGTATTGCGATTGATGTCCATAGAGTACTGCGATTTTCTGCTGCGAATTTTTCTAACGTTCTTCAACGAATTCACAGGGCTTTAAATTGTGAACTAAAACTAAAGATCATTAAAATTAACTCTTTAACTAAAAATCCCTACTATTGCTCACAAATCGCGACGTTTTTACGTTTTCCTTGCGATGAATTATGGATACAATTATTTTGCTGTTACAGATTAATAAAAAGATAACTTACGTACCACAAATAATTATGAAGTCAAAAAAACCTGCAAGATTGCAAACTGTAACGATAAAAAAGAACAAAAATAATAATAACTAAAATATGACTCTTTGGGAAAGAAACCTTTATGCACTTTCAAGAAATCCACACCCCAAATTCGAATTGCGTTCACATTTGATATCCATTAAACGACTACCGTTAAAATAAAGTCTGTTCTCAGATTGGAAAAGTGAAAACTAATTTTAAAGAAGCGGGTCACGACCCTTACTCACCTATTCGTTGCAAGGAGTCATTCGGTGTGTCAAACTCCTGCAAGAAAGACGATAACACATGAAGAATTTCGCTTAAATAGAAAACAAGCCTGAAGTAAAATATTGTAAGAAGCAATTCCAAAGAATTTCTGGCGTGGAAAAAGGACTAAACATTAGTTTGAAATGAGTGATACTGATATACAAGTATATAGATATTAAGCCTATTTTACAGAAAATTTATATAAGCTTATCATGCGGTCAATACGAAATAAAGAATTTCGTAAAGAAGTAAATGTCGTGAGCTCAATCTTGGTTCCACACCAAAGCTATTGAAACGAAGAAACCACGTTTGAACTTTGAGCTACATTTACTACGCCTAATTCGGCCAAACTTCCTTACGACACAACACATTACAATTTACAAGAATACATTACCTATTAAAGAAAAGTTATTAAACGTGATCTACAATAATTAAAACTTAGTTATTCTGTTTTAAAAAAGATGTAGATAAGCACAATCGTTTATCGCGTACACTCATTTAATTGGTCAATGGTCATGTTCTCATAAAGATTCGAGAAATTTCCTTTAATGCAAGTCTATTAGCTAGTCATAAGAAAGGATAGCCACTGAAACGTTTTCTATGAGCATTAACATGTAAGAAAACTTAGATTTTCTTACACATACTGTGATACACAGTACGAAAACAGCTCTCTTAGTAAAATCCAACATTGTTACTATTATTTCAAAAGAATACGCATTGCATGAAAATGACCCTAACTTTAATGCTGGATCAATGTTTAATGTATTGACCAACTTTCTTAGGATTCCAACATGAATTCAGAGTTACATTAACGAGAAATGCATACGAAATACTACTCGCAAATATGCTTAGATATTTGCGTTTGCGTCTCGAAATCGTTTATGAAAATACAGCGACACGAAACGAATCGAGAAATTTCTGAAAAAAGTCACCGTTAAAGGTCAAAGTTCACCAAGTCAAAGTAAAAAAAAAAGTGGAAAGAAACAAAAGTTATAAATCATGAATCAAGATGATAATTGTGTCATGAAATTTAAAATAATTATGCTGAAAATCGTAATAATAATTTACATCCAAGAAACCAGGAAACGGGCTGTAGCAGATTGATATGAAATGAGCAGTATAGTGCCAAGCATACAGTGCACGACATCAAATAGATCCTAGATATTATATTAATTTTTTGTTAGTCTTTTATACCTGTCATAGTTTGAGTACAGTTGAATTCAAACTGTCGCCGAGTCAAAAAGATGCCACAAAACTAAAATGATAGTTGAAAATTCTTTGCGAAGCAAAACAGAACCATTCAAAAAATCTCTAAATTTCACCATTATTTAAAGACCGAATTGAGGATTAAATGGTACCGTATGTCTCATTATGTATAGTTATGTCCCGTTAACAAGGTGTGCTATGTAAATTCCGAAAAATTGTAAGTTTAAATTTTCTAGGATATCTTGAGTACCTAGCAGGTAGATATCCAAAAAACTATTGACTCCCGGTTTAATTTCACACATAATTCTCGGTGTATTTCTTTGATGCCTTCACATAAATCAGATTAGAAATTACTTGCAAAATAATACAATAACTCACCGACGCGATGTTGCCAGAAGAAGAGGCTGTCGCAGCCACCGACGTTATGTGAGGTTGAGGTGTCGAAGTCAGGGCTGGGGTAGACGTTGCTTTCAAATGATATTTCGCCGACGATGTTTCCAAGTTATTTCCATAAGTATAGTAAGAGGCAAATGGAGCGAACGCATACCTCAGGTTGTCGATGTGACCTGAACGGTAAGCCGAAGTTGTAGTGTCTGTTTCTTCATTGCCCCCGGGACTTGTAGGATAGGTTAGGCAGGTGTTGATCGGAAACGGGAGAGTGCTTGAAACTACTGGATTCAGATGCAATCGATTTCGCTCCATTGCAGCAGTGTGCTCAGTTTTCCCGAAAATAAAAGTGTCGGGGTCTAGTTCCAAAAGTTCCTGGAGTTTAATTTCAGGACTATAGCATGCCTTTACATTCAATTGCTGAGGGCGGGCTAAGGGCGAACCAGCGATCCTCCCCGAACAATTTCTAGATTTTTGTTTCAGCGGCAGTGGAGGACGCAAAAGATTATCAGAGTTCGCCACAAGAGCATCTACAGAGACGAAATTTTCTTGCAGAACAGGCAACGCTCCTCCAGATTTCTTTTTAGCAGCTAGAGAAACATCGCTGAGGCATTCCTTCAGTGTATATCTATTATTCGTTGATTGGGGATATTTAGAGAATAAGCATACAAGACGAGGCTCAGAGTTAGTGCGACGACCAAGCTCTCCGGAATCACCAGTCAGCGCCTGACTGCAGACCGGTGCTGATTCCAAGCCGTCACTTAAACGACGTTTATCATTAACGCAGTTTTGTATGGACGATGACGTGAAGCGATTGCGTACCGACAAACATCGTGAAGCGATTGAATAATTACACTGACGATTCGGCTTCGCAACTGACATATCTAATTTTATATCTTCAATGGGATTCTTAGCATCAAGGGTTCTCTCGTCAGTCTGCGTCTCCTGGTCACAAGTAGCCACAACTCGAAGGGCTTGAGCATCTTGAATTTTAACGTTCGCCAGGTTGGCGGCGAGCAACGCCTCGCGTGCGCGTCGTGACGACAGACTCCGTCTGACTTTCCTGTCTATCGAAACATCGACGCCCGTGTCCTCTGAAGACAAGTTGGACGTCGAGCGTTCCATGGTTCTCAGGGCGGTGGATGGCAGATTTGCCATAGGTATAGGCGGAGATGTAGATATGAATGCTTGCGGTGGAGGACTGACCGAAGGGCGGGTGGATGTCGTTCCAAGTCCAGACTCTTCGTTTAAGTCGTCCAAAGTGTCCAGAGACTCGGATAACGATGGACTGGATTCCCTTTGAGGTGGAGAATTAGGAGTAGTTGGTGTCGAATCTGGGGTAGAATTCAAGGATGTGACCCACCATGCATCTCTTTCATCATCAGTACCGCTGTCATCCTCCTGTTCATCTCCACCATCTGCATCCATGTCATCCTCAGTAGCACTAAAACCAATTGATGATGCGTAAGGATCGACAGATGCAATATCACTCAACCAGCAAGTAGAGGCGGCGGGCGATAAGTTCAATAGAGTCGTTTGGGTGCCTACGCAGCAGGTTTTGCTGAGAGCTACGCCATTGTTGCAGTCTGTGGCGGAGCTTTTGTTTTCGTCGCGCGTCACTGCCGTTGGCTCTAAAATTCTGGAGGAAATTTCCCGCAAAAAATCTCTTGAGGCTTCTTCACACTGCACAACAGAGAAAATAAATTAATGATGTTTCAGATAACTGCATCGGAATAAAGAAATGTGTAATGATGAAATGCATTATTGGACAGGAATTAATGGTGTTTGTGCATTGCGCATAACACTGAAATCTGCACACATTTTTCACGTCAGGGTCATGGATATGTCAGGTAGATTTTCATGTCAGGGTCATTTATCAAAATCTATTCAAACTGACAAGTAAAAACCCTAAAGCGGTTCTCGACGGCTTCGAATAACTTTTTATCTTTTGGTTAGTAATTGCCAATTCTAGGAACATTAGAAAATTTGGCAACTCACCACGACAGCTTTCCCATACGATATATCCTTGAAGCTCTTCGAGGGCCTCAAATCGTGCGTACTTTTATAGCCGTCAAAGCACCAGCTTCTACGCACCAAACTCCCGCTCTTGGTCACCTTAGAAACGCTATTAACGATGTTATTGTTGGGTGCAACGCGCTGATTTCTGGACCATTTCTGTTTGGAGAGATCGCTTCGTCTGGGTTTGAGATTATCGAAATAATACTGTAAAAACTCGGAATTGTCCTCCAACTCTGGGCTGCTGTCGTCGCTGTTTTTCACACGCTCTTTTGAAGGTTTGGCAAAGTTGCAAGCAGCCGAGGAGTTTCGAGTGACCCATTGAGAACTGCGTGGCTTTTTTATTAGTAAGCACGTATCACTGTTGCGCTTTGGTTTAACTTTTCTCTTTTTGCGTCTGTGGTTCTCAGGAAAGTTGCGCTCCTCAGTCACATGCTCGTGCTGTGGATGAATTTGCGGCTGTGCTGATCTAGGTTCAGGCGACGACATAGGAGAAGGACCGTCGCTAGAGTTATCCTCGCGATGCATGGTAGTGGAGAGCGGTGCAGAGGAATGAACCACAGGAATATGTGCAGCCACAAGATGTTCGGGAGCAGGAGGCAGTTCAGCAGAAGGGTGTTCAACTGCAGGTATCATAGCTGAAGGCCGATCCGTTGGAAAATTTGTACAAGAAGCTTCTTCAGCAGATTCCACCGTATCATTCGTTGAATTTAAGCATGAAGCCCCATTCGCAACCTTTGAATTTGGAGGCTCGGGTGAATGCTCAACATAACGGACACTTGCTGATGCGACGAAAGCTTTTGAAGTCAATTCGCTGGCACTTTCATGAGTACTGCTGACAGCAGACAGTGAAGTCAACGATGATGCCAGAGAGTGAGATGAAGATATGGGTACATTTGCTGATTTTGCTGTTGAATAATTTTTATAAGGTAATGTTTCATGTGAAATCAATATTTTGTCAAGGCTAACCTTCTCTCTCTTGGAACAGCTCACATCATTACACGTATGAGCCACAGATGGACACTTGTTAGGGGAACATTGCAGCGGTTTGTCTTCCATGACTTCGACCTCTTCGGCAGGAGGTAGAGCATCCCATGAAGTTGTATTAAATGCAGGAGGCACGTATAGAGTCTGGGCGCCTGGTCTCACTGGCAGAGTATGTCTTCGGGCATCTTGGCATTGGAAGGGCACCACATAATATGCAGGAAGTGAAGGTTCACTCCGGCGACCTAGTCTAGGAGCATCAGGGAGGGTGAGGAACTTTGTTGCTAAAGCTTTGCTACTTGAAATCAGCGAGTTTTGGTTTGAGCAATTTTTGTTGTCCTTCATACTTGGAACGTGAGCATACCTGCCTATTGAGCGAGATTTTTCCAGGAAAATATCATTTTCAGAATAAATACCGTCGACCACATTTCGGCCATAACCTGGAATTGAATGCCTCCCGTTTTTGAAATCTCTGCTCATTGTTGAGCTGTTGGAGTTCACCGAATTTCCCAATGTCGAAGTGGATGACCGTCGCTGGTTAAAAATTGAGATAGGCGATGATGGAACATCATAAATTTCAGTTCGCCAAGCTTTACCACCTGCTTTGAGCAACGGAGTTGGGGCAGGAGTTGGCACAAAGTACGTCTTTTGGGACAGCGGAACGAACGCTTCGTCTAGAGAATGGGACCGTGACAACCGAGGACCCACACGGACCAACTGACACGGAGACGCAGATGCATCAGGATGTTCGGATGAACTTATCCCATGTACCGCATTAGCACCAAGGCTCACGCGGCGGCGATGGCGAGGCAGAGTCCCGTACATCCCGGGACAATCTCCAGGCCCTAGGCTGCTGGCGGAAGCCCCCATCTTGCTTGTCGAGTTTTCTTCCGGATTCTTGATTACAAAATCTGGTCCTGAAGTTGTAGCTTGCAAATTAGATAGAAAATTATCAAATGCATCGGAATTTGAAAATGACCTGCAAAGAGCGAAGTGATGTTTATTTTCCTGATTTACTTTAGATTGAACGCTTAATTTGGAAAAAGATTTTCGAGGTGGTGGCTTTGGTGGCCGACAAGTCTCAGCATGGGCAGGTGAGTTCAATGAAAGAGAACCTAGTCTCGGAATGGCATCACTACTGTCAGGTATTAGATGATTTTCGCTGCAATCAAGTCTTGATGTGTTCAAAGTTGTGCTTAATTGCAAGTTGTATATTTCTTCTTGTACGATGGCATCAAAGTCTTTCAACAGCCCTTGAGACCAAGTCTGCAAATATGAATCTCGCAACGAACTTTTTCGCCCTGTCGCTCGTAATGATGGAGAGGAAATCCTGCGTGCAGGCAATGCTTTCTGAGGTGAAGTTTTCTTCCTCAAGGTAGGAGGACTAGGTGTCTTAAGAGGTAGTCGATTCGGTGATAATTGGCGAGATTTCAGCGGAGTTGGCGGGGATTTTTGTTGTAGCTTCTGGAGGATTTTGCGAACTTGCGGAGGTGATGGGAGAGCAGTACTCGTCCCCTTCAGGCTGGTCGGCGGACGACAGATGTCAGCAAACGCCGCGCTGATGTCATCCTGAAATAAAAGAGCTTCATTAGAAGCATTCTTGAAAAATTAAAAAATTTAAATAAATACAGAGTTAGAGTAGAAGCAGACGTATCTCAAATTAAGCAACACAGGAGAACTCGTCGCAGTGGTCCTGACGAGCCTCGAGGGACGCTCATTACCAGAGTCATCTTGACGAAGTTGGCGCCAGCAAAGGACTCGACAAAGTAAACTAGATCTGCGTTCTAGCCCAACCATGTCTAGATTTTCCTGCTTTAGCGAGCCGCCGCCTCAATGGACTCCTCTATATCACCGTTTTCTGCTTGTTGGGCATCAATGGAGGTTTCTGATCACGCCGCGGCAGAACCACATGCCTGCCTTATATACTCGACTGGTCTTATTCAGGAGCAAAGAAACTGACATAATTTACCTTATGAAATTTGTTCTTATTGTGAATTAGACATTTTATTTAATTTAATGCTATATTTAAAAAATAAAGGCAGCTCTCGGATTGACTAGACATTTTGTGCAAAAATTAACTAAGTTGATTATCTTTCGTTGATATTAACGAGAAATTCTTGCTGATCTAGAAGATCTGTACTCTGTTTACGTTACACGTTTTCTTCGCCAACAAGTGCAAATGTTCACAGCGCATTTGAGCTTTTGCCTGCGGATGCCTAACGGTCGGCAAAATGCTTTTAACTTGATGTACCCCAAAAAAAAATAAAAAGTAAAACACAATATGAAAGTACCGGGAGTTAAAAAACAGTCCACATTTTTTTTTTAATTAGAATGGAATGATAATGATTAAATAAATAACCCCGAAGTACCACAATTGTATCAAGCTTCATGCATTTCTTCTATACAATAACTTTATTTCATACTCGACAAATTAAAGTGTTTGCAGGCTCCCCACACTCAAGTCATTTAGTATTTACACAACACATCCATGTCATGGCGTAGTTTGTCTAAGATGCAGGTAGTTAGCGCTGGCTAATTTACTCTTCAGTAATACATTGACGGGCTGTCGTGTCAGTACTGATCAGTTTTCTGAACCATTGTTGTAGGCCGAGAAATTAAATTTAGCTGCAAAATTAAGTTTTCCACGGTAATATTCGAAACAATCGAGTTGCGCAAGGTTAAGGGGAACATCTCGATAAAAAAAAAACGAAGAAATTACGTTTTCTGTGTTTTCATTTCCTTTTGCAGAAAGAATTATTCAAAGCGGCTGCAACAAACCGTGATGAGGTAGCTTTCGTGGTTCTTTCACATGGGAGTTTTAAACTTTTATAAAATTAACCATTTTATAGGTATATATTATTTAAATACATTTCTTTACTTAAATCTATCTTTATAGATCATAATTTGCGTTAATTGCAAAGTGTTTGCACTCGTTTGCAGGCTGCAAACATGACGCGTTCAATGAAGCAACTACCATGGATGTACATGCTATATTTTTTGCGTAAGGCTGTTTTGAACTTTTATAAAATGAGCATTTTATAATAATTTTTAGCAATTTTTGTTTTAAAAACGGTTTTTATGTATCATTATTCGCGCTAATTGCAAAGTGTTTGAACTCGTTTGAAAGCTAAAAACAGAACGCATTAAATAAAGTTTATATCAAGGAAGTACATGCATGCAAGACTTTTTGCGTTAGGCCGTTTTGAACTATTATAAAATGACCACTTTATAGAAATAGATATATCAGAAAAATCACATTTATAGCTTATTATTCGCATTAAACTGGACATGAATAAGTTTAAACGCACGCGATGGTATCCTCAATACGAGTAATTGGTAATGGGAAGCTGGGGCTGTAGTCAAGCAATTTTGCTACCGCGAATCCAAATATGTTTTTCACGAATCGAATGATATTTCTCTTGATGTTGCATCACGTTAATTGTAGGACGAGATATGAATATCACGTCTTCTTTCATTTCTTCGAAAAATGTACAAGTACAAAAAGGTCTTAAATTTCTGTTTTACATATGTGTACCAAGATTCAAATGATCCGTCGGTAGATGAAAAAATTTTGTTTTGACCAAGACGCTCCCCTTAATAGTGTGTTTGACTCGTCAGGCTTATGAGCGATGAGCCTGCGTAGGATCACACACGCATTTTCACATCTTTAATCACATCTTCACATAAGAAACAGATCCGCTTCTTATGCACTGAGTCTGCGGTCAAGCGAGTACAACAAATCAGAGTGATAAGAACCAATTACATCAAGGGGCACTTTTCTCTGGCAAACTGTGCGCTCGTAATTACGTAAGAGGCGGGTGGAGCCTCAGCAAAACACACATAAAGTGCACAAAGTTGTCGTTGATCCTCAACACGAATACGGAGGGAGTTTAGAGAGAGAGTTGAGCCCTCACTGCGCATCACTCATCTACGTGGTCCATGCGATGACAGCAAATTGCAGGGCTGCTAAGCCATATTGGGCTCCATCTTACGATATCAGGACTCATGCAGAGGGAAAAATGTTGCATGTAAGTCGATGATCAGGACTCCCAGAGGGGTAGTGGACGCTATAATCTCAGCACGGAAGCCTCGTCATGTGCATAAGCTTACACCAACTTGTGCTCGTGCGGGTCGATTGGTCACCAAGACCGTCATTCAAGGGAACTGGTTTATTTAATTGCGCATTCTAGAAACAACATATTTGTGGAAAAGAGATGGGGATCGGAAGTGGTACAAAGAGAGAGGAGTTCGTCCTAAAAGTAAACGCATTAAAAAACACGAAGAAAGCTAAGCTAAGCATGAAAGCTAACTTGTTAAGATGGTAAGCAAGAAGGCGGTTACATCAAAACAACAGCACATTTTTAAACCTATTCCAACTTGAACAATTAGATGCACCGAAAATATCAGCAGCACTTATTATTAAGCAATTATTTTCACTACAGTCAACTTGGCCCACTAGTCAAACTCGAGTATGTAAACCCTAATGTCAAGGTATTAGATTATGTTAGATTATTGATCCCAATGCAAATGTGTTGACAACCAAGTCACATTGGTATCTTAGAGAGTCAGCTCAAGTGTATTGTGAATGCGACAAGGGCCGACACATGAAGTGAGCAGACTTGATCCATGATGTTCATTCACAGGTCGTTGTATCGGATCATTAGGCATCTGAGAACAAGCGAGCTATTGAGCAGCATGCACATGCAGCGTGCGGGTGCATGGTGTTAAATGCACCCTTCTTCTGCGACACGAATAAACACTGGCAGGAAATGCGGTCTGCGTCGCCTAGGAAACGCGTTTCATGAACACGACAAGGCCGAAAGTCTCATGTGTCGAGTTTGATCCATGATCGAGATATTGCATATTTAAATGCAGTATTGCTTTGAAAGAATGAGTATCGGTATGATTTTGCATTCACAGTAGGAAGAGTAAAATATTGCAGTATGTTTGCGAAGTGCTTGCATCTATGTGTGGTGATCTACCACAATCCTACTGGGAAGATTACACATGTGTATAGTGGTGATCTGCTCCACTACCATAATAGAAGAATGAGTGAACCATCGAGGCATGATACTTGTCTCCTTGGGAAGTGAACCACTGCCTCACTCCTACAGAAATAACTGAACCACTGGGGGATGATAATTGTCTCCGGGGAATAGGAGATGATGTCTCTCTGCAACAAGGTAAGACTGAACTATTGAGGCGCGAAACTTAATTAACTCTTTGGAAAATAACCCCTGACTCACTCCTTCCGAGACACTCCACTGACTCACTTCTTCTGAGACACTCCACTGAATCACTCCTGCTGGAGTGGAGTATCAATAACCATGCACTGACTCACTTCTTCTGAGATATTCCACTGACTCACTCATATTGTAGTAGTGTCAATAACCACTGACTCACTTCTTCTGAGAAACTCTTCACTATTGGGCACGACAAACCTAGTCCAAATTACCAACAACTGAAGCAAATACTTAAAAAACTTAAAAATTTACTTAACCTTTAAAGATTAATAAATTAAATTCAACGAGAAGTCGCATACGTATTACTTTTAGTTATCACGAATAGTCGGGTCTTTTGTAAAACTCGGTAAAAAAACACGAAAAATTAAGACCATATAATCTCTTCCGTAATTAAAAAAATCGGCTAAATTAGTAGGGAGAATTGCGCATTCAGTTAGAACAATAGCCAGCAAATCTAAGATCTTATGTACTGTAGAGTCACTTTGTCTTAGAAAAAAATAGAGATGAAACTCTTAAAAAATAAAGATGAAATTTGAAAAATTGGTTCCTAATTAAGTCAACACATGATCCATTTTTTTCCATTTGGACCCTTCCCACGGGAAAATCTAAGCGAAAAAAACATGTTGATTCTCAATGACATATTCAAGCATGGACAATATTTAACCCCGTACAAGAATATAATTTAGTGATTTCAGAAGAGACACATACGTGTATTGAATGGCTGTCTTCTTCAACAGCCCTGGCTGTTTGTATGTTTAGACTCCTAAGTTTGTTTTTGTATGTGTCCGCAATCACAACGTCTAAATAAGGCAGCTCTGAAGAAGTCATCAATAACTGCTGCAAAACTCTAATCACTGGCACTAAATTGAAATACTAACTCGTCAGAGATGCAAACAGGAGAACTTGAGTTTGTGATTTATAGTTATTTTAATTCCTGATAAAAAGAAAATGGTACATGTGTATTTGAGCGGATATTACTTGAGAACATTTTATATAAATGTATGAATTAAACTCCTAATTTTTAATGCCATCCCAAAGGACCAAAGTAATTTTGCTGATATTTACATCTAACTTAGGAAATTTTTACTTCAAATTAATTACTATTTTGGAAACTAAGGCCAACTGATATACAGTGCAATCATGTACCATACTTCGCGGATCAAATATCTGTAATAATTACTTCAACACTTTTTCGAAAATATTTATATAGCGCATTTTTAGCTAAGTTGCGAACTTCTGTGGATGTGTCTAATATAATCTTTTCAAACTCGAAAAGGACCCGCGATTTTCTAATGATTTAGCATCTATGATCATGTTCACGTGAAATGCGCTAAACGGAATAGGTTTGAGCTTTATAATTGTAATAGAACGCGAGGGTTTATTGTAGAGGGGTTCCATTAATTGCATTGGTACAAGGAAATTTGTATGTGGAATAAGACGAAAACAATCTGCGTCATAACTTCGCAGCTGCTCGAAAATGGTTCAGGCTCTTGGTACGTAACCCCACGATATTCCAAGAAAAGCATGCATTCGGTATAGGAGCAATACGCGTCAAAGCGCACCGTAGTATCAAATGTTGCTGCGTGCATGATACCAGAGAAGTGTTGCTGCACGCGCTGTAATTACAGCTCAAGAGAATGTTATGCATGTTCGCCACTTATGATCACAGCGCATTTGCACATGGAACTCAAATTTGGCGCCCCCACGTGGTAATTACGCAATCGATGAAATCTGTAGGATATGTGATTTTAACCACACTGTGTCATGTATGTCTTGACGTGAAAAGGACACGGTGAAGTAGTCACGGTCACGACTGCGTAATCAAATAAATTTAATGAAATAACCTGAATATTATTACTTGGTGTCAAATGGAAACTAATTTTGCAATAGAGCATGATCGATCATACATGGAGTTATCCTTCACACGCTTTATTTGTGCGCACGTTATTTGTGCGTGTTACCTCACGCACGTTTTTGTGCCAAACACACAGCCAATTTATTGTGCGTTCATTTACTGAAGTGCAGGTTCAAGCAATGCTGCTGAATCGATGCTGATTCCAGTTTTTACCCAACCAGATTCTATTTTTAGCATATTTATGAGTATTCAGAAAGTTTCATATTCAGAGCTATTTCAGAAAGTTTCGAGTGGTATAAAAAAATTCTCCAAGTCTGTAGCAAAATTGATGCTGCCACCAAGTTGAGTTATTTCCGTTATAATAAAAAAATCAGTTATAATTAAAGAAGGAATATTAATAATCTGAGCAAACTTAAACCTGAAATTTGACTGCGCACCAACACACTAACAGTATCAGCACGAACAACAGTAACAGCCTCCAGCAACAGCAGCACAAGGCAGCGACACAAGGCAGCAGCACAAGGAAGCAGCACCAACAATAGCAGTGGCAGTAAGGCAGTAAAGCAGCAGGGTGCGTACTGGTACGTATTTAGAAAAAAAAAATCCATGACTTTCCATGACTCTCCATGACCATCAATATAATTTTCCAATACACGTATACGACAGGTTTAGCGTGACAAAGACCTACCGTGCATATTCTGTCATCTTCTACAGTTAATAAATAGCAAACGTGCAAATGCATAGAGCAGGCAGACACAGAGGAACAAAAATGACACATATCTGAAACTAAAGCCCCCACTGGTATTATTATGAATTCAATAGTGTCAAATCACAACAAATATTGAGTAATGCACACAAGATTGTACATGATAATGTCAATACAGTTCTGAACACTCAACACCACTACCCTAACATTCAACTGGCAGCTATTTCATTAACTTCTTCTTTAATGTTCAGTTCAAGAGTGTCTAGCTTTTTTTCAGAAATCGCCTCGTGGCGTTGAACTCTTGGATAACATTAAAATCACCCGTTCTCTCCATTGCTTCTGCAAATTCATCTGCTGTTCCTCAAGCGCCTTGATGCCCTCCTCCAAACGCCTTTTCTTCTTCTCCAGTTCATCTAGCATTCCAGCTCATCCAAAAGAGCCTTCCTCTTCTGGGTTTTCTGAGCCTTCGCATTCTGCTCTTTCTCTTCTGCCAAATAAGTATTGGAGGTTGTTTTGGCACTGTCATCTGCAAGCAGCATCTTCTTGCTGATGGTCATCTTGTCCAGGCCACCAACCTGTGCAGCATGATCAACCACAGCACGCAGGGCAACCACCGTTTGCCCTTTCATGTTGTGTGTCATGATTTCCTTGTTGACGAAAAACCTCTTTCAACCGTGGCTTGGCCATGAGACAGGAGTATGGGCATCTGCACTACAATCCATAGCTTCTTGTAGGTGCTCTTTGACAAAATGGCATGCCAAAAGTGTCTCGTCAATCTTAAATTGAAAATGCTTGAAAATGTGCGTTCAGTTCACTGAAATGTTGTGATGCATCTCTAAAGTTGCACAACCCATTCACAACACCATCCACATCTGTGTTAGGGAATCTCTTGGCCTCAACAAGCAAAGTGAGACAGTTCTTCAACTGTGTCTTGTCGGCTTCCGTACAGTCCTTCTTGATGAAGACCTTTGGCACCAGCCATCTCAGATTCCTACCAAGGCCATACCTGATAGGGCTCTTGTCCAGTAGCTTTTGGACTACAACCTGCATGTAGTCCCGCGCTCGTGTCTTGAAAGTAAGAACTTGCAGTGCACTTGCCTTCTTGTCTGTAGGCTGTTTTTTATCGCAGTCCTGGCCATGTAACCAACATCAACCTTATTGAGGAAAATCAAAACGCCTTTTGTTCCATGACTTTCCATGGCCTGAAATGAAATCCAATGACTTTCTAGGCCCGGAAATTGAAAAATCAAATACCATGACTTTCCAGGTTTTCCATGACCGGTACGCACCTTGAGGCAGTAAAGCAGTAAGGCCATAAGGCAGTGGCAGTAAGGCAGCAGCAGTAAGGCAGTGGCAGTGAGACAGCGGCACTTAAGTTGTTTGTACACGGGGACAGTGCAGACGGCTAGTAAATCTGGCAAGTGTCGGCCGCTTGGTGACTATTTGGCAAGTAAGCCTGTACACCAGGAGAGTATAAGGTGCCTATATAATCTCGTTCGTGCCCGCCAGTGAGTCGTTAGAAGCCGTCGGGTGAGGTCTGTGAAAATGGCTAGTGGGATCACCTTCAACAACTCGAGTCTGTTCGTTAATATTATACTCTGTATTCTAGCCTTTAGAAATGCAACGTAGGAAACAACTAAACCTTGACTAATAAGGTCTTCTTTCAGTTTTAAAATACAGGTTTCCCTTTTCATTTTGTCGGAGTATCCTACTTATAATAATACTTAATAAACCAGCATTGCGAACATTCCACATTATTTCATATTTTTGGAATATATCAAAGAACAATCGAATATCGTCTGGAATCCACTTTGTTGGGTTCATCTTAGAACCATTATCGTTCAAACAACCATGATTCACTTGACCCAAGATGCTTCACAAAAGCGGCACAGATGCTCTCACCATGGCTGCATCAGCGCTACTGTCCGCTTCCAGCGAATAAAAACAACACATCATTGTCCCTCTCGGCCGCGTCTGGCACATGCCGGATCATGCCTCTGAAGTGGCTGAAACCCTATACACGAGGACAGTAGCGTGGACAGTTCAAGCGGCGGATGAACTGGCGGCCATTACTGTCCCTGTGTACAGGCACCTTTAAACCCCTTGAAGTGAAATGCCGCATGCGTCAAAAAACACGCAGCGGTATTTCACGTCGAACCTCAGCGGACATACGCAATCTTCACTGCTATTCACACACGACGGTTTTTACCGCAGCGTCAAATTTGACGCATGCTGCCTGCGTGTGTTCTACCAAAACTGCTGCGGCATTTGCCGCAACAGTTTAGCTTGCAATGGTATTCAGTTTAATTTTTCACACTGCGCGAATTTTGACGCAGCGCTTTTTGACGAACATCCTAGTCTGGTACAGTCAATTCGTCGAAACTTTCTGCTGGAATACGGAAATAATTAAAGAATTTGGCTTCATCTCCTATTAATTTTTCAAATTGTGTGGCAATTTTTCCTTCTTGGGGTCTTATATATCTTATATGGTGAACCCCAGCACCGCCTTCTTTTCCTATTTTGCTGTCTTGTAGTATGCAGCAAGTACAACAGGAGAGCCTTCTTTTCTATAGGTACATAAAACAGAAATTTATATAGAGCTCACAAAAACAGATCGCCACTTCAGATCGGAGAACAGCACTGCAATACTGACAGATTCAAGCGTAAAAAGCCGCCTCATGTGAATGATTCTGCGGTAAATGCCGTTGCGTTTTTTATGTATACGGCATTTGCCGTCCTGTAAGAATGAAAATGCGGCAAATACCGCTGCGTGTTTTTTGACGCACGCGGCATTTCGCGTCGTGTGTGAAAGGGGCTTTAGGCAGCAGCAGTAAGGCAGCAGCAGTAAGGTAGCAGCAGTAAGGCAGCAGCAGTAAGGCAGCAGCAGTAAGGCAGCGACAGTAAGGCAGCGGCAGTAAGGCAGCAGCAGTAAGGCAGCAGCAGTAAGGCAGCAGCAGTAAGGCAGCAGCAGTAAGGCAGCAGCAGTAAGGCAGCAGCAGTAAGGCAGCAGCAGTAAGGCAGCAGCAGTAAGGCAGCGACAGTAAGGCAGCGGCAGTAAGGCAGCAGCAGTAAGGATGCAGCAGTAAGGCAGCAGCAGTAAGGCAGCAGCAGTAAGGCAGCAGCAGTAAGGCAGCTGGGCGTAAACAAAGCCAGCGAGTTGGTGATGCAGCGTAACGCGGTTGTTTTATGAGGTGCCAGACAGTTCACACCGCCCTCTACACGGTACCTACTGTCGTGGCGGTTGGTGGAGCATGTGCTCCAACACGGCACTCCACATCTGTTGTACACCACCACGACACGCTAAGTCTCATTTACAAATAGAGTGAGACAACGATTGACAACAATGATGAAAAAATTAAGAATATTCATTTTAGTAATTATAACCGAGTCAAATTATGTAATTAATTTGAATTTTATTCGAGATCTAGACTATTCCGTACTTAACTTAAACCTAACCTAATGGGCCAATAAGAAAATTTTGGATATGCTTGAATTTCGAGCGATCTTATGCTTTTAAAGCATTTAAATAGAATACTTTTCATTGAACGAAAATACAGATTTAGGACATTTATGCCATTTAGGTCTGGCATAAATGTCTGTACATTAATATTATAAACAAAATCTTTACTGTAGGTACCTACAATGGATATGAGTATTTCTATTTAAAAAAAACTCTTGAAGAAACCGCCGACTGGAAGAAAGTCGGTGGAATTGTTTTAAAATATAGAAAAAAACTAACCTATAATAAATTTGTGTGAATTGGCCGCTACTTATTTTAAAAAAATTCCTAAAACATCCAATGACTTAAAATATGAAATTTGTATTATAAGCTAGAAATTTCCCGGTTTCAAACAAGATCCAGTAATCTATTCCGCAAAAAGGAAGGACAAAATCATATTTATAAGCCAAATAGCACCATAAAAACACCGTTCGAAAATAATTTATATGTTGGACGTAAGTTTTGTCTCCATCTTAATATCAATTACCAACACACACAAGCTTAGCATGGCAGTTCAAGGCACCATCAGTCTTCCTAGATCTCAGCACAAGCAAACCACACACAGTGCAGGAAGTCATATCGGTATCCATGATACGTGCAACTGTAAGACACAGTGCCCATTGCACGGAAGTCACAGTATATCAGAATAACCAAATTAATACACAAGCCATATTTGCGATTCTGGTAGCTATAACACTGGTAAGCATCATTTAATAGGTCAACTTGAACGGTGCAGGGATAAAGGACAAGCACTTCTAAGGGCATCTCATCAAGATCGTTAACAGGCTTAGCAGTTGAGAGATAAACTCTTTACTGGCCAGTGATGAATTCATCCCACTCTTGTAATGCTATTTCTACCAGAATGAATCAGGCAGTGAAGTTATGAAGCCAGGCTTTCATGAAGAAATCGTTTGCCACACAACTCGTTAGTTCGCTGCCACTCTTCATCTGAGCTCCAACAGAGGTTACCATCAACAACATAAATTATTATGAACTCTACAATTTGCATGAAGTACAGTGCAAATAATCCATCTAATATGATAAAGTGGTTTTCAAGAGAATCAAAATTCTTATTAGCCGTCAGAAAGATTACAAATGACATGAAGAAAGGCAAGCTTTAAGTTTAATGTACGTGGAATATCTCAATATATCCTATATGTACGTTCACGCTCGAATCCATTCACGAACGCACATAATTGGAATCGCATGATTAACATTCGCACTCGAGCATGTCATAACGCCTGTTAAGAGCTTGACTAAATTGCAGATTAACTGCATACAACACCAGGGCTTGCGTCCTAAGCCAGCCGTGATGTTGTCCTGCACCTTGCGCTATGAAGACTTTAACGTTAACATCTACGCCTGCCATGCAGGAGTCGGGCAACCGAAACGGCACATCCCGAGGACGCATTGAGCATGAACCGCCACATCAGCAGGCGTTTGGTTGGCGCCGCAGTGGCGCAAGCGCCACTCATCACAATGTGGCCATACGTTCACGGCACTAATAACAGAACAGACGCACTACTTAACCCTCATGACTTTATAACTCACGCAATCCTTCAGTGAAGTGACCGCGCAATGCAGGACCGCTATGAGCCGACGTTAGTTTCTGTTGAGCTACTTAACATGGCTTCGTTTCATTGGTGGCGGCCGGAAAAGGTTTTGATGATAATAAGTCCCTAGTGTGGTTGTCCTCCGACATGACCTGCGACAGTTCAGGTTCGGAATGCATGACGAGAATTTACTAATTAGTCCTCGCGGGCTTTGGGAGGTGAAATCAAAACACAGGTGAGAAGAGAATATAATATCCAAAGGATCAACGAGTCTCGTTGCTAGTTCATTAACTAAAGAACTAAGCTTAAAAAATGTACACAAAAATTCAAACTCAAAGAAGCGGTAATTGAGATATTCCATAAGGGGAGTAAAAGCTAGTGGCTCCATAAATTGAACTAAATTGGGGAAAATTCCGGTTATTATAATTAATATGTTACTGCGGCAGGACCTGCCAAACAGATCTAAGAGGAAGAGGAATTGGACAACTGGAGCGCTATGATCCTCACTATGGGTAAAGACAAGATCTGTCATAATTTAAATTAACTTAACTTTCAAATAAGCATAAATATTTTGCGCATGGTAAATCTGGTAAATCTGATCTGGCTTCATTAATAAAAATTAACAAAAAATGATCTTAACGCAATAGTAACAGAACGAGTGTCGAGATCCATACAGCTTGTCCATGTCTCCCGTTAGTCTTTTCACGACAGTTGTCCTACGTCCAGTCTGCGTGATCAACTCGTCACTGTTAGTCCCAAGCTGCTGTTAAACCGTATGACGGCCTACTCGCTCGGCTACAAGTAACAGAACTACAGTATATCTGCATCGTAATGTAAGCCTTCCAGGTTAAAACCTGCCCACAAATCTGCAGTTAATTAACAGAAAGGTGTCATTATGGCGAAATTTGCCAAGAAGCCATTAAAAATCGATTAGGATTTCGTTCTTTTGACCCATATTGAAGGTGATAAATCATGTGAGCCCACGCTTTCACACCAAGCAGAGTTCCGTTATAACATTATTAGCCGCTTTTATGCAAGAGAAACAACAGCATAGCGAGTACAGAGAATGCCGACTAAACTAATGGGACGGTTACATAAAATGTGCCGAGTGAACATTTCAGATCAAAAGCTTTCGGTGTGTGACGACAATATGCCAAAATCCAATCAGCCGAACCTCTTCGCGGACAAGCATAAAAATATTCAAATCTAAATTTCTCAAACCAGTACAAGGTTTGTACAATCATAATATATACCTACTCGTATGTACATATATATATATTTTTTTTCATATTGATGAAGCAGTTCGCAGTAGAAGAATCTATTAATACGGTTATTTCGCTAACAATTGATAGAATTCAAATCTACAAATTGAAATGTAAAAGGGAACTACCGTACTATCAAACTTTAATTTTATCAATTTCATAAAGTTACCTAAATTCATTGAAGCGACATTGCACCATCCGTCTTTAAAAAAATGCCGGTCGAGCGTCATGCAGTTTCATTGTCTGAGTCAAAACTTATTTGCTTTAATTTAAACGCTCCTAGTATTATAATTCTTGGCCATATTTAGGTTGATGTTAAGTATGGAACAATTATCAGACGATTGGTGACCGGCAAAAGCATGACGCCTTCGATTGACCTCAAACGCTAATTAAGGGTGCTTGCGGGGTCTTTTTTAAGGAGATTTGATGTGACCAAATATGGTCACTTGCTCGCGAAAGGGTTAACGTTGTAAAACAATAATCATCAAACAGTTTAAAACACACACTCCCATAAATATTCAAATGCAAAAGAGGCTTGTCGGTGTAACAAGTGAGACTATATGCACTTCATTCCATTTCAGATTCAGAAAAGTTGTGATGTATTGAGATACAAATTGCGCGAGATTCCAGCCATATAACTTCGTACATTGCAATGTTTGTTTAATACGCCTGAAATATTTTAAGTTTCACACAATGTACAAGTGTATGGCGATCGGACTAACGTTATTATAAATATTATTTCATTAACATCGTTAAGATTCATGCGGGTAGAAGCCGTCGGACGTGTACAATATGTATATTCATCTACACAATACACAAGAAGAGCCATGTGTCAAGAGTTTGTGAGTGCAACACTTGGTGGCTATTCAGTGCGTGACACACACAAACCACACATTCACCCATAATTTACTCCTGTACTCATCATAACCAAGGATTTCATCTGGAGAGTGGAGGAATCCTCGACTCAAGTCTAGCCCTTTCTTCCACTCTATAACGACATGAATGAAATGCAATGAAAAGAAGTGGAAGGAAATGTATAAGATATATATATTTAAAATTTGTGAAATGACATGATCAGCATAAACAAATTCAGTGAAATGAAAGCTACACGAATGAGCTATATATTAATGTCATTAGAATGTTTGAAACGAAATTGAGATGAATAAAATAGAAATTAATTAAAATTAATTAAAATCATCAATGAAATAAAAGTAAAGGGATCTAATAAACCAGATGAAAGTAAATGAGAGTTCATTTACAGGAATGGAAAATTATTAAATAGCAAGAAGGAAAAAATCGAATAAAGTCAAAATTATGATATCTTGGAATTTGGCAACATATCTAGCACCCACTTAACCCCTGAAGCATCACGTTGAAAAAGAAAGGCTCCTCAGAAAAACATCAACTGCTGAAACCGAGTCAGACTCGGACAACACAACTGTAGCCCTGAAACCATGTTCGCAACATGCATGTTTGCGACAACTTCACAGTTCACGATATTTTGAATTATGCTGTTAGGTGCAATGTTCTTAACATATACAAAGTAATTCACGGAAACTCCCCGATTTGAGAGCTTAACAAGAAGAAAACTAGTAAATATATTGATATATATTTGTTAAAGACATAACCTGAATTTTTGTATCACCTAGTTTTAAATATGACATCGGACAAACGACGGCCCCCATTGTCAATGCATTCAGTAAACCGATTTTTGAAAGTTCCATTCAACTCGCTGAAGTATATTGACGGGTATTAACCTCATCTCCTTGAGAGGTGACTTTCTTTGGTCGGCCCGATCCCTTGATTTGGCTCAGTGTGATTTTTTGTGTTCATCTTCAATCAATTGTTTACAATGACTGTCCAAGGACCATAACTCATTTGAAGATCAACATACGCCAAGCCATCGCCAACATACCCGTCATTGCATTGTACTGAGCTCCAAAAATCGTTGAACTGAGCTTCAAAAATCGACTATCTGAATGCATTGCCAATGGCGGCCGTCATTTTTCCGATGTCATCTTAAAAAAGAATAACAAATTCATGTAATGCCTTTTTAATAAAAATTAAATTGTTATATCTTTACTACTTCTTTTTATATTGAGCTTTTAAATCAGGAAGTTTCCGTGAATCACCCTGAATGTTGGTTCCAACTCTACTGTCACGCTCAAATGCTCAATAGTGCAAAAACTTCAATTTACTGGCTATAAAGGAAAAGATCGAAAATTCAAGGGGTTATAAAGTCAAATGATTATACATTCAAAGGATTATAAAGTCATGTCAGCCCGGCGTCTCGAGTGTGCCGTCAGACGCAGCTCCCTTGATCGGCTGACTCGCCCACGCAGAGCGCAGGTCGCTCACCACAGCAGGACGTGTCCGAACCCTCAAATCATTCTATCTCACCTTGAACATTAAAAGAACTCGACACTCTCGATTACCATTAAGGAAGTCTTGAAGGATCAATTGCGTGCGCAGTGCCACAAAAAGCGCCAGCACATTCAGAACACGAACTCATTAGCTTGCACGAGTGAATGCAACTCTGTTCGCACTCAAGAAGTTCTAGTTCTATAGTTACCCACCAGCAGCAACTGGTCCAGATCAGTCAATAAAATTTATCGTCAATTGTTAACTGAATTATCAACAGCGTAGTTAACTGGTTAATTTGATTATAACTCTTTATGCTTTTAGTTTAGTGAATCAACGTCAACTGTACGTCAACACAACTCGTATCGTGTGCTCAACGGACCACAGGCAACATAATCCTTCTAACATTCACACTCGAAGAAAAGAGCGAGGTTTGTCCAAATAGCGATGCAATTTTTTCCTCTGTTCGTGTCATCCTGGCCCAATTAGCCGGTCGAAATGGTGGTTCAGTGCTACGTGTATAACGAGTGTCATTCCATTTTAAAGTAAATATATCCCACTAATGAAATATCAATATACTGATTACTATTCATATTTATCCGCAAACAAGATCAAAATCACGATGTGCTCAGAATGTGAATGTGTGTGTGTGAATCAAACTAATAGGGGCACTACATTTTGGATAATTAAGAATAGACAACATGATATTTGGAACAATTTTTTTGTCACAAGTATTAAACCAAAAACAATTTTTCCTTTGATTGACCTTCCAGACAAAATTTTAGGCTTGGAGTTCGTATTATCATTTGGGCTCAAACTATAACTGCATACAAAAGAGCATAATTCCATGCGTAATTTGTTGTCCGTAACCCAGGATCGGGATAACATCATAAATTGTCTCCTGAACGACGCAATCATCACACCATGTACGTCACCATATGTTGGGCAACATCTTGCATAATCAAGCACATCAATGGTCAAAGTACAACACGAATAATAATTATGACCATGGACGTAAAACGTGTTCAGTGGTAATCATGAGATGCTATCAAGTAAAATGAAACGTCGGATCTGCAAGTCTCGAATCAGGTTATTCTAGTAATCTTTTCAGAAAAAACGCATTCAGTTTCTAATAGTCATAACAATTAATAATGATCAAGAAGTATCGTATAACATAAATTGACGGTACGAACTGCAATCGCTTCATGCTTCATCAGTATAGAGTAACAGCATGAACTGCAAGCGCTTCATGGGTATATACAAACAGAACAAATTGCAATCGCTTCCAGCATTATAAACAGCACGAACTGCAATCGTCTGATGGAGTACGAAGTGGTGCAGCACGAACTGCAATCCTCAATTGGAGCACAAAATAAAGCAGCACGAACGGTAATCAATAAGTGAAGTTTGAAGTAGCCCAGCACAAGATTCTTTCCCGTAACAATACAGTTAGTCATCTCGGAAATGCTGGGCATCTCGGACGTTTTTCAATTGTTTGTTCGCGCACATCACATTTCAATTGCCAACAAACATGAAAATTGTAGTATGGAGTGTGAACTCTACTCGGGTCACTGATTTCCGAAATTTTGTTTTTTAAATTCTAAACTTGGAGCTCATGAAAAAACGGCGCGTTGCATTCTCCTTCCAATCAATATAAAGCGAGGATCCGAAATTTTGGTTTTTAAATTCTGAACTTGGAGCTCATGAAAAAACGGGCGTTGCATTTTCCTTTCAATCAACTTAAAGCGAAGACAGTGAAGTAAGAATTTAACTGCGTTGTAATTTCGATTCGCAGTTTCAAATTATTTCCCATACTATATAGTCTATCTTCGTAAATCTTGTTAGGTTTCTGACAGTAGAAACACAATCGTCATCATCATGTTTGTGTAAATCATGCATCTGCTCTCGACAATGTCTGATGCCTTGGATTAAGAATGATGTCAGAGGTGGCTTATCTTTCACATCTCACCAAGAACATGACAGACCGAGCTCCTCCATAACAGATCGTGTGCAGGCTTCGTATCCTTGCTACACTACAGTGTAATTTGTTGTTCAGTAAGAGCGCTGCCCTGGCATACATGCAGATCTCTGCTCTGACATGTATGAATGAGAAGTCAAACAATGTCAGCTAAACATGGTGTGGTCTTGAGAGCAGTCGGCAAATACTTTTTGCACATGTCTGTCATTTCAGCCAATAAAATTTTGAACAAAATTTTGAACGAAAAAGATAAAAATGTTAAACACTCGTCGAGAATCGAGCAGCCACCATATAGCTCGGGTATCACTTTCTTCACGCAATTAAAACGATTTACACTGACACCTACAAACAAAAACTGTTAGTCTACGAGTGCTCTTTTAAGGACAACCCTTTGACAGAAACGACACGGTAATTTTTATCTACGCCCCCAATAAAGCAGCGATAAGTCTACACACAAATTGTCGGTAATGTATGCAGACGCGAGCTATGATTCAGAGCGCATATATGGAATATCGCCCGACGGGATCAGCGATGCAAGCGCCATGGGGGACTATGTTTATCACGCCTTAACGGACATGACTGACTTCTCTACCTACTTCAATTAATAGATGAATCTACTTCGCTGCAGGCAATGAAAATATAAAAGTTTTTCTGTATATGAGCAGAAAATAATCATTTATGTAGACAATAAAATGCACACAATGGCTTAGGAGTCTCGAAACCAAACATTCAGAGGTAAGAAGGCAGATAAAAATTATGTTAAAAACCCCAACGATTGACGCATACATAAGTGACAGAACTAAATAATTGACAGTTAGGAGAGCATGGTCTCGAGACTCAAGTGCTTCTGCTAATTTCTGCACTACAGCGAATATTTGTTGGAAACATTATAAGTAAAAACAATTTGATGGCAATCAAGCATGACTCTTATGAATATCACCTTGCGGTAATGGATGGCTACATGAAAATTTGTTCCTGCAATATAGCCAGTCATAAACACGCGATACAAAAATACAACGATGAGTCGTCTCCTTCCCACAAATTGGAATGAAACCACTGGCTTCGTCAGTTTAAATTACGTATTGATTTTATTTAATAATTTCATTACATTAGCAAATCTTAATCGACAGAAAATTAGGCAGCCGGGCAAGTGCGAACCTCAGTCACACAACATGGAACTCAGGCAAGCTCCTTGATTGTGCGATGGTAACGCATCGTCAATCTAACACAGTGAGCGCCATTCTAAATGGAGGAAATGAAGAGACTAAAACGAGTTAGACAAGAACAAACAAGCCTCACACGAAATGCGTGCGCTACTCATTTAACCTAACAAGCCGGCACGCAAAAAATAGCTCGAGTGCCCCGTACTTGATGGGTCGAACAGACAGGTTCAAGCAGACAAACTGGTATTATGCCACGTGCAATGAGGCAAACAAACATCCGGAGGTATTGTTTTAGTGAAGCAAATGTGAGTTAGACCTTGAAAAAATTATTGTAGGATTTATGAGTGGCCGCTAATTCACGACCGGTAATTCCCCCATATTTCTTAATATTTCTTTATAGGAAACGAAAGAAGCGAGTAACTAAGCAGGAAGCTCACGATGCAAAGAAAACCAGGTCTTATTTGACAGATAATGAATTCTAGTGTTGCTGTTGGTAGCTACATTTCATTCATGGCGATTGCGGATACCGTATACCCTCCAAGCTCAGCTAACCGATGATACCAGCAACCATGAACCTAGACAACCTACCGTCCAACCAAACAGACAGAAAACAATCCAAACAACAATCACACTAGCCAGCAAACCATCCGACTGACCAGCCGATTGTACCAGTTCGTTAATATTGTTGCCAATTAGAAGGTGATTAAACTGAAAACAACTGACTCAACCTTATAACCTAGGGTTTATAAAACAGCATACCCTTTACCAGCCTGGCAACCATTCAACTAACTAAACTACCATTTAACCAGCAATCTAGCATACCACAAAGATAGAGAGAGCGAGCGCCGAATAAATGAGTGTCTGTAGGAGCTTATCTAAGACAATATTTAGGCGGGTCTGCTGGAGGAGAAGGCGCACAGACGAGGCTCTTCGATGCCCTTATGTTCAACTGAACCTTCATCTGATGAGTAGCAGGGCCTTCATCTGATGAGTGAGGCATGAGTAGCAGGGCCTTCATCTTATGAGTGAGGCATGAGTAGCAGGGCCTTCATCTTATGAGTGAGGCATGAGTAGCAGATCCTTCATCCGATGAGTGAGGCGCGAGCAGAATGCTTCATCCAATGAGTGAGGCATAAGTAGCTAGGCTTGGTCTCAGGCTGAGGGCCTGGGCATGTGGATGAGCTAAATCTCTCAGACAATATTAGTGACGACTTCAATAATAAGGACTTGAGACACTTCAATGAGCCTCATAAAAGGGTTTATTATCCTCATGCTTAGTTTTATTTTAAATTCATTGATATACTCTTTGTCGGTGAGCGAGACAAGGCGCAGCATACTTCTAATATAAATCATATTATAAGATCTAATACTCGTGGTGTTGTTTCATAACAAACTTAACCTCAACCATGAAAGTTCCATTTTAAAGATACACAATCACGTTTTCTCTACTAATCATTAGTAAACTTGTTAACCACATGCTATCGAACTTGATTCAGTGATTGAAATGAGAAAAGGAAATGAGGCTTAACACGCCTATTTTCTATGGTGATCAAAATGATTCGAAACGCTGCGATTATGCTATTATTTACCGTAAATTTGTGTCGATGATATCAAGCTAAGAAACGAGCCCTAGTGTTTGCTTTTGGTCGAAATGAATCAACAGGAACGAGTAATCTAGTCAGATAATTCTTCCTCTTCTGTAAACCTGGACCACAGTGGATGACGTCACTCACAAGTTAATGTACTCCGATTATTCGTATCCAAGACCGAGATTAATTCAGATAATCCCTAATGCATTAACTGTGGTGGTGGGTATACAACACGTGCTTGCAGCTAAGAACTTCAGTTGCAATGCGTATTGTCCCCGAGATGCGCGCGTTGCTGCAGACGATACTGAGCAGCGAGCGCAAGCTTCACATGTGTCGGCGAACGCTAACAGTTTACACAAGCACAGACTCGACATCATCGTGTTCCGTCACCCCACGATATTAACGGACTTTAAAAATCTTTCGAGGAGGAAAAAATCAATAGCTCAACGCGAAAAGCTCAATAGCTGTTATGATATTCAACTCAACGGCTCAAGTTTACTATTTTCTCGACTGACTCATTTCAACCTCACATTAGCTAATTCGCTTGAAAAAAACGCATTCTAATTAACACTTAAAAATTTAATATCTTTTCGATGAATCGTACTCTCAAATATTTTCCAAGCGGATCAGCTAATTTCCTGATAATTTATTCCGAAGTTGACCTCCGCAGCGACATCCACTTGGCCAATATGTAATAGCATATCTTTTATTAAACAAGCGGTGCGGCAATTCAAACTAGACGAAAAGTTACAATTTTTTTATTTCAATAGAGCAGGACTAGCGAATAAATTTGAAAATTTGTCGACTAATACTTGCAATTGAAAAAAAAAATGGATTAACGTTCACCAAAAAACTCGAAATTATTTTTTATAGTATTTTCGAACGGAGTTTCGAAAAATATTTTTAAAATATTTTAAAAATATGCGACATATATAAGGTGAACAACCTCAGGCTGTATGTGTGTTCAAAATATCCGTCAAGAAATCAATTGATTTTGCCCAAAGAAAATCAACAGGAAAATATTATAAAGAAGAAACTAATGACGGTGGCATCAATTAAATCTGCATGCTTACGTTTTTAATTTAACGAATGAGAACCTGAGGTAAAAAAGAATAACTCTTATGAAATAATACAATAGAGCAGAAGTTCGAATGAGACAAAAACACTGATAAAAACGAAAACTTAAAAACCCAAGGTTATGAGAACAATGAGCGTAAGAGACAAGTGAACATCAACTTGAGTGTGACACATTAGGGGAGAAAGTTTCGAGTTTATAAGAGACATCAAATTAAGTCTTGGTACATCAGCTGCAATTGTGCGCATAAACGCGAGTCAGCGCTGACCTTTGATGGGCCGCGTTAACCATTTATAGGGGCTGCTAACTCTTGATGGAACCTGCTAACTTTTAATGGAGCTTGTAAACTCTATTATATACTCTAATTGAGCCCTTTACCGATATTTCAAAACATTTGGAGGAATATTAACAACATTTGTAACCATAAACATCAAGTTGATACTTGAGTCCACTTTTATTTTACTAACCCTTGACGAGGAGCATTAACCATATTTCTACTATGTTTGGAGTCCGTCAAATTGCACTGATCCGCTATGGCCCCGTTAACACAATAAAATTTATTTTTATTGCCTGGGTCATTAGATTAGTGATAATTGTATCCAGTGCAGCTTTTGCGATTAACGGTTCTTATCAAGGAACGAGCTGTGATCGGTCGGGGAGTAGTGTTGCCCCAAATCCAGTGCCAGAGCAGTTACAAACCAGCAAAATTATTTCCTGGATTTGATAAGAATCTATTTCATGTGCAAGCGAGCAAATGATCTAAATGTTTCTGAAAAGAAAGCAACGCCGAGGTTCGATTGAATCAATCGTTGCAAGGATCAGGAATATAAATGGCGAAGAAATTCAAGTGAATCTGAATTATGAATAACCTCAAGTGAAACTGAATTATGAACCTAAAGTGATACTAATTTAGGTTCAATGAACCAGAACTGAACCTGAATTATGAACTACTTAACGTCAGATTCATTGAAAATCTCGCAGAAATTACAGCAAAAAAAAATGGTTTTAAATGAATTACTAGACACTCGAACAGTAAAGGTTTAAGATCATTATGTAAAAAGGATGGGTTTCCCTCAACGAGTTTTATTTTACATTGATTATTATTTTACATTGATCACAAGTAAGCATGGGGTTTGATACATAACCACATTATAGCCTTCTCTGAAGTCCGTTTTCAGTTGTGATGCAGGTTACGATTCTTCAATTTCAAACAAGTCACCTGAGTGTATACGGTCACTGAGGACCATAAACGATCGTCGTAGACCTCACGACCACCGCATGAACTTACGCCTCTGAAGTCCTGGTATCCGCATGATGGATGACATACACGCATGCCTCTCCTGAGGCTGACGTGCCGGCCAATTGAGGCGGACCTCGGCATGTGGTCGGCATGTGGGTGATGAAGAGCAAGCGCCGCATGGGGCCTTACATGAAGTGCGTTAAGCTTAATAATTCTAACATAGTATGCGCAATATGAGGCCCTGCATAGGATGATGAGTGCCGAATCATCCGTAACATGCAACGCATGTAGCAGCATTCAACGAATCTTGTCTATATACTGATGAAGAATGCAGCTCACCCAACCAGTTGCGTTCACAGCAGTTAATAGAAGCTTATCATCATTTATACTGATCTAAATTCTCAGGCAACAAGTCCACGTTTATAGAGTGCATGTATAGCAAAAAATTCGTGCAAAGTGCATGTATAATGGCTCCATCAAAAATATTACATTACATTAGGTGTCACGTCATGAATAGAACAAATGTGAACGCTTCCACCAAACTTAATAAACATGGGTTTACTTCAATAGATGATCTTTACCATAAATTGCGAAACAGCCAAAATAAGCCGTATGTTGAACATAATATCAGACACTCTTTCTTAACCTTATTCTGCAAATGTTCACACACGAGGCAGTTCATGCATTGTGCTTGCAAATATACCAAATGAATGAAATTGAAACGAAACGTATGGTAACCAAAAATTTACGGCATGTAAAAAGTAGAGAAGCATAACATTGAAAAAGTAGCTGGTGGGCGGAAGCGGGGAGCGAGCGTCTTCATTAGCCCGGACGCTGGCAGCCAGCGACGGCGTACGAAGAAACTCCGTAAAAAGTGGCCGCTCAGCACACGCCGCTTGCTCCTGCCAACTTCCTGAAACACTAAACACTGACGACCAACTGTCATGTCAAAGTCTTGCTGCTATACTGAACTCAGGCAATAATGACATGAGACGAACTGTCACGTCAAAGTACGACTGTCACACTGAACGTTTGGTCTGCTACTGCAATACTGATCACTCGTTGCGATACTGACACAAAATCCAAGTCCTTCGCAAATCGAACTCTTGTTGCCCTTCTGGTACACTGAATTAGGAACAAAATTAATACTGACACGAGCCATGTGTCAGTGTTAATGCATGTTATAACCCGGTCGATAGGTTAAGATCTATTAAAAAAAGTAACTTCAACCGTATAATTCCAGAGGGATTTTCCGCGTCTGAACAGAATATCAATATTAAACTTCTCTGTATCATTAAAAATAATATTCCCACATGTTATTTGGCGGTAGCATATATACTCTACTGGTGTGTTTGCCTTAGATATTTCAACTGGATTAGGTATATCGTTTGTGTGACATTACATAATAAATGCACTGCTTAAAAAACTCCCTTATTAACCTTAAAACGACATGATAATTACATTTCAACACATAAAATCCATTAATGCATTCAAGATGAGCTACCTTCTACGAACTCGATGATTATCAACTCAACTACAGCTAGAATTCCGCATGAATCTACAACGAGCTGATCGCCGCCGTTGGAGTAATTGTACGGTTTCCAATTCGCTGAATCGGTTTACATACATGTGTACATATTTCACTTCAGTTAAGTTGTATGAACATTTTGGTAAATGATGAAGAAGGTTCTTCGTGCGTCACTTGCGTGAATATTATATATTATTCTTCATATTATGAGCGATTATATTAGCGTTGCGCTTACTGTATAATACTAATATTATATTAGCGTTTCGCACTTGCGCTTACTGCCCTAGTAGTAAGAGGAGTGTTTTGTTCAATTTGTATACATCATTATCTCACGTACCGTAAAATGGGGTAATTTAGACCACTTTTTTTTATAAATGATGCCATTTTTTACTAGCTAAATTAAACTTGAATTGAAACATGCAAAATACAGGTCTATACTCTAGCTTCACTCACCATAAATTGCTGGCTCCTGCCTCTCATAGTCTTTATGTAATTTTAAAAAAAGTGATGGTCTTTGTTACCCCAGCTCTTGGGGTATCTTAGACCGGGTGGTAAAATCAATTATATTTTTTGGTAAAATAACTCCAAATAACTCCAGGTTTTGGTGCATTGTAGTAGAACTCTTCTAGTTACATATGCAAATGACAAACTTGAGGAAAGTGTCATAGTTTGCAAATGTGGGGCGCCGCCCCCCAATGGGCAAAATGTGACTACCAAATGGCAGCCCTGATAGGGTAAATATTGACTGGCTTGGAAATTAAGTTAAAATTACCATATATAAGACTCTGTAGAGTCTGAAACATAAAGAAAAAACATAAATAGGCTGTCAAATATAATAATAAAGTTAACATAAATAGGCTGTCAATTTTATATTAACTTCCAAGCCGGTCTATGTTACCCCGTCAGGGCTGACATTAGGTGGTCGAAGTTCCCCCATTTATGGGCGGCGCCCCCCATTTGCAAACTAGGACACTTTCCTAAAATTTGTCATTTGCATATGTAACTAGAAGAGTTCTACTACAATGCATCAAAACCTGGAGTTATTTAGCCAAAAAATAAAAAAATTGGAGGAGGTACTCTGACAGGCTTAAAATAATAGCTTTTTTTTTGTGGGTCACATTTTTAATTTTTTAACCTATTAGATATGCAAACTTTTTAAATCTTTCTATTGTGTTATGTAGCCTCAGTATTAGACCTTTAATGCCCATTGACCAAATTTTTCTATGTCAAATAGTTTTTGAGTTTTGGGGGTTTTTGTTAAAAAAACGAAAAGTGGTCTAAGTTACCCCATTTTACGGTATATTCGAAAAAACTTTATCGATAATCAATAAAACTTTCAGCGGTGGGAAGATGCACAGTAACAGCATACGTAGCTAAGAAGGCGTCGGCAGGTCAGTGTGAGCGCGGGCGAGGCAGGGCGTATGAGGCAAGTTAGGAGGTAAGCTTCACAGGCGTCACTGCAACGACAGCGCCAAGAAACTCAACTTACGGACGTGAAGTACCATATTCTCTGGGTAATATACAGTTTATTGCGAATAGATTATGATAGAAGAAAGTTTAAAGATTTAATACGACACTGAAGGCTAGTTTATGCCGTATAATTACTACTTTAAAGGCTATTAAAGCTAGTAACATGATATTGATATGGAATTGGTGCCAAGAAACCTAACAGGGTTGTGAAGATTCGACGCACCATATGCGCTGAAGCTATGATGGACATGAGACAGTTTAAAAAACAACCGAATGATGTTAAACTTTAATTTCTTCGTATGCAGTAGTACATAGTAATTACACTTACCTCACACGGAAAGTAGTTATCAAACTCGACGGTCTTCCCATCTCATGGCTTGATACGGCGACATTTCAAATTACAGTCGTATCAGCATTGACCATTGATCAGCTACTCATAAATTGCCTGCGACTTTAAAATAATCGTGATACGCGCTTTTGTATAAAGTTATGTTAATTTATGTTCAACTCGCACAATGTGGAATAGTTTATATCTCAAACTCAAAGGTCGACTTGAATAAGCCTCGATGACAAAATCATGTTTTCCGAGAAGAAAGTTTTCTGCCAGGTCAAAAAAATGTTGACGTTATTTAACTAAGTACAAAGATTATTGAGAAGGTTTCTATGTTTGAAGACCAAGATTTTAGTTTAAGGCAAAAGAAAAATCTAACTATTCAGTCTATTCTAGCATGAAACCAATGTTCAAAGACTAATTGTAGTCCGTTTTTCAACAAACATCAGGTGATGGCCCCGCTGCACACGATTAGGCTACAAGGTGAAAATAGAGTTACTTTGCAAAACACTTAATTAACTTCAACTTGATAGCGTCATCCCTCGGCCGTAATTAGACCACTTGACTACAAATCGCGTGGAGACTCCTCACTACAACCACTCTCCGTCACCGGTAACGAGACACTGACGGGCGACGGCACCAACTTGCAGTGTTGCCAGGTTTTTTCTTGGCGAGAATACCAGATTGCCTAGCTCAAAATACCAGAAATATACCAGAAATTCTATCGTTCAAAAACAGACTAATACCTCAAAATTTAATGAAACTATTCGTCAGAAACGTTGGTTAGAAAAAAATTAACTTATGTACTGTGCAGTTGTCTGGCTTGACGATAATTAGCCAAATTGAACACGTTATATTTTTTCACCTCTGGAACATTTTGACACTTTTCTTTTCCTGTCTTTGATTACATTGACACTTTTTCCTTTTTTTATCAGTGTCATTGTGGCACTTTTTCCTCTTCGCTCAACATGAGCAAGCCACGGAAACAGGTCATCTTCATTTTGCTTATTTTCGTACATGCTTGCATATTGCATTAATCTAACATTTCGAGTGTTATCACTTGTTGCGGTTGAGCAGATAGCTTTTGGTCCGAATAAGGAACTCCAGTACCTTTGTTGAAATTTTATTTTGTTGCTTGTTTTTCACATAAGTGACTTGTGAAAACACGTGCACCACGAATGCTTTGGAGACAGGTCAAAGTAGGCAAGTGATGCAGTAGGCAGCCAGTTCCCTGAATGGATGATAATTGTCAAGATCAGTGAAATATTGAATGGCACCCCAGAATTCAAGTGGCACTCTAGAATTCAAAACCACCAAACAAAAATGATGGAGCTTGCGTTGCAGAGAACGGTTCGACAACCTCACTCGTCCTAGGCCATATCATCAGTTCATCACTGATCAGTAATCAACCGAGGATCATCACTCTCATGCTCATATTACACTAAGAACTTTTGTTAAATGCTAACAATTAAATTGGGGTTATTTTATCAAGCGGTAAACTTGCGGTTCCAAAAAATGGCGGGAAACCTCTAGTCGCGCCACTCTGATGTTAATCTATATAATCAACGCCTACGTTGGAGGAAATTCAAACTTCAGAGTTGGAACTTAATGCAGTAAATTTGCAGTAAGTCAGAAAATACCAGAAAAATACCAGATTTAGGCAAATGTACCAGATCTAAAATGTTCATACCAGACACCTTCTGAAAATACCAGATTTGTGAAATCTGGTATAGAAATATACCATCTGGCAACGCTGGGCCACCAAGGAGTAAAGCCAGTACTACAGGACCAACATATCAGCCGTGCCTCGGTCTGTTAGGACAGTGCCCGTCCGCCACTAGTGAACGCGACAGAAAAATTAAGATAAAGTTCTCGGCCGACGCTTCAGCTTTCGTTAACATATATAGCATGCCTATTAATGGCTGGGAATAATTAAGATATATGTGCGTCAAGATTAGAATCAACGTCGTTATGTTCTAGTCAGCGGTTGTGTGAGAATAAAGAAATTTACTTGACGTACAGAAGTTTGTTTAATATATAAAGCCCAGGATAATCTATTTTTTTTTTTCAATGAAGAATCGAACTGAATTAAGGAAGAAGCCGCATCGCTTATTGGGAGCATATATTATTTAATTCTTTTTCCTACTTACATTTTAAATTTAAATCTTGGAAATGAGGCGTTAAATACAGAAATTTAGGCCGCACAAAAAAAAAACGGAAGCGACTTGGCAATAAAATCGAAAAAATGAAATAATAAAAATAAAATAATAAATAAATTTTGAAATAAAACGGACTCAAGTATCCTCGAAAGATTATGTTTGGTTGCACTTACCTTAGCTCGTACATTGCCACCGCATTATGTATATGATCGACATTCAATACATTAAACTAACTAGATGTCTGCGGTCTAGTTAGCTTGGCAAAATACAAGCCCTCGCAGGTTCTGCAACTGGAAACCTGTCAATAGTAACTGATAACTCTACGTCCACTGTCCAGACCGTCCATGCAGCAATGCAACGGCTTACATATAAATTACTATTCAAAAGAGTTATTCACAGAACAGATAATATATTGCTTAAACTGGTAACAATAATGAGAATTTAGGGGGAATTGTGGCAAGCACATTCATAGTTCGAACATCTGATAAGGTACATTCGGCAACTTTTAACATGCGCGGCAAGTCTGTGACCGACGTCTGCACGGCGGCCTCATTGGAAGAACACAAGTATTCCAATTATTTTATACAATATTCCAGACGGATGCCTAGAATTTCAAACAATGACCATCATCAGGAGTCACGGTCACAAGCTGAAAAAAACGATCTGGTCACCAGGCCGGTTTCTAGATCTCCTGTACACAAGTCACAAAAAAGTGCAAGACTCGGCAAAATACCATGGGCCTGTTTCTTCAACGCCGAAGATACTAAATTATAACTATGTTTCAGCGACTGTGCCACAATCTGCATAATCAATGCGCCACAATCTACGCAATTAATGCGACATCGTGAATGCTGTCCAAACCAAAATAGAACAGTGTATGCAGTATGCAGGCAACGAACGGTTTTCTAAGATTGATCGGAGAAAACTTTCCTACAATTACTACTGTAAACTTTTGAGAATTTCAAAAAATTCGACACAAGTTATACAACCACAAAAGACAATTGCGCAAAACGACCCAGATTAAAAAGAAAAAATCTGGCAGTGTAATAGCTATAATTCAATTGACCATTCATTCATCTTTTGGGTTCATTGTCAACGAATTAATATCGGGCAGCAACGGATACAACTAGAACAATTCGAAAATAGACGTTACTAGTAGAGTAGTAGAGGAATTTCTTTAACATAATATTAATAGGATTTCTTCAGTAGTAGTCCTGACTCGGGAGTGTTTGAAAATCCCAGACATTTGCAAATATCTTTATATGAGTAATAAGTACTACCAGGACATAAAAACCTGATATCGCGACTTTTAAACATAAACAATGAGAGTGCATAACAATATTGATATTGCTACATATTATTTAATTATATTTGATATGCTGTAACATACATGATAGATAAATATACTATATAGTAATCAATCAAATTATTTAAACAATTTGAAAATATATTGAGGAAACGTGCACGGATTCCAGATAAAGGTGGGTTCATCACATGGACATGAGTTGCAAATTATTTGTGCTTATGACAAACAAATGCATACCTAAACCAGGTGTATATGGTTATATTCCGGCTCAATACTAACATTTTTATATTTTTTAAGCAATCGGGACTGACCTGTGCTTGTTGGAGATACCGCTCAAGCTCCGCGTAGGTTTGATGCTGTTTATCTGTCACGGAACTCGCGCCCCCAAAAGGACATGATGCAGATCGTGATAAGGGCCCCCCACCGCCCCCTTTAGGGGCGGTGGTGGTACCAATGCATGGAGAGGGATTGGGAACGCCACTACTGCTACTGCTGATCCCTATGCCTCCACTGATAGTGACATTATTTACGTTACTAATGATACTAGTATTGCTGGTATAACTGATGCTGCGTTTCTGGATTTTTCGTGTGTTGTGGTAGCTACCACCTTCAGAGGTGCCACTAATACCACTCATGTCACCATCATTCTTGTCGACCACATCATCACCGCCGGAGTTAACATTATCACGTAAGGTTATCCGGCCTACACCAGCCTCGATGGCCGAGCTCGTATCTTCATCACTACGAGTCATTTCACCATCATTACGAGTCAAATCACCATCATTACGAGTCATATCACCATCATTACGAGTCATATCACCATCACTACGATTCATATTACCATCACTACGATTCTCTACCGTTCCACCATCATAGCAGTGCTTAATACTGCTTCCATCAGAACAAGCAACGTCGTAGGTTTGTATAGTTGTGTTCGATTTTATGGTATATTTAACGTTACTAAACACTGCCTATGTTCACATCTGCAACGATGAAATTCAAAATTATATACATATATGCATTAAATTAGTAACTCTGAGTGAAGGAGAACAAACAAATACATTCATCGCTGGGATGAACGCATTTTTCTAACTTTAATGAAATGTAACATTTAATTTTAATGAAATTGACATAAAAAGAATGCAAGCATTTTGGGCATGGAAATCAACAAATTATATCGAATTTCTTCATTTCTAACCTAACTAATAGCGTCAAAATAGACATAAAAAGAATGCAAGCATTTTGGGCATGGAAATCAACAAATTATATCGAATTTCTTCATTTCTAACCTAACTAATAGCGTCAAACACCAAGAAATTATGTAATGAATTCACCCACATCAGCTATAACTGTTTGTTCAAAGACATACGTAGCGAAGATGCGCACATTGTAACACAACCACAACAAGAAGCACGACAACTTGAACACATTTCACACTCAAGCCAAAAATCTAATTTCACACATTTTACTGCACGTATATCAGATTTATCCGTTTTCCTATATAAGGGTACGCACACAGTGAAAGCAGGTTGCCAGCGTGCTGGTTACCTGCTCAGGCTGGCGCCTGAAACCATAGAATACAGAAGCCTATTCGTACAGGTTTTCACTGTGAACACTTACAGTATTATCCTATGTTCATTCTTGTGGCAGGTTGGAGCAGGTTGCCCGCGCGGGCAAACCTGCTTTCACTGTGTGCTACTGTGCGTACCCTTACAGACATAATCAATAATAGCAGGTTAACCCGGCGTAGAATTTCCAGTGGAAATAATAGAGTTTGAGGAGATAAAACGTTTAAATTTGAAAGTTAAATGAAGTGATACCCGGAAAAGAGTGCGAACGCAAGGCTGAGGAACTTAGTAGTGTCCGTGGAGACTACGTATGGCGCAAAATTGTGTCTGCAATTTCGTGTAATATGTGGTCTGCAGTTCTGCAGAGTCGTGTAATGTGGGGTCTGCAGGCTCGTGTAATTACATGTTTGTACAGAGGGCGCAGCAGGTATAAGGCAGCAGCGCTGTAGGCGCGCTACCGTATGTGGGAGATCACAAAAGGTGCTGCTCCAGCACGACTGTTGTGCGACACAACTGTTCACGAATTTGGCACAAATGTGCGATAATTATGCCTGCACTACAGCTTGCATCACCACGTGCTCTTTGCACCCCCACACACAGTTTGCGTTATCCGGCCTATAATAGGTATACTCCATAACATGAACATGTAACCGAGTAATTTCAAACTGCCTCATAGTTTGGTTTGTTTATAACTTGATTACAACAGCACAACTTGGTACACACCAGCAGAACGGCAGTACACGTGCTGTCGTTCCCACCCGCCAGCAGTGGCTGCAATGCAGCAATATTTATTGCGCATTTTTGCGCTCGGCTCCGCAGGTTTCAAGTATTAGAATAGAATAGAAGTGTCGGCGTTGAAGAAATAGGCCCATGGCCTGTTGCCGATACTTGAACTTTTCGTGACTTGATTCACAAGGGATCCGGCCTTTGGAACCCGATCTTACTTATTGCTTTTGTCAGCGTTAAAACGCAGCTGCCACTTATCAGCCCAGTCAACCAGCCTGTCAAGATACCTTGCAACTGTACTTTTTGCGACGTATTCTTCACCGTATTATAAATTTTTGTGTCGTCAGCATACATCGAGCAAACGCTAGACACAGCTTCTGGTAGATCGTTTATAAACGCAACGAATAGAATAGGCCCGAGAACGCTTCCTTGTGGCACGTCGCTGCGCACTGGAGCCCAGTCTGATACGGACCCATTAATACTGACACGTTGTCGCCTCCCTACTAGAAAATCTCTGATCCATTTGAGTACATTACCCTCAATTCCCAAAGACTTCAATTTACGCAACAACCGCTCATGTATTGCTTAATTGATATATCATACGCACAAAGGAGATTATGTGACTCTTTATTATCCCGAAGATGAAACAATGTATATAGTCAGATGAGACTTTGGGGCGTATCCCCAACAATATACTATTTCCTTTTCCCATAACGTGTGATTTCGACTTATCCCATATGTATGACTAATAGGATTCCTTGACATGAGTGGAGTCAACCCAACGTCCGGTTGTCCAACGAACACGAATTTTTTCAAGCCACTTGCTTGCATGGCTGGAATAGGACCAAGAATACATTTTATTTTTGACAAAAATTTAATAAAACTCTCGACAGCTCGGAATCGCCGTAAAATTATTCATCGAAATTTGAGCACTTTATCTAATTTATCATTAGGAAATTCATGCACAGGAAAGCATAGCGCATCTGGGAAATATGTCTTATCGATGGCATCTGATCACCAAAATATTTTTTATTCTATAATAATTCAATTATTCTCAGCTTGTAGAAAATTTTTCCAAGTTTATCGGTTAAATCGTGACTGCAAGCAGCCCGACAACAGCAGTCAGATGTATGCATAGCGACGCCGCGCGCTCTGAAGTATTTCTGCTCTTGTGATGCTAAACAAGCGGGCTGGTGTTGAGAGCCTCAGGCATAACGAGGTAAACACGTGCCCGGGTATTAGGGCATTGCCGTCGAGCGAGACACGTGCCCGGGTATTAGGGCATTGCCGTCGAGCGAGACACGTGCTATACGTGCATTAGGGCAGTCGCGTCGATGAGGGCGCTAACGTCGAGCGGGGCATGTGCCTGTGCTTGAGGGCACTCGCTTAGAGTGGCGAGACGCTTCAGATGGAATGACGTGTCGAGTGGGATGGGGTCGTTTGACCTCAGGTCAAGCGACCAAGTGGACGCTTGAGGTCGAGTGGGCTGACGTGTCGAGTTGAGTGACGCGTCGAGTGGGGTGACGCGTCGAGTGGGGTGACGCGTCGAGTGGGATGCACGACACGTCGAGTGGGGTGACGCGATGAGTGGCGTGACGCGTCGAGTGAAGTGACGCGTCGAGTGGAGTGACGCGATGAGTGGCGTGACGCGTCGAGTGGGGTGACGCGATGAGTGGCGTGACGCGTCGAGTGGTGGCGTGACGCGTCGAGTGAAGTGACGCGATGAGTGGCGTGACGCGTCGAGTGGGATGACGCGATGAGTGGCGTGACGCGTCGAGTGGGATGACGCGATGAGTGGCGTGACGCGTCGAGTGGAGTAAAATTTTGCGCCACACTAAAAAATTGAATATTATTCGTGCAGAAGCTGGTATTGTCAAGGAAACGAACGTAATGTCAAGGCCACTACAGCATTTTATCTTCTATTATCAAGGTTAATTTAGCATTGTTGTGTGCCTCATTGGCAAGGTTAAGACGCTACACTAGCTTCTATGTCGTAGCTAGGATCTATTCGCTTCAGTTCGACCAACATCTCTTAATCAAGGCTTTTCATTTATCCACATTAAAGTAGAATAATACTCATTGACAAATGTTTTTAAAAATCATTGTGATTTTTATTTTTAAAAATATACCATTTAAGCAGCCTGTCCTGTTTGGTGATAATCGATTATTATCTGTTCCCGCCACACGGAATGCAGTGAACGAACAACGAATGATGTGCTCGTCTTGGCACGAAAATGTGTGCGACATGCGCGTTCGAATTCGTACACCATCACTCACAATGGTCATTGATAAACTCACACATCAGGGTAAAATAAACTCCCACAGCACTCGCTTCACGAACTTTCATCATTCAAGATATTTGAATTATGTTCTGCGAGCCACGAAAAATCAAGCATCTCGATCTTTCTCATGGAAGTTAGTTTATAAGCGATCACGAATTCCATGTTTACTGCATATCGATTTATGTATCAACAGAATCTAAATTTTTTATCCTCGTTTTTCTGCCACTCTGTGTAAAGTACGTACCCTGTTTACCAAGCCACAGCCATGTCATGAACAAAAACATCTTCTCTGTTCTTTACAGCGGACGCAGAGTTTGTTCTATGCTATGTAGTTGAGGCCCGTGCTGCCAAGGTCAGCATAGCAAGCCCAGGCGGCGGGTAGCCTGCTTGCTACGCTGGCAGGAGTTGCTGGGGCTGAAGCAAGACTCGTTTGTCTTGAACAGTTCCTCATATACGCGCCAGGTCCGCTCGCCACCATGGGTGGTCAGTACAAGATAATTTAGATTTTTTCTAGAAATAAATAAATCTGAAACGGAGAAAACGCATTAAAATTTACTGAAATTTTCCAACTGTTAAGTAAAGGCCTATTTCTTAACAAAAAATTATCTGAAATCTGTAAGTTTGCTGTAACAGACTGATGATGGTTCCAACTGATCAGTCAATCAGCCAGGTAAAAATTTGCGCTGTCTTGTTCACATGGAAATGTCGTGACATCTCTCAACTCAAGTAATTTTTTGACGAAAAATGGCAGTACACGGATGACAGTACACGAATTGCAGTATATGGATAGCAGTACACGGATGGCAGCACACGAATGGCAGTATATGGATAGCAGTACACGGATGATCAGTTTCGTTCCGGAGGATGACCATCGATACTTTCTTAACCTCATCCTCAAACTAAATAAATTTTTTCGTTACCGGTATCGTATTAAAGTTTCCTTTCTACTGATGTCATAGCATTAGCATTGGAATATTCTGATGCATCAACCTCTCCTTTTACTGATGGACAATCGCTTCATACATCATAGAGCCATCATGACCATCAATTATTCTGAGTGTTATACGCATATTTATCACCTTCGCCGGAGCTCCCATGCACCGCATGTGTGACCTCACACCTTCCTGCCAAAGCTATTGTCGTACGCAGACCATAGATGCAGACAGTACGCAGACCTTCTATTGACGTAAGCAGAACTTAGATGCAGACCGTACGCAGACCTTCTATTGTCGTGCGCAGACCTTAGATGCAGACCGATGGTAGACCTTCTATTGACGTTATACGCAGAACTTAGATGCAGACCGATCGAGATTTCATACCTAATGTCGTACGTAGACCTTATATGCAGATCGTCTGCAGACCATAGATGCGAACCGTAGATAGAACTCCTATATTGCAGTCCGCAGACCTATACTCAAACCGTCGGCAGACAGCCTATATATTGCCGTACGCAGACCCTCGAAGCAGACCGTAAGCAGACCTTCTATTATCAGCACGCGGCTTGTAGGTTTATTGTCGGTACGCACGCGCGCATCGGCATACCTTATACAATAATCTTATTTTTTTGTAACTGCATATCATAAAATTTATGAACTCTTACTTTAAATATATTTTGAAGGAACGGGTGTCAGGAAACGAAGATACGTGTGATATTTTAGATGCTATTGACAACATCATTTGTTAAATTTTACTCTAAACGGCAGTTCTTCCTCTTGAAACTTTCTACTCGCAAACTATTTGCGTGTCATCATCCATTTATCCTACACATTTGTAATCTTTTATATAATTAAATTTCCTCTATTAGTAAAAAATGAAAATTGCTCATAAAGGATCATCTGTGCGGATTATCATATTTTTCAGTGCGACTCGGGACAATAAAGGAGAAGATAAACTGAGTTCCTAAGACCGCGAGCCCCTGCTAGATGTTGGACGTGGCTTCAAACTATATTCAATAGCAGGATTAGTTAGGACGCATTTAGTATTCCAAACGTGGCTGGGATAATGTAGCGCTTACGACTTTGGCTGGTGAGATTAGCATGCAAGTTGCTGAGAAGGCCGCATTCCTGACATGCCTGCTACTAGCTTGTACTTGTCTCTACATATAGAGAGAGCGGCCTTAAAACATCACGTGGAGTGACCTCGAAGAACAATCAAGTTATAAACAAACCAAACGATGAGGCAGTTTGAAATTACTCGGTTACATGTTTATGTTATAGAGTATAACATATTCTGGACCGCAAATCAGCTTTTACTTTAATATACCCAGACACAATTGTGTACACAAAAAATAGTTTCAAATCGTAAAAATTGCTAAATCCCGATCCCATTCCAATTCGCATTCGTCAACATTTCACACTTTTATAATATTTTGGCATTGGTGGCAATAGCAGGCCCGGAGACTTCACTGCTCCCGCGGTAGCGATCTTTGGTGACTTCCATTCAGTCGAGTTTTATTTTCGTTTATGCAACATTTTCCGAGTGTACGACCTTCTCAAAATATGAAAAAAATCAATATTTAAATGCCCTATAAATATCCAGTTAATATTTTTAATGTTAGAGCCCGTCCAAGCTGATGTTGTATAGAGTCGCGAGTTGAAATTAGCATGCAGCGCACATCGTCGCCAGACATCAACTGGATGCTCAGAGCAAGTGTCCTCGAAGATACGATAAGTGACCTCGTCGAAAACATGATATCGAATCGAAATTGAGCTCAAGACATTTACTGATACACTTGAAAAATAAATAGTAATTTAAAAAAAGGTTAATTTGTATTCAAAGCGAACTTGAAGAATTTGATGACATTTTAGTGCATTCGAGGATGTGCATATTAAACTAAAGGACTCAAGAAACATAGAAAGTATTATTTCATTTTTAGCAAGTAATAATAGATTGGCGATTTGGTGATCCAATTAAAAATGTCAGTAGATTTTTTCCTTCTTTAAAGTACCGATAAAATACTCTGTATTTTAATACTCTCTGGCAGTTCAACCATTAAATTCTCTCGTGGTTTCTCGGGGGCTGTAAATATCTGTGGCTTCGAGTGCTTGCCTCACAGGATCAGAATTTTATTCAAGGTTTTTTGTGGTGTTCGCGGCTCAGCTCGACGGAGGTTCTAATGATGCCCATATAGTTCCTGCAAAAGGTGTTCCGGAATGCGAAGGGAACGCGATGTCATTGTGCAGTTTTTTGTATCAGTAACCAGACGTCACTTTTTAGTCTCGTCGGCAGGGTTCTTAACTTAAAAGACTCGTTGGGGATTGAATTCTCCTAGCATTTTTATGAACGAATTCGAATACCTTTGAACAGATTAGTATAAAACCGTTGAAGAGATTTAAAAGCAGTCCGAAAAAGAATTTAATGGTCCCGTAAAGAGAGGTTGAAAGAGCCGCTGAACAGAAAATAATGAACCCGTTACATTCAATTACACGTATGAGCCCGTTCGACCTGTTAAATACAATTATCGTGGTCAAAATAAATGAGCAATTTTGTTGAGAATGTTGAGAAACCGGGCTTCTCATTGAGGCTCTTCTTAAGTCGTTCGTTTGACTTATTCAAAATGATGAAATGTTTTCTTGGAATAATTTGTATCTTTTATCTATCGAAAGTAACTAAAATATGCCGGCATTTTCAACTAAAACAAAGCAGATATTTTGACACCAATGGGCAAGAAGTGCCAGCTAATGAACTGTAATAACAAAGAGAGTGTAATTTAAAGCTCATCCATCATGATCTTTGCTAACGTCTTGATAGGCCGCTTCCATCGATCAAGCGTAAGTCAAGAAGCTCTGAAGATTGAGATGAGTGCTGCATTACAGCAGTCCCACAAAACACGCTTCTCTGCAACAATATCCTTGTCCGTACAACGAGGAATAATATACATTACTTCTTCATTTTCAGAAAATTAAATAACTATAACTATGACTAACTTTAATTAAATAACCCAAATAACTATCAGTGATTGGCGCCCAAGTGATAAGGTAACATTGCAGGCATGGCGCTACCGCCCAAACTGCAACAGCTGCCGAAAAATGCAGGTTATCGTATCAGTGATACGAATGTCGAGCTATCAGCGCTTGTCGTAAACTGACGCAGTGAACACTAAACTGCTGATTTGCGCATAATTATTAGTGGCTGACAAGCAGCTACACTCAGCAAACAACGGCTGACAAGCAGCTGCACCCAGCAAACAACGGCTGACAAGCAGCTGCACCCAGCAAACAACGGCTGACAAGCAGCTGCACCCAGCAAACAACGGCTGACAAGCAGCTGCACCCAGCAAACAACGGCTGACAAGCAGCTGCACCCAGCAAACAACGGCTGACAAGCAGCTGCACCCAGCAAACAACGGCTGACANTGCAATCAGCAAACAACGGCTGAAAAGTAGCTGCAATCAGCAAACAACGGCTGAAAAGTAGCTGCAATCAGCAAACAACGGCTGAAAAGTAGCTGCAATCAGCAAACAACGGCTGAAAAGTAGCTGCAATCAGCAAACAACGGCTGAAAAGTAGCTGCACGTAAGTTAATAAGTGTTCACAAGCAGCAGCCTTCAATTACATAATACTAGTGAACAACCGCATTCAATTAAATTTTACTGGTTAACTGGTTACACATTTGCTCGCTGCTACTTTCAACTTCAAGTTAATGGCAAAAATCTGTTCTCAATAACATTTTAATGACTTGACGCTGCTGCCAAACACAAATTAACAATAACAAGGCGCTCACAAATTCTTAAAGGCTTACACATGTAAAAATTGGAGCACAATGATCATCAGCAGAACTTTGGCTGTTTTTGACTTTGCATCTAATTAATATCCAGCTATGATATTAGACGACGATATCAATTCCAATTTTGCTTTGAAATATAAACACTCGAAGAATTTTAATGTGCGCTCGATACGGAAAGACTAAATCTAAACTGGCTGAGATGTGACGAAATATCACCTGTGAAATCAGCTACGACGAAAGTAATGAATGCCAATCAACATGTAAATTTCCGGCAATGATGCATTATTGAATATATTCATTACATCATGAACAAATTTTCAACGCAATAATAAATTAATTCAACGACGCTTTTAGATATTATCTAAAAGCGTCGTACTTAAATCGTACTTAAATCGTTCTTCAGTGAAATTTTGCCAAAACGATTGCAATGAGTTCAACAAAATATCTTTCAATTATAATACAGGCATTGCCAGACTTTATCTCATTCCATTGATGTACATTTTTTAACATCATATTCCGATCCATTCACAAAATCAGAGCCACGACCCAAGAACCGAAACGTACGTATCGTAGTCAAGCCAGAGCTCATCGATAAGATATCAGCGACGTAAATCACTAAGATACGAGGGCAGATAGCGCGAGGGCTGTACTTTATTAACCTAATATCGATACGGTATTATTACAATAAAAAATGAAGCTTCCTTAAAGAGTTAAGCTGGCTTGCCAGAAGGTGATTTATAACCAGCAAACTGCTAAGTCCGTAGAAGTGACTCATATAAGAAAGCGTTTGGTTTCTACTCAATAAAAAATTATAGAATATCAACCTTAGAAACAACACGGAGAACAAACGACAACACAACACAAATTTCAGAAAACGAATGGAACAACAAAAACCAGAGCACAGCGATAACAGCAAAAACAGAAGAGCACTAACTGCGTCAACTCAAAACAACAGGAACGAATGCAACGCCCTCGAAAAATAGAAGCCACATAATAACAACACTAGAATCAACAGTGCAACAATAACAAAAACAACCACTAAATAACTAGAACGGATGCTATAGCACAATAACTACATATGCAAAACCGCAACAAACAACGTCAACACAAAAATAGCGAAAGTGAAACACTGATAACACCAAAAAAGTAACAGCAGCATCACCACAACAATAAAAGCAACAGCACAACAACAAAACAACACCATCGACCCCATATAACGATCGGGGCTCCCGTATCGTATCATGGAGATAAGCGCGGCGCACGGAAGTAGCGCTCGAGGCTCGCAAAGATCTCACCGATAACAGCTGATAATAATTCGTGTGCTGCCACAGACCGGGGATCAATCGAGGAGCTGTCATCCAGTTGCCTGTATTGTCATGTCAGTGCCAGTAAATCTACTGTCATATGCGAGACAGTAAATTTTCAACGACAGTGACAGTAAATACACTGTCATGGGTCTGTTTGTGAAACGGCATGCATGTGTTGTAAGCAGCTATACATGGAATGCAGGCTCATGCCACATCACAGTCACCGGGTCCAGCTGAACTGAAGGCTCATGCCACATCCCAGTCACCGGGCCCAGCTGCACTGAAGGCTCATGCCACATCACAGTCACCGGGTCCAGCTGAACTGAAGGCTCATGCCACATCCCAGTCACCGGGCCCAGCTGAATTGAAGGCTCATGCCACAAGCGGAAGCCACGTGGTACTATGGTAAGTCCCCAGCCAAAGCCTAAAAGATCTTAATAAAATAGGCAACATGTCGTAAATTATAAAGATAAAAGGCAATAGGCGGTAATTAGGAAAGATAATTGGCTATAGGTCGTAAATTAGAGAGATAAGCTTATCGTCTGACCTCATTTAACATACCCTAATACAGTAAGAAAGACAAGAGTCTTCTTGTCGACACTTGCTTGTCGTGATTATATACATGGTGGAACAACCAATAAAGTTGCCCGCATTAATGTCCGCAAAATAATCATAAAGAATTCAACTCAATTTTAGGGATGAGGCAGTGCATGGTGAGAAATGGAGAACTCGGGCGCTGCCTACTGCACAGTCATTGTCTGCACGGCCAGAGTCTACACGGCCAGAGTCTACACGGCCAGAGTCTGCACGGCCAGAGTCTGCACGGCCAGAGTCTGCACGGCCAGAGTCTGCACGGCCAGAGTCTGCACGGCCAGAGTCTACACGTGACCAGAGTCTGCACGGCCAGAGCCTGCACGGCCAGAGTCTGCACGGCCAGAGTCTGCACGGCCAGAGTCTGCACGGCCAGAGTCTGCACGGCCAGAGTCTGCACGGCCAGAGTCTGCCGTCTAATGGTCGCTCGGCAGGTCACACCAAAACACGAATCACTTTCGCCCCGTAGGCTTGGGTCGCCCCGTGCTACAACAGCTGCTTGCACCTGTACCATCTGCACCTGCACCTGCTAACCTGCACCTGCTAAACCACCTGCTAAACCACCTGCTAAACCACCTGCTAAATCATCTGCTAAACCTGCACATATTGTACCTGCAAACGCTGCAACGGCAGAGGTATTTGACAATTTAGGTTATAATAGATCAGAACATCTCTCATGTTTTTCTACTGAGAACAAACAACAGCAACACAAAAGAACTGCAACAACACCGGCAAAACCAAAACAACAAACATGATGAACATTATTATGAGAAACAAGCATCAGTAAACAAAGAACCATAATACATAACAATAGAAGAAACAGCTTCAAGAACAAACATGAGTGACATATATCATCAATACCAAACAGCAATATATAAAGAACATCAACAATGAATAAAATCAGTAACAAACAACTGCTCCAACAAACAACTGCACCAACATACAACTGCTCCAACAAACAACTGCACCAACAAACAACTGCTCCAACAAACAACTGCACCAACAAACAACTGCTCCAACATACAACTGCTCCAACAAACAACTGCACCAACAAACAACTGCTCCAACAAACAACTGCACCAACAAACAACTGCACCAACAAACAACTGCTCCAACAAACAACTGCACCAACATACAATAGTGCGCGGATAGGCGGTAACTAGACGCGGTCAAGGCCTTAGGTCACATACAGCACCTGGTGCAGTGCTGGCACCTACACTGCGGCTTGAAGCAGTTATGAATAATAATTGTTAAGCAAGTTGAATGCCTTGGTTCAGAGATTTATGTGAGTCATCCTGATCCAGTTTGACGCGTCAAATGGACGTACCAGCACTACGAGCACTAAGTGCATAGACGAAGCTATGAAGGAGCATATGTTCAGTCTTAAAAGTTGCTGGCTGAGAGTCAGGCAATTTAGCATAATTGTGAGCAAGCTATTCGAGGAAAATCTAATCGATTCATTTATTGATTCATTCATCAAGTAATAAAAATAATGCCGAGTTAAACAGCCATCCACCTCAAATTTTGTGTGCAATTGGCATGAACAAACTCATTTTTGATCTTCAATATTAAAACCGAGCTTTTCAGATAAACATAACATGTCAAAAATATCATAACGAGATCGGTAATAATAATGAAATACAGATCAATCATGCAGAAACCCCAGTCGTTATGCATTCAACCAAACACCGAATTAATGGCAGAAGTGAGTCAGGACATTCGTGCTTTAGGAATCGAATGACGTAGTAACGGGAGGCGAACTAAATGGTTGAAAATTACTCATCCCGCTTAGCGATTCAAAAGTAATTATAATTAAAAAAATACATTACACCACAATAATATACCGCACAAATACAAAAAAAAACACAACACTAGCGCGGCAAAACCCCACCACAAATCCAGACCAATCAACACAAGCACAACACCCGAACAGCACAAGCACACAACACAAGCATACAATTCAAGCAGCGTAAATCAACGACGTAACCAAACCCTCGACCTCCCCCCCTCCCCCAGCAGCTCCGATGCCAGCAGCTAGGGATCCTCTTACACGCGCAGCCTGGCGCATCCAGAGCGTCCTGCCTACAGCCGCTCGCTCTGTGCATCCAGCAACCCATCTGAGCTCTCAGAGGGGGCGATCAGATCCAAACCATCCGAGATTTGGCTTAAATCAAGACCATTTGTGCTCTTGTGAGAACAAAACCATCTAAGTTCTTGTGAGAACAAAACCATCGGAGCTTTTTTGGAGAATAAAACCATCTGAGCTTCTCGTTCGAGCAAAATCATTTGTACTTTTCGATTGGCAACAAATTTCCACGACACAAAAGTCATTAAGGAAGTCATCGATTCCTATCCGTCCTCAGCCAATATTTACCTCTCTGATACCAATAGCTTAGCTCTGCGATGAAATTCACAGAAATACTTCAATTTACGTCATAAAAAAAATAAATAAAACTTTTCAGCAAATATTTTAAAACGTTAATTTTTTGTTCCGATAAAGCAGCTGCACGGTGGTAGGATCGGAGGGAAGGAGTGGCAGGATATCGACTACAGGATGCCCAGCCTATATACCCATGATACGCAGGTCTCGCATCAAGTGCAGGACAAGTAAAGGAAATCACAGATAAAAGTTAGGTAGGATACGCTGGATACGCCAGGAGCGAAGGATAACAGGAGGTCCAGTTAAGGGTAGGATCCACTGACAGGAAGGAGACAATACTGAAGAAGGAAGCGGCAACTCCGATGTTCGACGCCAAACAAAACAGAAATGAGATAGCAGCCAGCTTGTATTTTCGATTTTAGGTGAATAGTTCACTTGTTCACATACCATTTCGAGACAGATCGCTCCTTTTGCGAAAGATATGATATAAAAGTGCACAAAGAACATTAACTTCCAAAATCATTAGCCAAATTTGTTGTATTCTATAATGAAATAAATAATATTACGTCATCTTTGACTGGAACTATCGACCAATGCGTTATCAACAGCGATATCGTGTGAGGTTATGGTAAGCAGACCCTCTACATTAAAACAAAGAACGAACTATGGATGATTACAATTAACGGCCGGCAAACTTCGCATACTTTGTATGCAAACTAAACTCATAAATTGAGCCCCGATAGGATATAGAGCAGCAGAGCGGCCATCAGTGCACCACTTGTAATTACCGCATAATATTAGTGGCCGTCTTGATGACCACTCGACTCCTGTGGTCGTGGATCATTCGTTTCTTTTATCCTCTGATAAACAAGAATTTTGATGCCACCATCGCTGCCATCCCTGCCATCACCACCACACCGGCCACCCTATATATAGGCCCTAAAGAAACATCGTCTGAAGAATTATACGATGTGGGAGGCACAATTTATTTAAATGATGGACAATTAGCGAAAAGTTGTTTAATTGAGAAATCATTTCGCTTGGTCGAGCAAAAATAGTACAATACAGTGACGTTTAATTTCTGTCGGTAAGGTGTAAACTGTATCAACGTGCAAATTTTATTCTGCGATCATTATCACCGTTCATGCAAACAGGCGCCGATTGCAAATGATTTTTCAACATTTGCGAATAAACATGCACCATATTTATTCCACTTACGTGTGGAGTTTCTTGCAGAACGATTACTGAACGTATCCAACAGGCGCCTTCTATTGGTTGTAGCTGAACAGATGTAGCAGATAAAAAATCGGCCATTTTTTATTCCCTGCCTTGTTGGAGTAATAAGTGACAATTTAAATTGATTTCCGTCTTCCCCGCATCACCTTCATTGTATTTAGTAGCAGGTTCATCAGAGGCCGATGAAATTTTGATGCTCGGCTGCTGCTAATAAAGACTACAGATATTATCATGGACAAATATCTCGTGTTCAATACTCGGCCTTAATCGGTGATGACAGCTGCATGTTCTTCTTTTCTTCGATGTAAATGGTTAATCTTCATCCATTCTCATTTCGCGCTACACAGAAGCAATTTGGTTTCATGACCGTCATCTTTTTTCGCGTAGTAACTTGAATACAAACTCAAGGAACAGTTGTTGTAAAAACTAGTCCGGCAATGGCCAGCTGAAGGCGTCCGTGATGGTCTACACGATCGTCCTGATAGAAGAATCGCGGTTAAGATAAACCAACAGAAGACAAGCCTGTAATCTCGTACCGGTAGTCTTAAAATAAGAAAAGAAAAAATCTTTTGCCGGAGCGATCAGCTTGCATAAGCCTCGATGCTTCAAACCCACAGACAAAGATTATTGCTTTGAATGAGCGTTGAATACTCGTAACTTTAGTCATATTGAAGCAAACTGTGATATATGAATAGGAACTTTTCTAGCTATAAGAATGAAGTAGGAGGAAACTGACGTATAAATCATAATTTGCGTCAGTTATGCCAGCTATGTGACTATTCCAGAAAAATTTCCGTTGAATGACGTTTCCACATCCACGCACGCAGTATCACCGAGTTGAACAGAGACTGCACAACGAACGCTGTTCCGTCGAGTTGAACAGAGACAGCACCATGCGCGCAGCATCATCGGGTTGAACAGAGACAGTCATAATAGCTATCATGTTAATGCCTTGAACAAAGAAAATAACACTCACCCCAAGCTCCGTGACCCCTTTTTTATGACCTAATGCCGTACATTTACTTTTATTGCGTCTGTTTCAGACAGGTTTATTACCTTGATATTATATCCCCGTAACCTTTGAAGTTTTCCCGCTTCCATCATTCCAACTAATCTGTATCTTTATGAACTGTAATTACTAAAAGGGTACACAAGCAATGATGAGGTCGAGTTATTCCTATGTGAAAAGTAACGTTCCTCTCTTTCAGGATCAATTGTAAGCAAAGGAGGATGGTACCAAACTAGAATTTCCACAACTGAAACGTTGTGAAACGAACATTCGACCCGCAAGTACGGTTTGGTTATAATGCAGCAGCAGCCATAAACGTAGCCTTTTATGCTCCCGACAACATGTATAGAACCCTTCCAGTATAAAGGGTCTACCAAGGTTTAGCCGGTGCTAACCCGGCTCTAATTTCCAATAGTGTAGAAAGATACTGCAACTCGTATAGCGCGCCCTCGCGACCATCAGTTCAAGATGAGTTTTTGTTGAACGAGTACATAAATGTATAGACTGGTGGCGGTTGCCCGCATGTCCTACAGCGCTCTACGAACGAAACAATAACGTTTGGCCCTAATTGTAGGCCTGCCTTTGCGGTGAATAACACAGTTTGGACAAATGCTTCAAGCTACTCAGCCACATAGAGCAAAAGGTTACTGTTCAGACGCATGGAAACAACTGTAACTTCGACCTATGCTCCAGATTCCATCGATATGTTTGGGTAAGCCATTTTAATATCTGATCGTCAATTTCACATTTGCGTGAAAATTGGTGGTGCGAAATAGACACTCAGCTATTTTACATCGGTCGCGAACTGTTTACATGAGCAAACATATCTACAAACGTATTAATGAGATATATATGGAATTGTGGTGATGAGGTACACTCTAATTTTGAGACACACAACGAATTTGATTATGCAAACATATGAGCAGAGATGGGAAAAGTCTTCGCGATTAGGTCAACTATAATGTCAAATCCATGAATTAAGTGCTTCAATACATATACTCTATGCCTCAAGCGGTGAGGTTATGAGACATATTTAATCGCATGATTTGTTGTTGTGTAGCGTGTCTAGGGAATTTAAGCATGAGAAGGCTGACTAGTTGCATGAAACGATAACATTAATTTGTGAGTGCATTGTTGTTGAACGAACAATGCACGGATATTATCAGGACCCAATACACTGCTATAATAATCTGCGAACAATGCACGGCTAAATTGCCTTTGGGAATATCAGATCGACATTTTGACATTGAACAATCAGTGCTTAGCAAATGCCAATAATTCACGATACATGACCCTTCAATGATTAAACGGGAATTCCATCCTATTCGTGACTGGTCACTGATATTTGGTGTCATGAGTAGCAAGTATCCGTGATATACTCAACCTAGAGTTACCAACCAATAACACTCGTATATGCTGTACATAATTGTACACATAGAGCTTCATCCAGCGCCTGACTGTATGCCGCGTCACGACCAGACGCATGAATTTCTTTGCAATGAACGCCGTGAGTGTCACCAGGAAATATTTTTCAGAGAACGGAAGCAACAGAGCACAGAGGTTAAATCGTTCCTTAAGGATTACAAGTCCTATGGCCTCGAGAAATATCTATTCTCTTTCAATCCTAGATGATGACATGATTAAAATACTTTGGATCATTTTGATGACAAAAATTAAAACATTTTACCTCGTGTTTTCTATTACTGCATCATTAATTCTGTATCATTTATGGCATTGCAAATATCAGGCATAAATAAGAGACGACTCGAGGACAGCAGTGTGCCGTCTAGCCACAAACTTTCCCTGGGTCTCAATAAAATTATAAACCTATAGACTATCAATTTTATAATAGTCTATCAAATTTAAAATAGCCTATCAATTTCAAATAGACTATCAACTTTAAAATATACTATCAATTTTAAAATAGCCTATCAATTTCAAATAGACTAGGTATCAATTTTGAAATAGACTATCAATTTTAAAATAGACTATCAATAATGAATCTTCTTATCAAATGGCTGACAAGCCAAAATCTGGCCTGCACCGTGGCGGCTGTGGCTCTCAGTCGAGTAGCCGATGCCAGACGAATAATAGTTAGGTGCCCAATAATTATTATTAATTATGGTTATTATTTCTATAATTATTATTAGCCGCTTGATGAGGTCAGCAACCTGCTCGCACACGAATAGCTTATACAACTAATATCCACAAAATTACCAAATGTCGTCGACACGAAATAAGCCAATAAGGAGCAATCATCTTTGCGTACGACGGTCACTACGACCAAATACTGACTGTCTCACAAACCGGGCATAGGCAAACCAGGCCTAAAATATAAAAAAAAATAAATAAGGCAAATTTGAGCGAGCAAGTCAAAACAAACACAAACATAGTAAAGTCAAGTATAACATTGGTGAACAATCCTAAATTTCGGCGAACAAGACGAAGCATTTACGGACAAGACCTAGCCCTGACAAAACCAAACGCTGGCAAAACTAAATATTGGCAAAATAAGATTGAACATTAGCAGAATAAATTCAAAAACTAACGGATAATATACGATACGAGTACGATTTTTTTGCGGGGCAAGTTCGTGTACGTTAACCTGACTTCAAATGGGGCAAAATCGCAAAAGTAACCTGACTTTAAATGGAGCAATTTCGAGTAGGTACTTTAACTTTACTGCAAAAGAAGAAAGTTTGTTAAAGTTAACCTTACTTCAAATGGGACAAGTTCGAGTTCGTTATCCCTATTGCCGACGATGCAAGTTCGTTAAAGATAACCAAACTTCAATTACGGCAAGTTCGTGTAGGTTAACCTGACTTCAAGTCTTCAAATGGCGCAAGTTCATCATTCATGTACTTCAACGGTTCAACCTCACTTCAGATACTCCATATTAAAAATATGATGATCAAAACATTCACAAGCTTGGTGATGAAACTGAGTGGTGATTGCTTGAATAAGACACGAGCGCGCCGCATTTTATTCCAAAATCTGACCCCGAGCTACAACAACATAACATATTCAGCCGTGCAGAGCTCACCTGTTGCATCACGATCGCTCCACCAGACATAACGATCATATAACAATTGTATACAGTATACTAAATCTTCAGTTTACAAAACGAAAAACACAAAAAGCTTCAAAAAAAGTATGACCGCGTCACCGCAGTTCTCAATGCATATTACTTTTACCTTGTAGGTAAAGCTCACTGGCACCAGCATATCGGGTAATCACGACCAGATTTTGGTGTATGATTTGAGCGTCACTGAGACATCACGATTTCAGAGGATTTTTTATCGAACAAAACCATTGAGAGCAATTAATAATCACTTTTAAACTTAAGAACTGTACTAATGGCTTTTCATAACATGGTGAGTTTATTGATCTATAGCACATCTGCAGATTGCTTCTAAAATTCCCAAATATCCGAAATAGCGACGTCGACCTGCGGAACGCTGACACCAGCGACACACACCTACTCCGATCAAAGTCAAGAAGACACTGAATGAACTGGTAGAGTGGTAGTTAGGAGAAACTGGCCGAGGTGCATCGATGACCGGATTGTTCACGAGCATTTGACTCGTATATGCAATCATTTTCAATTATATTCATTTTAAGCATTAAATTAAAGATTACATTCCAATAAAAGCTCACCTTTTATCAATACGTGCTGACTAAATTGCATTACATGTTCAGCTATATGGCTACTTGACCGGTCCGACACTTCAGCGAACTCGCGTGCGAACTGGCCTGCGAACTCGAATGCAATCCTAACTTCATTTTCAACTCAGGCACTCGTAAATCCGTCAATAATGAACGGATTTTATTCAAATTCGAAATATAAGTAGATAATATCAGTAATTTGGGGACGAAATTTTTTCAAATTTTTACTTCAATAACTTTTTTGTTAATACGGAAAACCTAACTTCATTTTCAACTCAGGCACTCATAAATCCGTCAATAATGAACGGATTTTATTTATGCGAGAATCCACACGGACAGTTTCGCGTTCAACAGTTCTCACTAAAAAAAGTAGCTACATGGACGATGCTAATGCCAGATTCGATTGGACAATCTTAGGCTCAAATTTTTTATCCTTTAACGAGGTAGACGTCCTTCGTACCACTAGTCTCCATTTTAGCTACGTTTAACCCAGCGAAAAAATTTTTTTGTCAAAAAGAATTCAATGATAACGGCTCCCAGCAGTGCATGCAGGAGTGTCGGAAAGGTTCTTAGATGACCTGCAATACCGATTATAATGATCATATTTATTATTCTCAACACATTTCAGTGAGCTTCTTCGTGTACAAGATCGCAAAAAAACTAACACAAAAGATAATTTTTACAACACGCAGTATAAATTAAATGTTTCAATTGTTTTATGAAAGCACTTTACTGCAAAATAATTCAATTAGAGAAAAGTGCGCTATTGGTGGATATGTCGAATCCAGCGTCAGGTGACCGCATTTAAACCAAAAAAGATTCGTCGTTGGGAAGCTATTTTTAGTCATATTGCAGGAATTTAAGCCATGTCAGAGATAACAATAATAATCCCTATAGATAATTTGATATTAGAATGATTGCTACCGCTGGTCATTAGCGACCAAATATACCGAGTCTTGCTGCCAGACTCTTCCCCACTCCTACGCAGTGTTTAGCGTTTATTGTTAAACAATAATTGTGTTCTGCGTGTTTATTGGAGCACTAGCCTGTACGTTTACCATGAAGCCATATAATTTACAATTGGGATAATGGTTGCAAGTAAAACGTATTTACGTTTGTTTTCTAGAAACAATTCAAGGCTTCAAATCCTTATCATAATCTTAATTTTTATGATTGTATTTAAATTGCATATGTTTTATAATTGAATATATGTTTATAATTGAAGACGGTGATGTTACTGCACCGACGACACATGTATCATTAACACAAATCCCAATATCATTAATATAATGCCCTCGCAGTTGTGGCAGAAAAGTTGTGTCATAAATGCATTTTTTTAGTCATATTCAGGCACATGATTAATACATAAGCAGTATGCTTGAATCGACCATTGTTTCTTTAAAATAATTTCACTTATAATATAGTCTTCACAGCAAAACAAAATCACATAAATTTACGATGCCGATGAAATCTAAAATAATTTTTGCTTTAAAAAAATGAGAATAATGCGGAAAACTAAATATGAATCGCCTTGAACAATTTGTATACAGAATTAGATGCATTAACAGGCATCCTTCTATGATCTAAAAAAGTGGCTATCACTTGTACAGATATTAAGACACTCTCAACTGCTCAATGTGCATGCGCGTTCTGCGCTATAAATTGAAGGCGCATGCGCAAGTTCTAGTTAGAACGTATATACGGACAGATAACAAGATAACAAAAGATTGGAAATGAAATGAATCTCTACACAATTGCTCATGCAGTGTAAAGTTGAAACATATTACTGATAATATTCATTAAACAATATAAAAAATTCGGCGTGTTCGTCCTAAACATAAAGAAGAAATTGCACGATGTGCAAAATTTAGTAATGCAACGAAAAATAATTCAGGATTATGTGCTATTTTTATCTTTAAAGCGAACTGAAAGGAGCAACAAATGACTTAAGGAACGAGCATCATGCATATTGGACAAGGTGCAACAGAATTCTTTGAAGTCATATATGATTGCATGCAAAATTGTATGCTGTCAGCGCAACCTTGATACTAAAAAAATATGTCAAAGTTCACAGTCAAATGTGACTAGGCATTAATGTTTTCAATAACGCCCGCCAATAACAGTATTAAATAAGTCTACTATCATCGTAAGAGTACCGATTATTGTAAGAAAATTTAGAATCATTCCTCTATGACGGAATCAAACGAAGGATACGCCGTGTGGCGAGGAAGCGACTGCAGGAGCGTCACACCTCCCGCCTTATCAGCAAGACTGCCGCTCATATCGCGCACCACTTCAACACAGTGCATCCTTCAGCCGCTGCAGAGTCAGGTCACTGGTCGGCACCGAGTGACGCACAACTGCTTATCCCATGAACTATTCAACATTCTGGTAGAAAAGCAGTCTGATACGAAGGCCCATTGTTTACATTGGTGTTGGACCGCTACAAATTTCGATGCATATATAAATCGTTGATCATTAGTACCCGCAAATGTGTAGGTTTTTGGAGGTTATAAGTAGTACGATGATTGAAACTTGAATATCTGCATCTGCGATCGATATGCAACGATAAAAATATGTCATTTAATGTAACTTAGTCTACTATATAGTAGTACCGTCGCAGATTCTTGTTATGCTCTTGACTTGTCTCCTGGAGATCTGAGACATGGCCTTTGACCAGGTCTATCCAAGACTGACTTTCAAACAAAGTAGTTGCTGAACAAACACCAATATCGCAATATGTGAGGTTTAAGACACTTCCAGTCGAGAAATAGATCTCTGCATACATCTCTGCTCTCAGCGTCAGCGATGAGAAAGGGAGTCATTCCACATATCGGTGACACTTAACAAGGTGTTGTCGCATTGATGAGTTGCACCGCAGTTTTTTAGGTTAATGCCGTGCCCGCCCGTTTGTTCTTGTTTCAAATTCTAAAAATCCTTATATTATTTTGTGTAAATCATGATTATATTTGTATACTTCAATGAGGTAGCCACACGGGTGTCGATTTCAAAGACTTGGTACCGTCATAATCGTTAATCTTTCTTCATAAGACTTGCCCTTCAATCCTGGAATTATCCTTATATTATTAGTCTGCTTATATCGCAAGTTCACAAGGAATTTAAAAGCAAAGAAAACGCCAAGAAAATTCACCATATCGATTTTGAAAACGTTTCGGAGTCCAGCTCCATCATCAGTTCGACTAAACTAAAAATGAATAAAATCACTTTAAAAGTCAAAATTCAAAGACAGACATAAAACCTAAACAAGACCTAACATTATATCGAAATAAACAGGACTAGTTATGAACAACTTAGTCCTAGGG